>NW_012105120.1:534598-668883 GCF_000951045.1 Mandrillus leucophaeus
AATAAGCCTGATGATATGAATATTTTTGTATATATCTTTTGCTATAAATATGCATGCAATTCTATCAAATAGCAACAAATGAAATTTTTAGGTTATGCGTGTGCTTTAGCATACACAGTGAAAACTTTACACAATTTTATAAAATACACCCCCACTCTTTAACATTATGAGAGTTGGGTTGCCTCACATTTCCACAATTGATGTTATTGGTCTTTTTCATTTTAGCCATTCTTGTGGGGATATAGTGGTATCATACTGTGTTTCCAGTTTGCATTAAATTTGAACAACTTTCATATGTTTATTTGCCAGTTGAATATCATTTTTGCTCAAATGCCTACATGTTTAGCTCATTTATCTATTGTGTGTCTTTCTTTTTCATATTTCTCTCTATATATTCTGTGTGGGATCTCTTGGTCAGTTATTCTCTTATTCTCTCTCATTTTTTTGGGTTGCTCCTTTATGCTCTTGCTGATATGTTTGATAAGCAAAATTTTAATGTAGACTAATTTATTAATGATTATCATCAAGGTTAGTGCATTCTGTGCCCTATTTGTACCATCTTTTCCTATCTTCTAAGTCATAAAGCTCTTTTTCTATGTTTTGTTCTAGAAAAAGTTTGTTTCAAGTTTTACTATAGGTATATAATCTCCCTTGAGTTGAATTGTGTATATAGGGGTACCGATTTTTTAATATGCGTAACCATCTTACTCAGGACCATATTTTTAAAGGACCATACCATAAAAGACCACTGTGAACTGCCATCTTTTTCATAAATTAGGGGGGGGTCTCTGTATATATTGGTATATTTCTATACTCTATCCTCTTCTATTAAATGATGTAGCTAGCCCTGTGTTAATACGACTGTCTTAAGTGTAAGAATTTTATATATCTCTCTCCGCCATGCCCTCTT
This sequence comes from Mandrillus leucophaeus, assembly GCF_000951045.1. Lineage (NCBI taxonomy): Eukaryota > Metazoa > Chordata > Mammalia > Primates > Cercopithecidae > Mandrillus > Mandrillus leucophaeus. Next base: position 535,509 of record NW_012105120.1, read on the forward strand.
TTATTTTTCGGTAGGGAGAGGGTCTGACTATGTTGCCCAGGCTGGTCTTCAACTCCTGGCCTCAAATGGTCCTCTCATCTCAGTCTCCCAAAGTGCTAGAATTACAGGCATGAGCCACACCTGGCCCATAGCTTAATATCTACTATTGTAATTACTCTAAACTTGTTCTTCTTCAACATGTTTTTCTTTTCTGAATATTTCTTGGCTTTTGTATTTCACTGTCAATTTGGGTATCAGGCGTCATCTCCTACCCACCAGTAACAACAGACCTGCTGGTATAATGTTTGAGATTGCATTGAATCCATGGGTCATTTAGGGATAAATTATATAGCATTATTTACAGTATTAAATTATGTACATGGTATATTCCTCCATTCTTTTTTTTTTTTTTTGAAACGGAGTCTTGCTCTGTCGCCCAGGCTGGAGTGCAGTGGCCGGATCTTGGCTCACTGCAAGCTCCGCCTCCCGGGTTTACGCCATTCTCCTGCCTCAGCCTCCCGAGTAGCTGGGACTACAGACGCCCGCCACCTCGCCCGGCTATTTTTTTGTATTTTTTACTAGAGACGGGGTTTCACCGGGTTAGCCAGGATGGTCTTGATCTCCTGACCTCGTGATCTGCCCATCTCGGCCTCCCAAAGTGCCGGGATTACAGGCTTGAGCCACCGCGCCCGGCCAATTCCTCCATTCTTTATTTAATTATTTTCTATAATGGTTTGTAATTTTTTTTTTTTGTAGCTGGCTAAAGAGAAAGCAAATTTAAGGAAAACTTGCAAATTTTGGTTTTGAATGACAAGGTCCATGATGCTGTTCTACAGGCATATCTTGTTTTATTGCACTTTGCAAATATTACATTTTGTTACAATTCGAAGGTTTGTGGCAATCCTGTTTCAGCAAGTCTATCAGTGCCATTTTTCCACAGTGTGTGCTCACTTTGTGTCTCTGTGTCACATTGTGGTAATTATTAAAATATTTTAAACTTTTTTGTAATTATTATATCTGTTTTGGTCATCTGTGATCGGGATCTTTTTTGTTACCATTGTAATTATTTGGGGGCACTACAAAAGTATGCATAAAAATGGCAAATTTAATCATAAATGTTGATTTATTTTATGTTCAGTTTTTTCTGACAGCTCCATCAACTGGCTGTTCCCCATCACTCTCCCTCTTCTCAGGCCTCCCTATTTCCTGAGAAACAACAATATTGAAATCAGGCCAGTCAATAACCCCAAAATAACCTCTAAGTGTTTAAGTGAAAGGAAGAGTCACACATCTCTCACTTTAGAAGAAAAGCTAAAAATGATTAAGCTTAGTGAGGAAAGCATGTTGAATACTGAGACAGGCTGAAATCTGGGCCTCTTGCACCAAACACTTAGCCAAGTTGTGAATGCAAAGAAAAAGTTCTTGAAGGAAATCAGATGTGCTATTCCACTGAATACATGAGTGATAAGAAAGTAAAACAGCCTTATTGCTGGTATGGAGAAAGTTTGAATGGTCTGGATAGAGACCCTAGTGCCGATTTTTTTAGAGAATTAGCAAAGCCCTAACTCTCTTCATAAGAAACTTGAGAGAGGTGAGAAAGCTGCAGAAGAAAAGCTGGACGCTAACAGAGGTTGGTTTATGAGGTTTGAGGAGAGAAGCCATTTCTATAACATAAAAGTTCAAGGTGAAGCGGTAAGTGCTTCTGTGGAAGCAGCAGTAAATTATACAGAAGATCTGGGTAAGATAATGGATGAAGGTGGCTACACAAAACAGCAGATTTTCAATGTACACAAAACAGACTTCTGTTGGAAGAAGATGCCATGTAGGACTTTCATAGCTAGAGAAGAGAAATCACTGAATAGTTTCAAAGCTTCAAAGACTTTCTGACTTTCTTGTTAAGGGCTAATGCAGCTGGTCACTTTAAGCTGAATCAATGCTCATCTACCATTCTGATGATGCAAGGGCCTTTAAGAATTATGCTAAATGTACTCTGCATGAGGTCTATACATGAAACAACATAGCCTGGGTGACAGCACATCTGTTTATAGCCTGGTTTACTGAATATTTTATGCCTGCTATTAAGACCTACTGCTCAGAAAAATAATCTTTTAAAAAATATTACTGCTCTTTAATAACACATCTGATTACCCTCAAGTTCTGATGGGGATGTACAAAGAGACTAATATTGTTTTCATGCATGCTAACACACCATCCATTCTGCAGCCCATGGATCAAGGAGTAATTTTGACTTGTAAATCCTATTAGTTAAGAACTACATTTTGCAAGGCTCTTGTCTTCATAGATAGTGATCCCTCTGATGGATATGAGAAGAATACATTGAAAACCTTCTGGAAAAGATTCATCATTCTAGATGTCATTCAAAACATTTGTGATTTATGAAAGGAGGTCAAAATATCAATGTTAACAGCAGTTTGGAAGAAGTTTTCAACCCTCATGGAGGACTTTGAGGGACTAAAGGTTTAAGTGGAAGAAGTAACTTCAGATGTCGAGGAAATAACAAGACAACTAGAATTAGAAGTGCAGCCTGAGGATATGACTGCGTTGATGCAATTTCATGATAAAACTTGAAGAGATGAGGAGTTGCTTCTTACTAATGATCAAAGAAACTGATTTCTTGAGATGAAATCTAGTCCTGGTTAAGATACTGTTAATATTGTTAAGATGACAACTATTACATAATTTGATAAATCAACAGCAATATTTGAGATCATTGACTCTAAATCTGAAAGAATTTCTGTTGTATGTAAAACGTTATCAAACAACATCACATACTGGGGAAAAATTTTTAAGAAAACAAAAAATTTCTGTGTGGCAGACTTCATTATTGTTTCATCTTAAGAACTTTCCACAAGTCCTGCAACCTTTCACAACCAACAACTTGATCAGTCAGCAGCCATCAACATCAAGGCAACACCCTCCACCAGCAAAGAATATGATTTGCTGAAGCCTTGGATGGTTGTTAGCATTTTTTAATCAATAAAGTATTTTTAATTAAGGTATGTACATTTTTGTTTTAGACATAATACTATTGCATACTTAGTAGACTACAGAATAATGTAAACATAACTTTTGTATAGTTTAAAATTTTAAATGTATACATAACATTTTAAATGTATACATAATATTTATAAGGTACATGTGATATTTCATTGCATGCATTGAATGTGTATTGATCAAGTCAGAGTAAAATTTAGGGTATTCATTACCTTGAGCATTTATTATTTCTATGTGTTGGGAGCATTTCAAGTGCTGTCTTCTAGCTCTTTTGAAATAAACAAAATATTGTTTCTATCTATAGTCATTTTCCTCTGCTATTGAATAGTAAAATTTATTCCTTCTCTCTAACTGCATGTTTGTGCCAATTAACCAACCTCACTTCTCTACTTCCCCATATATACTTCCCCTTTCCAGCTTCTGATAACTATCATTCTATACTCTGCCTCCACGAAATCAACTATTTTAGCTCCCACGTATGAGTGAAAACATGCAATATTATTCCATTAAATGGATTTTTAAATTTGGACATTCTTTTCTCCTTCTGGAACACCCAACATTTAAATATTTCATTGCTTTATGGTCTCTTATATGACATGCAGTCTTTATTCATTTTTTAAATTTTTTTATTGATTTTTTCTGATGGGGTTATTTCAAAATATCTGTTTTCAAGTTCTGAAATACTTTTTTCTACTTAGTCTACTGTATTGTTGAAGCTTTCAAGTATATTTTATATTTTATTCATTGAATTATAAATTTCTGTTTGTTGTTTTCTTTGTAATATCTATCTCTTTGGTGAATTTCTCATTATATTCTGAATTGTTTTTCTGATCTATTTGTAGCGCTTATCTGTGTTCTCTTACGTCTGCCTGTGCTTCTTTAATATAAATATTTTAAATTCTTTTTCAGGCATTTCATTATTTCTTTTTCATTGCAATCTGTTGCTGGAGAATTATTGTTCTTTTAAGGGTATCATATTTTGTTGCTTTTTAATTTTTCTTGTGTCCTTATGTTGATATCTGGCATCTGATGTAACAATTCCTTCTTTGAATTTTTTCGATTGGCTTTAATAGGGGAAGACTTTTGTCTCTAGATATATTATGGTGTTGGTTGAGTATGGCACTTGGGCCTTGATTCTGGGTGCATGCAATGGTGTAGTCCCCTAATGATTTCTTCAGCTGCAAACGGTATCATTGATGTCTGTGATTTCCTCAGTGGTTTGAACTGTAGTTGTCAGTGGAGGATGTGGTGAGACTGGGTGCTGGGAATGAGGATGCCAAGCGGGCCAATTTTTGGGCCCCATTGGTGGCAGTGGTGTGTGAAGTGTGCCTATCTTTGGGCCCGCAGGTGGCATGTGGAGATAGTGGTGTTAATGGGTCCAGGAAGGCCAATTCTTGGCCTGTATGTGGCTTGCTCAGGTGCCAGCAATGACATCAGTGAGCTGGACTGGTGGGTGGATCTTCAGGCCCCTAGGCAGCTTATGTGGTATGTGTGATGGCAGTAGCAGTAGCAGGGCAACTCTCAGGCTCACATGTGGCCTGTGCTGGTGTTAGCAGTGGCTGCAACTGGCTGGGCAGGCCAGTTCCCAGGTTGCCAGGTGGGCCTGTGCAGGTAGGTGCCGGCAGTTGTGGTGGCGGCAGAGTGGGTGCCCATCCTCAATCTTTTGGAAGGAGTGAACAGATGCCAATGGTGGAGGACGGGGTAAGCCGATCCCCAGATTTTCAGACAGTGTGTTTGGGCACTGGCGGATAGTTTTCTGGGCCTGTTGTTAGGCTCCCTAATTTTCTGCATGCATGCCCAAGGCCACTGACAGAGGAGGGCAATCCCAAGCCCCTAGCGGGTGGTGCTAAGGGGGTTGTTCCAGGCTGGGTGGGCCTGTTCTCACTCGCCTTGCTGATGCAATCCCACCAGGCTGTGGTGGGCAGGACGAGGCTATTTCCAGGGCCCAGTGTGTGTTCAGGTGGTGGCAGCAGCAGCAGTAATGGGCGGGGAGAGCCTCTTCTCAGGTTTCTCAGGGTGTGTGCAAGAGTGCAGTGGCTCTGCTGCTGGTAGGAGTCAGGGTTGCCATCAGTGGCAACAGCCCCAGGCAAGTGGTTTTCAGGCTCTGGAGAGTGCACACTTAGACTCCCTTTGTCTGGGGCAGCCTCCCTGGTGTGCTGTACCACCTGTTCCCAGTAGAACATTGTGTGGGTTGGAGTGTTGAGGTCCGTGCCACACTGCTAGGTCCAATGGGCAATGGCACCACGGTAGTCCTCCCGGTGGATGTGGAGGGTATATCAGTGGGGATTCAGGGATATGGTGATGCAGGGGCTGTTAGACCCCAGTGCCAGATGCAATGTGGTGGGGTCTGGACTGTCAAGATGGCACTGTACAACTGCTTGGGTTTTGTAGGGGTATATGGGACCTAGCATGAGCTCCCCCTAGCATGAGCTCCCTCTCTGGAGCAATGCCATCATCCAAACTCCAGGCATGAGTCTGTGGTGGGAATTTGGATCACTGTGAATCTTTTATTCACCCTTTCCTTGCATTGAGGAGCCTCTCCAGTCTCCCACCCAATCCTGGCCCAGCTGGCTGCCTTGCTTCTGTCTCCTTCTATGCCTTAGTGTTTCCTGTCGCTTCTCTGCTGAATTCCACTGTTCTGTCTTAGGTGATCTATGTGATGTGTGATTATCTACTCACTATTTTGGGGTTTGCTTTGTGGAGGAGGTGAGTGCTAGCTGCATCTAGTCAGCCATCTTAAAGCCCCCTAAAATGTAACTTTCTTATGCACTGGGAAACAAAAAAATTTGTGGGATTAGTTTTATTGCAATATTCATTTTATTGCTCTGGCCTGGAACGGAACGTGTCGTATATCTTAAGTATGTCTGTTTAGGGTTGTTTGTGTGTGTGTGTGTAGTAATAGTAAAAGGTATGGGGTGGAGTAGTAAAATCATTTTGAGATGGCTTTGAAACATATAAAAATATTTAAGAAGAAGTTGGAGCTATCTACAAATCTAGAACTTAGGAAAAGTCTTATTCAACACATATTTAATGTACATCTGTTATATTCCAGCAACTTAACTAGGCCCTGGGAATAAAATGGTAAACAAAACTCTACAAAAAGCAAAGGCCTCTGCTCTCATTTTAAAGAATTGGATGTTAATCAAAGAATCACACAAATTAATACATATTTCCAGAAGATAATTGAGAGAATTGATACCAGAAGTTGAGAAAGGTTGCTTCAAGGAAGTATTCAAAGGTTTTCAGTGGGGAAAAATTGGTTGTGATGTTTCCAGAAAAAAAAGTTAGCATAAGTTGCTAAAGGAAGATGGAGCATAATGAGACATTACCCCACAGGATCTTGAATGTATGCTAAGGTGATTATCTTGAGCAGCTGGAGAAATGGAAAGGTTTATTCAATATATGTACCATATTCGGTGACAAAGATTATAGAACATTTCAACATTGCAAATAGTTTTATTGAGCAGATCTGTATAGAGGTTGTATTTGCCAGTCAATTGTGTACAGGGGAAATTGAAAAGATAGGTAGTGATGTGCTTGCTAGGAGAAAGTGAATAGTTACAATATGACCTTATATTGAGGAGCTCCAACACTTAATAATTGTGAGGAATAGAATGAGCCTAAAAAGGAGGTAGAGGTATGTCTCTGGAGAGAAGGCTGAAGCAGTGAGATCATTTATCCTGGGAAGACCAGACAGCAATAGAAGAGTTGAGGTGCTGGAGGGCATGATGCAGTTACGTGCACACAGATGTGAATGAAGGAGAAGAGAATGAGCAGGATGAAAGGTGATGGCCAAAATTAAAACAATAGTGTGAAATTCTAAAGTGGAGCACATCCAATATAATTAGTGAATTTCCAAGGAGTGACTATAAAGGTTGCTAAATTTAAGGAGTTTAAGGGGATGTAATGATTGAGATGGGAGGTAAGTCATTCTAAGCATTGAAATGTCTCAGGATGATTGCAGGGGTTGAGGTTGAAATAAAAATTGTTAATGGGATTTCGAAGCTTCCAGGGTATGTTGGAGAGGATGATGGAGCCTTAAAAATGGTAACAACTGATGAAACTATATTCAAAATGGTGAGAGGTGTGGCTGAGTTAGCTATTAGTACCACTGAGCTTTGGTTTTTCTATCCGTAAAATTGTAATCATATTTTCTTGCAAATGTGCTATGGTTTGAGTATCATTTGTTTGACCCCACCAAGTCTCAGGTTAAAATTTGATCCTCACTGTGGGAGGTAGTGGCTGGGGGGTGGTGTTTGGGCCATGGGGACAGATCCCTCAAAAATGTTTTGGTATTATTCTCATGGAAGTGAGTGAGTTCTCACCCTTAGTTCCCACAAGAACTGGTTGTTGAAAAGAGTCTGACACCTTCTCAGCTTTCTCTTGCCTCTTTTCCCACCAGGTGATCTCTGTGCATGTTGGCTCTCCTTCACCATCTGCCATGAGTGGAAGCAGCCTGAGTCCATCCCCAGAAGCAGATTCTGGCACCATGATTCCTATACAACCTGTAGAGCAGTGAGCTAAATGAACCTGCTTTCTTGAGTAAATTACCTGAGTAAATTACTCAGCCTCAGGTCTCCCTTTTTGGCAATACAAAACAGACTAAAACAAAAAGTCATTGTTATTAATGTATTGCTTATATTCTGTGCCTGATATAAAATATCCACTCTAAAAATAGTTTTACTAATACTAAGAAGATACTACATTTAGTAAACAATGGACGTCCTGAGGCTAACATCTGGCTGTGGGTGATGAAAGAAACCTGCTATGATTATGCCTGGTTCTGTGACAACCAGAGGCTCAGCCTGGGACACTGACTGTTCTCTCTGACCTCACAGAAAAGGTACCGCTGGTGAGGGATGTCAGGGTTTATCAATAGGCACTGCTGGTGAGGGATGTCAGGGTGTACCAATGGGTCTAAGGACATTTCTCTTACTTTAGTAGGCAAATGCTTGAGCATTTGGATGCTGCCATAATTTGAAGAAAGCTAATGATATATTGCTTCAGAAATTCCAATTGCGAGGCTGGGTCGCCAGAGTTCATGCCTCACAGGGATCCAGAAAGAGAAAGCATGTGCCTCAGCATCTGGAAGACACATTTCTTATGTGAGCTCATGTCTCAAAGAAATCGATCAAGTTCAAAACTATGCAGAAAGCATTTTATGAAGCCAACTGTATTTCGTCAGGAGAGACAAATCAGCAGGGAGGCAGCTTTGAAAAAGCTGTGCCTGGCACAAGCCAGCACTCTGGTGTAGGGAAAAGTTTGCTAATATGAAGAATGGAACAAGGCTGTGCATAGGAGGACAGGAAATTTGAGAATTAAAGATTTTCACTGCAAGTCAGAAATATGGCCCCACAGATTTTATTGGGCTGTTAGCAAGATTTGTTTGCATTTTTCTAATGCAGTAGGCCATCTCATAAAGAATTTCCCCATGGATTCACAATCTTTAAAGTCACATTTTCTATCTCTGTAAGTCACCCCTACTGTATAAACTTGACATGCTTAATTGTCCACAGAGCACATTTATGACAAGTAGGCTAATTAAGTATTTGCTGGCACTTACCACAAAGTTATTACTTTAAATCATGAGATCAGATGGAAGCTTACTTTCCCAAATCAGAAAGATTGACTAGTCTGGGTGATTCTGAAGGAATACTTAGTCCTAAATTTTACGTCTCATAAAACTAATTCCAGAAATGTTTTGAAAATTTTATTTACTGAAAGATTAGTATCAGTTGTAAGAACTATTTAGCCTAATAGATTGTTGGGTTCAGAGGAAAGGAAGAAGAAAAAATTAAAAAATATTAGGTTTTATAACTAAGCTATTGCTCTGAATTTTTGTAGGAATATTTTTGATGCTTAGCAGAGTGGAAATAGAAAAATAATTTTTTAGAACATTTTGAGAGAACGAGGTGGATGGTCAGGAGTTTGAGACTAGCCTGGTCTACATGGTGAAACCCCGTCTCTACTAAAAACACAAAAAATTAGCCGGACATGGTGGTGGCACACCTGTAATCCCAGCCACGCAGGAGGCTGAGGCAGGAGAATCACTTGAACCCGGGAGGCAGAGGATGCAGTGAGCCGCGATCATGACATTGCACTCCAACCTGAGCAACAAGAGTGAAACTCCGTCTCAAAAAAAAAAAAAAAAAATTTAGATAATTTTATCCCATATCCTAGGAAAATCTAGGAAATTGTCTTACTGTTACAGAAATTTTTGGAAAAGGTTACTTCATGTGTTAAAATAGTCATCCAAATAAGAATGTAAACAAGCCTAATAGAAAACACAAATTATGCAGATTTATGAGGAGACAGAGAAAATTAGAAAATAAGAATGGATAGGTTGATAATAAATTTACGTATAACAATTTGGAGAGGGTGTGAGTTGAAAGATGCGGGGAACACGTGATCCCAGATAGAAAAGCAAAGAGGTAAGAAAACAAAGAATCAGGTGATTCACTTGGTTAACTAACATTTTATTCTTCCTGACATGTGTTACATTAATATTTCCTAATCCAAACGACAAACAGGTATTCCTCTTGGCTTTCTCGGTGAGACAATGAAGTGAGAAAGCAAGAAAGGAAAGAACACGCCACAGTTGCTGTCACAGAGAAAAGGAATGGACAATCCGTTCGACTGAGGGGATAAAGACGTACCTCTCAGGGACACAGGCCAGTAGGTGCTAAAATAGATCAGTGATACAAATGCCTCTACCACCTTCAATTTCTGACTGAGATCTTTCCTTCTCTTTGTTCGTGATATGGCACATTTTGCTAAGGGTGCTTTTTTGAAATGAGGAAAATACATCTAAAAGACGGTAAAAAGCTATATAAGGTTGCCAAAATTTCCATGAAATAGCATTGATAATTAGACAGTGATGATGAGTTTTATCAATGATCAAAGAACCAGTACTCTGGACATTTATAATATAATTTTTACTAAAATGATATTCTAAGGGAGTTTAAATTTTATAGTGCATGTTACATTGTAATTATTATTGAATAAACTCATAAACTTATGTTTAGAGGGTGAAAGTAACTAGATGAAAATAATACATTTCATTGGTAAGACATTATATGTGTATATATACACGAGTACACAGATATATACATTTTCTTTTGGAAAAATTATTTTCAATTTTATTTTTTTGTATGTGAATCTTTTCTTGTTTTAAAGTAATATTTCACAAGTTCCATTTAGCATTATTTTGGTCAGTATTCTGTCTTTTTTTTTTTTTTTTCTTTTTAGAGACAGGGTCTCACCCTCGTGCTCAGGCTGGTATGGAACTCCTGGGCTCAAGCGATTCTCCTGCCTCAGCCTCCCAAAATGCTGGGATTACAGGCACGAGTAACCATGCCTGGCATTATTCTGTTCCAATCATGGTTTTTGATTCTGATGTTGGCCTTTACAGAGCATTTAAAGAGTGACCCTACCTTCAGTGGTTACTGCGCACATATATGCTGTCACATTTTCCTGCTTAGATCTTGGTCTTTGGGTTATATGTAAACAGGTGTTTCACCCCATTTTAGTTTGCATGTCAGTGGATATTATCTCTTTGTGTTTGTGTGTTGAATTAATCTTAGTTGAGCCTACTTTGCTCTGATAGCCAAATTCTATGAGCAATCCAAAGAAGCAAATGTTGTTCATAATCCCCTTTGTATCATGCAGGGTATGAAAATCGAAATAACCCAGAATGGATTGCTCCTAAATTTTACCTCAAACTCTGCTTCTGTTTGCCAAGTTGCAACCTACTACCTTACATCTCTCTCTTGTTCCTGCTGTGTGGAACCTTGGCAGTCGTGGAGACAAATATACATGAGAAAAAATATGAAAAGGAAATAGGGAGATGATTCTTGTTCTGACTGACCCAGATGAGGGCACTTATGTAGTAGGTTTTCCTTAGTGTGTCCCTGTGTCACTAAGTGTACACTGAGATGAGGCATTCTGTTTGCCTGCTTTCTTTGGAAGCTTATTGTTAGCGGCAGGGAATCCATACGGGTCTGCAGCAATCTCACTTCTTGCATCCTCAGAAGAAAGAATTCAACTGAGGGGCAAAATAAGGCGGAAGAAGAGACAGAGGCAAGTTTTAGAGCAGGAGTGAAAGTTTATTAAAAGGCTTTAGAGCAAGAACAAGAGAAAGGAAAGTACATTTGGAAGAAGGCCAAGTGGGTGACTTGAAGGGCAAGTGCCAGGTTTGACCTTTTGACTTGGAGTTTTATATGTTGGCATACTTCCGGGGTCTTGAGTCCCTTTTCCCTTGATTCCTCTGTTGGGGTGGGCTGTCCGCATGCCCGGTGGCCACTAGTGCTTGGACGGGGTGCATGTGCAGTGTGTTTACTGGAGTTGTACGCATGCTCACCTGAGGTATTTTTCCCGTTTCTGACACAATGCCCCTGGAAGGTCATGTATGAGTTAAATTCTGCCATTTCGCTTCTTAGTGCACATGTGTACACCCACTTGCCCAGCTCCTGTGATCACCAGTTTCAGGTGTTTCCTATTTATAGAGAAACTACTGTCCCTGGCACTAGTGTGACCAATTATTTTAGAGAGACAGTGTGGCAACTGCCTGATCATCACCTAATGGTCGCCTGACTTTCCTGGTGGGGTGTGGGGGCCCTCTCCCACCCTGCTCGTGTCTCACTAGCTACCTACTGTCACAATATGTTATTTTCCAAAGGAGCAAACATGGTATGTAGTCTAAAAAGGTTCTTCTCAATCAATATCCCAGAATTCTACAGTTAACAATGAGGATAACAAATGTTTCTGAACACCAGATAAGTGCCAAGGAATATCCTAGACTTGGGGCACAGACTAGCAAAATAAAACAGAGAAGACACCTAACTCTATAACAGATCAAATCCAGTAAGTATAAGTTAATTCCAGATTCTAGGATATCGTTCTGTGTTATTTTTGGTTTGGAGTGTGGTTCATCTTTGTGTTGTGTTTTAGTATACCTTCATGAACATTTTGATAATAAATTTGAAAGACACGTATTTGTTTGGTTAGCCTCTTTCCATTTTTATCCAGAATTTTTCTTCTTAAATCCTGTCACAAGCATTTTATTCCATGCGGTTTTCCTCCCATACCACAGATGACAAAAAAGGGGGAGTGGGGAGGCAGTTTTTCTAGTTCTCTCCGTTCTTTCTGCTCTTAAACACAATTTCATAATGCCTTAGGATTTGAGACTTTGTAATGCCACTTTGGCTAAGCAAACAGCAATAATAGCAAACATGTAGAAGTAACAAAATTTTAACATTTTTTATAGTCTAAAACATTGCTTTATAGTTCCAAGTTCCATTTTGAGACATAAATTGAAACTACTCTGAATTTTTGCTCTTAGATTTTATCTTTCAGCATAGAAATTACCTATCCTTAGCCAAAACCTGAATTCCACCAATCTGTAAGTCTTATTTGGGCTCCAAACCTCTTATGTAAACAAGCTTTAATTATATTTAAGACCAGTTATGCAGACAGCGAAACATTTTATTGCTTGAGCTTTGATTTTTACCTGGATATGTATAAAAATTCATAAACTGTTAAATTAATACATATATCTTTAAAGGTTTTCATTTGTTGTTGAAAAACCTAAAGTGTTATGGTACTTAGAAAGTGCTTATTTTGTAAATTATATGTCAACATATTTTGGCATAAGATTTGCTAAAAACACTCCTTTTCTCCCCCTTCGTAGAGCCTGTTTCTGTGCCATTAAATTGATTACAACGTGTTTGGAGATGAGCAAGATGGAACCAATGAAGCATCTGGAGTGGAAAATTCTCACAGTAGGAGCTGCTGACTTGATTCCCTCATCACCATGGCAACACTCTGTGGTCAGCAGAGCCAGGTAATGAGATGGTTTAGTTCAATTAGGGTTTAAAATATTCTACCATTGTGTATGAAATTTACAAAATCACTTGTCTAAAAATAGGTAACACTCTCCTACGACTTACAAGATATTCTGTGTTCAATAGAGTGCATGCAAAAGGTAAGTGAGAAAACACATCTCTAGGCTCTTTCATTCATTTTGTCCTTGAAGAAAGCATAATGCTGAAATGTCTCTAACAAAATTAACATGTGTGTATAAGTTCAAAAATATGCTATGCTGATTAAATACGATTTGGGATATAGCGACATTTATACATAGTTTTTAGTTATTGTTAGCAGAAAGCCTGGCTCAGAAAAGAAGTGCATAATTTGGGGTTGAAAATATCAGCATCAAAGTGAGGAAGAACACTTCAATGAAAAAAGGTGCTGCCCACATGGTGACAAATATTTAAGAGGAATGGGCTTATGCTGATAGCTCAGTTTCCATTCCCATTTTCCATCTATTCCAAACTTGAGACTGACTTCTGGCCCCCATTCTTTCTCCTCTCTCTTAGCAGAGCACGAACCACCTCCCACTTAATTGAAAAATAGAGGCCATCTGGCGTGCACTCCTACCACTCCACCTACAAACATCTGCATCCCTTTACCTCCGTAAGGTTCATTTCCATATGTACCTTTATCTTTTCTCCTGAGTTTTCAATCTCCTTTTCTAACAAGGATGTATATGCAAGTTTCTTACATCTTAAAATGACAAAAAGAACATAATATAAAATGTGTTCTTGCCTCTTGGTTTTTTTTTTTTTTTTTTTTTTTTTGCCGATTACCTTCAGAACCAAACCTTTTAAGAAGAATTGTTTATTTTCTCACTTCTCTTTTACTCTTCGACCCACTGAAATCTGTCTACTGCCCCCATCACTACACTAAAATTGTTTTCAGTGAAATCAGCAACAGTATTTAATGAATCGTTTGTTATGCACCAGATATTAGACTGTGATTTGGTGACATAATATTGAGTAAAAAATGTCCTTATTCTCAAAGCATTCACAACTCAGAGTTCTGATATACCTTTCAACGCTGAACGTATTCTTCTAAACCTGTGGTATTTCCAGTTTTTGTGTCTCTTCTAACCCTGTGGATGCTGCCTCACAGAAATGTCTTTGCCATTCCTCCCTCCACACCACACTGCCCCTACCATATCCTTAGTAAATCCACCTGTCTTCTTGTTCCTCTGATGTTGTTTTTGGTTTCATTTGGCCATTAACCTCTGCTTTTCAGGATCCTATTAGTTCTTCAGACCTAGTTCTAAGCCAAGTCTTCTGTGATGCCTTTTCTAAACCTTGTCAATTAAGTTTCATTAGATTCCTCAGTTCAGTAAGCTTTACCTATATGGCTAATATTTCACACCATACACTATCTTCTAATTTGTTATGTCTGCAGTCATCTGCTTATTTAATTAAACGTTTTATTTTTTAACAATTGCAGATTTCCATGCTGTTGTAAGGATTAATGCACAGAAGTCCAATGTATACTTTACTCAGTTTTCTTCAATAGTAAAGTCTTCCAAAACTGTAATACAGGTTCAGTATCCCTTATCCAAATGCTTGGGACCAGAAGGCTGGGTGTGATGGCTCATGCCTGTAATCCCAGCACTTTGGGAGCCCAAGGTGGGTGAATCACTTGAGGTCAGGAGTTCAAGACAAGCTCGGTCAAAATGGTAAAACCCCATCTCTACCAAAAATACAAAATTAGTCACGTGTGGTGGTACACAGCTCCACTACTCGGGAGACTGAGGCAGGAAAATCATTTGAACCCAGGGAGGCAGAGGTTGCTGTGAGATGAGATTGCACCACTGCACTCCACCCTGGGTGACAGAGTGAGACTCCATCTCAATTAAAAAAAAAAAAAAAAAAGCTTGGGATCAGAGTATTTTGAATTTTATGAATTTTTGTTTTGGGAATATTTGCACCTACATCATGAGATATCATGTGGAGGGGACCCAACTCTCAACACAAAATTAATGTTTCATATACAATTTATACACATAGTTTTAAGGCAATTATATGCAACATGCTAATAATTGTGAGCTTGAAACAAACTTTATGTACACTGAAACATCAGAAAATGAAAGTGTCACTCTCTCAGCCACCCATCTTGACAATCTGTGGTTGTCTGGCATCACCATCATTCCTGACTCTGATGTATATGCTACCAATAACCAATCATTTCCTTACACTTATTCACACATAAACACTTAGTAGTAAAGTTAAAAAGTGACATACCATTAATACAGTGAAGAAGCACTATGTTCAGAATAACTAAGCAGCCCAGTAGCATTTCCAGAATACCTGTATCTGCTGTTAAACAGCAGTAACAACAAACAGTGACAGGTTTTTAGTATCCACCTACAATGCTGTGTTGTGTTAAAAGAATATTGTAAACTGTTCTATTTTTCTTAGATAAGAAGCAGTTGAGGCACCAGAAAGTGAGTCCTCTAGGGGTGATGAGGCATTCTACTGGATAGCTTTGTTTTTTTTTTTGTTTGTTTTTTGAGATGCAGTCTCACTCTTTGCCCAGGCTGGAATGCAGTGTTGCGGTCTTGGCTCACTGCAATCTCTGTCTCCTGGGTTCAAGCGATTCTCCTGCCTCAGCCTCCCAAGTAGCTAGGACTACAGGCATGTGCCACCATGCCCGGCTAATTTATCTGTATTTTTAGTAGAGGGGAGGTTTCACCATGTTTGTCAGGCTGGTCTCAAACTCCTGACCTCAAATGATCTGCCCGCCTCAGCCTCCCAAAGTGCTGGGATTACAGGCATGAGCCACTACGGCTGGCCTACTGGGTGACTTTTTAAAGTATTTCCTCCAGAGTCATCTGCCTTATTAACAATGTTTTTTTTTTTTTTCTTTTTTTTTAATCTTTCTGAACTGCCCACTTTTTTAAGAAAAAAAAAAGATTTTTTGTCTTAAAAGTCTCTCTTTGATTTTATAAGCCAACATGATTTCTTGTTCTGCCCTGAATGCATGCTGTTCTAGTCCTTCAGTAAGCCCATTGTACATTTCACCATGTCATCTACAGGCACGTTTTCTGCAGCGTTAATGTCATCATTATCATCATAAGTATCACGATGTTCTTGATTCAGAATCATTTCAGTTATATCACCATTGGTCCATAAATGAACCACTGGGGTGTCATTATAAATGTTAAAAACCTCCTAAATATCCACTCTTTCCCACTTACTGAAGGACTCTGAGGATGTATTTTTTACCTATGTAAGGAGGTCAGGCATTATTTTTTCTCAATTGACATATGAAATTTTTCAAAGTCACCATCTTGTTCATCAACATCACTGATTATAGTCACAGGCCAGAGGTTATAGACAATATATGTGTGTCTAGTCACTGTGTTTCAAGCGCTGGCAACAGCATATATGGCATTCTTCAGGCTAAACTTCTTTCATAAATGTTCCATGCCTAGGCCTCTGTTCACTGCTGCTAGCATGCTGTTCAAGAAAGTGGGTTTTTAAAATCATTTACTCTTCATTGAGCTAAAGATAACCTGGCCACATAGCTAGGTTAATAAAGCCACATTTGAGGGAAAGTACATGGCATAAACATTATTTTTTTAAAGAATTTTCGCTGAATGATGGGCAGAACAGTTGTCAAGGAATAACAAAATCTTGTAGTCATCATCTAGTTCAGCTTCCTTGCAGTGAGCCCAAGTCACTTGGTACGAAATGTTTGTGAAACCAATCAGAAGAGATGTCCCTTGTTATCCATGCCTTTTTCTTGGCATAGTAATAAACTGATAAGAAATGCACTCCTTGAAAACAGTGAGGATGCACTTTTTTGGCTAACACAGACAGGTAACACTTGTGACTGCCTGCTGCATTAGCACAGCCTAGCAGTTATTCTGTTCTTGGCATCCTTAATTCTTATAGGGGCTGCCTCATCAGTTGGAGACAGTGCCTTTCTGGGGGCAATAACACCAAAAGAGTGCTGTCTCATCAACACTCTAGACTTACTCTTGTGTCAGATTTTCATCAACAATGACCTGGCAAACTCGCCAATGACCTTGGCAAACTTGCCACTGCTTCGTGATCAACAAACAGTGTATCACTACAAATTAAAAAAAAAAAATGCTGTGTCTTTTCTTAAATTTCTGTGATCAGCCTGTTTAATGTTCACAGTTCTCTTTAATTTTCAGTTCATCATAATAGATCTTCCGGTTTTTTGTTTGCTTGTTTGTTTGTTTTGTTTTGTTTTGTTTTGAGACACAATCTCACTCTGTCACCCAGGCTGGAGTATAGTGGCACCATCTTGGCTTACCGCAACCACCACCTTCCACATTCAAGCGATTCTCATGCTTCAGCCTCCCAAGTAGCTGGGATTGCAGGTACAGGCCATCATGCCTGGCTGATTTTTGTATTTTTAGTAGAGATGGGGTTTCTCCATGTTGGCCAGGCTGGTCTCAAACTCCTGACCTCAAGTGATCTGCCCACCTTGGCCTCCCAAAGTGCTGGGATTGCAGGCGTGAGCCACTACCGCACCCGGCCAATCTTGGTTTATGTCATGATCACCCCACCATTAAGAGGCATGTGTTTACTGAAACACGAATGCATCCACACTTTCCATACACAATCAAAATCTTCACTTTTAGCTTTGTGCAGTGTCTGCTCATCATCACTTTTAGCACAGAAAGTCTAAGTTTATTCTTCTGTTTCTTCAAGTCATATATGATGATCATTCCAACACCATACTTTTCTGTAAGATATTTCACACTTACATCACTGAGAAGTTTCTCCAACAGTTTGACTTTCTGTGCTTTAGATAAACAAAAATGCTTTCTCTTTTCTTCAAGACCGGTAGCTACAGGGGTATCTATGAACCTTTTTGACACTTTCAACAATATTTTTACACCACAGAGCAGAGAATAAGCAATGACACATGGTGAGTAATGGATATAGGTTTGGCCCCATGTGGGGCATTGTGAGGAACATGCCATTGGTGTGTCTGGCCTACACACAAGTCATTTTATTACCCCTGTTGCCCTGCCTGTGTTGGGGAGTCTGAGTATGTGTAGAAAAGATATATCACAGCTGAGGCGAGGGTGGATGGGCATTTTTTCTTGGGGACACTGAATAAATGGTATGGTGTGCACCTGCCTTTTGACCGTGACCTGTCATATGAAGTCAGATACAGAAATTCCTACTTGAGATATCTTGTCAGCAATCAACATGTTTTGAAAATCTTTGGAGCATTTGTTGCTCCAAATTTGTTGGAGCATTTTGGATTTCAAATTTTCAGATTAGGGATGTACAAACTGTACAATATCATAATCAAGATACTGAAATAGGTAGTCAAGATGCAAAATACTTATGTTACTGCAAGGATACCTTCTGCGGCCCTTGTATAGCCTCAGCCACTTACCGCTCACCTTTCACTCCTCCTTAACTCTAGCAACCACTCATCTGTTCTCTGTGACAATATAATATTGTCATTTCAAGAATGTTATATAAGTGAAATCATACTGTATGCAATTTTCTTATTTGTTTTTGTGATTTTGATTTTTTTCCACTGAGCATAATTCCCTGGAAATTTATCCAGTTTACTCATTCACTCACTGAAGGACATCTGGGTTCTTTCCATTTGGGGGCTGTTATGAATACAATTGCTATAAACATTAACATACAGTTTTTGCATAAAGTTTTCATTTCTCTGGAATGAATGTCAAGGAGTGCAATTGCTGGGTCATATGGTAGTTGCGTGTTTAGTTTAAGAGATTGCTGAACTGTTTTTCACAATGGCTGTACTGTTTTTCATTCTCACCAGCGATGTATGAGTGATCCAATTTTTCACATCCTCACCAGCATTAGGTGTTGTTATTTATTATGTTAGCCATTCTGATATCTATCGAGTGATAACTCATTGTGGCTTTAATTAGCATTTTCTTAATTGCTAATAATGGTGGATATTTTTGCACGTGCTTATTTGTCATTTCTGTATCTTTCATGGAATGTAATGATTTTTTTTTCCATTTTCTAACTGGCTTTTTTTTTTTTTTACTATTTTAATTTGAGAGTTCTTTACATACTCCAGATATTATTTTGTATATGCTATTTGCTAACATTCTCTCTCAGTCTTCGGTTTGTCTTTTATCCTCTAATATGGATCTTTTTCAGGTAAAATATTTCTAATTTTCTGAGGCCCAATTTATCAATTTTTTTTGTGAGTGACGCTTTCGGTATCAAAACTGAATTTTTGCCTCCTCCTAGATACCAAGAATTTTCTCCTATGCTGTTTTTTCCTTAAAATATAGATCGTTTTACATTTTTCCATTCAACTTTGTAATACATTTTGAATTAATTTTGTGTAATATGTAAGATTTTACTTCAAGATTGATTTTCCCCCTCTGAATACCAACTTGGTCAAGCACCAGTTTATTGAAAAGGTTTATTTCTTCCATTGAATTGATTTAACACCTTTGTTAAAAAACCAGTTGGACATATTGATTTATTTAAATGAACCAGTCCCTTGTTTGATTTTGTCTAGTTTTTCTATTATTGATTTATGTTATTTCTATTCCTATGTTTACTATTTTCTTCTTTTTTATTTGGTTTTATTTTATTCTCCTGATTCTGACTTCTTGACATGAGAGCTTAGGTGATTAATTTGAGATTCTTCCTCTTTTTGAATGAATGCATTTAGTACTATAAGTTTCCCTCTCAGCACTGTTTTAGTTGCGTCCCACAATTTTTGATATTTTGCATTTTAATTGTCATTAAGTTCTATGTATTTTTTGTTTCCTCTTAATATTTCTGCATTAACCCATGGATTATTAAAAAGTATGCTGTTTAGTTTCCAAGTGTTTGCACAGTTTTTGTTTGTTGTTGTTGCTGATTTCTAGCTTGAGTCTGTTGTCATTAGAGATTATACTCTCCATAATTTCAATCCTTTTACGTTTGTTGAAGTTTGTTTTATGACCTTTATGATGTTTTAGGATGTAGTCTATCTTGGTACATGTTATACGGGAAATTGAGAATAATGCATATTCTGCTATTGTTGGTGTAGTGATCTACAAATGATATTTAGATGCAGGTGGTTGGTGGGATTGAGTTATTTTGTATTGTTAGCAATTTCCTATCTAGTTGTTCTGTTGATTTTTGAGAAAATGGAATAATAGTCTCCATTTCTAATTATAATTTTTAAAATTTTCTTTTTAATTTTATCCATTTTTACTTATAAAATTTTCATTTGTTTCATATTTATAGCCTCTATTTCTTTGCTGAGACTTTCTCTTTTAAAATTATTTCAATTATGTATTTGTAATTGCTCATTGAAGCAGTTTTGCAATGGTGGTAAATCTTTATCAGATAATTTTAACATCTGTGTTATCTCAGTGTTAGAATTTACTGATTATGTTTTCTTTTAAGTCCCATTTGAGAGCTTGCTGGTTCTTGGTATGATATGAGTGTTGTTGTTGTTTTTGTTTTTTCACATCTGGAAATTGAGATCTCATGTTAGAAGACTTTGAGTTTTATTTAAACCCGTTTTAGGCAACTACCTGTAAAACTGCTCCATTGAAAAATGAAGGGCCCCACCTTGTTACTACCAGGTGGGAAGAGAAGTCTAGGTTCCTCATTTTCTTCTGTTGACACCCACATAGGGGACACCTATTGAAGCTGTGTGGGAGTGAGAATGCCACGTTCCCACTAGTTCTCCACTGATACATCCCTGGCTACAGGTACCTTGCGAATGGTCCTATCTTGGCCTCCTTCTGAGATGAGGTACGGTGGGGGTGTGACGGATGGCTTTGTCTTATAGCGGGATCATAGCAAAAGCCCTGGCTCTCCATTTGGCCTTCTTCAACCCCATTCCAGAAGTTAAGGGCACCTCATGAGTGCTGGGGGGGTGGTTGAAGTCTAGGTTTCCCATGTGGTCACCAATGACAGGTTAGTGGGGACTGGTGGTTCATTACTGCTCATTAGGCATGAAAGTACTCTCTTACCATCTTTGTCTGATACCACTGTGATGAGAGAGGAGGGATGGTGGCTCCTCTTTACAGTTTCCAAAGGGCAGAAGTCTAGGCTTCCGTCTTGGACTTTGCTGATGAAGGTGGAGTGGGGCCACAATTTTTTCCAGTGTTTGATTGGAGTAGAGTGATTATAGACTTAAGGTTTTCTGTCTTGTTATGCTGCACTTTCAAGCTGGAGAAGGCAGGCTTTTATTTTTATTTATTTATTTTTTGAGACGGAGTCTGGCTCTGTCGCCCAGGCTGCTGGAGTGCAGTGGCGCGATATGGGCTCACTGCAAGCTCCACCCCACCCGGGTTCACACCATTCTCCTGCCTCAGCCTCCCGTGTAGCTGGGACTACAGGCGCCCGCCACCACGCCCGGCTAATATACATATTTTTTTTTGTAGTTTTAGTAGAGACAGGGTTTACCATGTTAGCCAGGATGGTCTCGATCTCCTGACCTCGTGATCCGTCCGTCTCGGCCTCCCAAAGTGCTGGGATTACAGGCGTGAGCCACGGCGCCCGGCCTTCTTTTCTTTATTAGATTGAACCTGTTGGCATATTCTGGTTGCTGGCTTCTTTAGCTCCAAGTCTGGAATATGTAAGCCAGGAAGAAAACCTGAGGCCAGGCATCATGGCTTACACTTACAATCCCAGAACCCTGGTAGGCTGAGAGAGGAGGAGGATTCCTCGAACTCAGGAGTTTGAGACCAGCCTGTGCAACATAGCGAGACCCCCGCCCTCCCCAAGCATGGTGGCACATGCCTGTAATCCCAGCTACTCAGGGAGGTGAGGCAGGAGAATTGCCTGAGCCCAGGAGGATGAGGCTGCAGTGAACTGTGATCTTACCACTGTACACCAGCCTGGGTGACAGAGCCAGACTGTTAAAAAAAAAGAAGAAGAAGAAGAAAGAAGAAGAAAGAAGGAAGAAGAAGGAGGAGGAGGAGGAGAAGGAGGAGGAAAGAAAAAAAGGAAAAACTCCCAAATAGCTCACCATCCTATTGTTCTTTAGGTTCCAAGGCTCTACCCTAGCCAGTCTGCCTCCTCTCTTCATATTTCTGTTCTCTTTATATTTGTTTTGTTTGTTATTTAGTGGAAGGAACAGGGAAAGGTATTTCTACTCCATCTTCTCAGAAGGGCAATGTCCTTGTTTATTTTTAATTAATAGCTTAATGCAAAGGACTCTGATTTCATCTTTTACCACGCTTCTTTTTAGAGAGCCCCATTGTCTCAAGGGTTACAGTATTTTTCAATAAATACAATAAACTGGTTTTGGTAACAGGTGTCAGCCCTGGTTGTTGCTCAGAGAGCCTGTTGATTTCAGTCTAAGACACATGACTTTGGGGTTCTGTCTGTATGAGTCCAGAAAGCTAAACACAGCTCACATCAGTTTGCTCTCAAAGCTAAGCTGGACTGAGTTGGATTTCATTTGAGTCCAGAAAACTGAACACAGCTCACATCAGTGTGCTCCTCAAGCTAAGTTGGGCTGAGTTTAATTTCATTTTGGAAAAGAGACACAGCCTACTGGAGCTTGCATTTGGCATTTTCGGTGGGAGCCCATCACAGACTACAAAGAATGCAGGTGTACCAGTCGGTGTGTTCTGAGGAAAGGCCCATGTCTCTTCCCTCTCTGAATGTCCACATACCCTGTACAACTTCTGTCATGGTGGCTGCTCAATAGCTGGTATGTGAGAAATCTTGTATTACATTAGATGAAATTTCCCTCTTAGACAAGTTTTTAGGTATCATTTTGTAACCAAAAATTGTGCTTTGTAAGAATTAATATATTCATATTCGAATGTATGGGCATCCTTATTTTTGTTTCATTACAGCCTTTCTTTATAGCTGATGTTTTCTTGAACTCTGGAATCCTTCACAAATATGTTAATGAAAATTTTAGGTAGATTTTATTCATCTTTGTATTTTATGAGTTGACACTTCTTTAATAAAATAGAATATGAGATTAGTATTAAAAACAAATGACAACCTGCCACTCAAATATAAACATGAGGATCACTAATGGTTGATTTAAAGCCATATACATGAAGCATAAAAATAGTTTAATGACACCCACACTGTGCCACCAGCAAACATGGAATTAAGCAACTGTTAGCAACATACAAATCTGCTGATAAGAGTGATGCCTTAGCTTGAGTCTTCCTATGCAAACAGGAGTTTCTTGTCTGTCTAGACCTCAGAGATAGGCCATGATTTCTGAACACTAAGACAACACTCTTTAAAATGCAAAAGGGCTCCTTCTTTTAAAGGTGGACCACTACCCTGAATAAAATAGAAATATCATAATTATGATGTTCATTAGATTATTTTTCTGAATAATATCAAATCTAATATATACTAGTAACATGCACTACAGTTGAAAAAAATTAACACATCTTTTCAAGGGAAAAAATACCCAGTTTTATACCAACATGAAAAAAATATACTGATAGCATTTTCATTGTAAGATCTTTTTATATCTTTTTTATGCAGCTAGTAATAACAGTATAGTCATAACTTTAAATACTATGTTTCCTAATGAATAATATTCCATGGAATTTGTTATCTTACTACATGATATTTATACACATTTTGATAGTGGAAAATTTCAAGAATGACAGATTAGTAATAATGTAAACATAAACATGCCAAAGATACAGAATTAACACTCCATATTTTTATAACATTCACTTCAGATGAATGTTAAATAACTATGGAAGGTAAAATAAAAATTACCCATTATTAAACTCTAGTTTTTAGATATAGAATACATATAGAAGAGTATATAAAACATAAGAGTAAAACTTAACAAATTATCATAAACTGGACTTTTTCTTTTTTATTTTTATTTATTTTTATTTTTATTTTTTTATATTTATTTATTTTTTTTATTATACTTTAAGTTCGAGGGTACATGTGGATAACGTGCAGGTTTGTTACATATGTATACTTGTGCCATGTTGGCGTACTGCACCCATCAACTCGTCAGCACCCATCAACTCATCATTTACATCAGGTATACCTCCCAATGCAATCCCTCCCCCCTCCCCTCTCCCCATGATAGGCCCCGGTGTATGATGTTCCCCTTCCTGAGTACAAGTGATCTCATTGTTCAGTTCCCACCTATGAGTGAGAACATGCGGTGTTTGGTTTTCTGTTCTTGTGATAGTTTGCTGAGAATGATGGTTTCCAGCTGCATCCATGTCCCTACAAAGGACACAAACTCATCCTTTTTTATGGCTGCATAGTATTCCATGGTGTATATGTGCCACATTTTCTTAATCCAGTCTGTCACTGATGGACATTTGGGTTGATTCCAAGTCTTTGCTATTGTGAATAGTGCCTCAATAAACATACATGTGCATGTGTCTTTATAGCAGCATGATTTATAATCCTTGGGTATATACCCAGTAATGGGATGGCTGGGTCATATGGTACTTCTAGTTCTAGATCCTTGAGGAATCGCCATACTGTTTTCCATAATGGTTGAACTAGTTTACAATCCCACCAACAGTGTAAAAGTGTTCCTATTTCTCCACATCCTCTCCAGCACCTGTTGTTTCCTGACTTTTTAATGATTGCCATTCTAACTGGTGTGAGATGGTATCTCATTGTGGTTTTGATTTGCATTTCTCTGATGGCCAGTGATGATGAGCATTTTTTCATGTGTCTGTTGGCTATATGAATGTCCTCTTTTGAGAAATGTCTGTTCATATCCTTTGCCCACTTTTTGATGGGGTTGTTTGTTTTTTTCTTGTAAATTTGTTTGAGTTCTTTGTAGGTTCTGGATATTAGCCCTTTGTCAGATGAGTGGATTGCAAAAATTTTCTCCCATTCTGTAGGTTGCCTGTTCACTCTGATGGTAGTTTCTTTTGCTGTGCAGAAGCTTTTTAGTTTAATTAGATTCCATTTGTCAATTTTGGCTTTTGTTGCCGTTGCTTTTGGTGTTTTAGACATGAAGTCCTTGCCCATGCCTATGTCCTGAATGGTATTGCCTAGGTTTTCTTCTAGGGTTTTTATGGTATTAGGCCTAACATTTAAGTCTATAATCCATCTTGAATTAATTTTTGAATAAGGAGTAAGGAAAGGATCCAGATAAACTGGACTTTCTCTAAGGAGAGTTTTGAAGACCAGATGTTTTAACTTTGATGAAGTGCAATTTATCAGTATTTTTCTTATATGTGTCATGCCTTTTGTGCCTTAAGAAATCTTTTGTCTACTCCAAAGTCACAGAAATTTCCCTCATGTATTTTCTTTAGGAAAGTTTAGAATTTTCATCATTAGAAGCTTTTACATTTTTGGCCTTTGATCCTTTTAGCATTAAATGTTATATATACGATGAGATAAAGGTCATTTGTTTTCTTATGTATACTCAGATGTTGTAATACTACTTCTAGAAAATTATTAGCTCTTCCTCATTGGATTTCCATGACAACTTTTTCAAAAATTAAGCAACTATATATAGTCTGTAACTAGACTGTCTTCTGTAACCTCGTTCTATTGTCATTTTGCCAGTATGACATTTTCTCAACTACTTACTGTAAGTTACACAAATATTGATACATTATGCTTTGATTTTCGTTTAGTTCAAATGTGAGATTTTTTTATTTGAACCATGATTATATAGGCGTGTTCTGCTTAGTTTCCAATTATTTGGGACTTTTTCAGATACTCTGTAATTTACTTCTAATTTAATTCTGTAGTGGTCAGAAAATATCCCCGGTAAGTTAAATTTCTTTGAAATTAATTAAGACTAATTTTAGATCTTAGCGTATGGCCCACCTCGGTGAATGTTCCACATACAACTGAAAAGAATGTGTATTTTGTTTTTGTTGGGCATGTCCTAATAATGTCAATGTGCCAGAGTCTTCTATTTCTCTGTTATTTTTGGACTACTTCTATCAATTACTGAGAAAGGAGGGTTGAAATCTGCAGCTGTAATTGTGGATTTGTCTATTTATATCCTTTTAGTTCAATCAAGCTTTTGCCTCACGTATTTTAAAACTCTTCTTTTTTTTGAGTTTTAAAATGGGCATTTATCAATTTTATATCTTGACCCTTTGTCATTATTAAATAACTCTTTTTATCCTTGGAATGATGATTCTTGCTCTGTTACCTACTTAGATAGTAATATAGTAACTTCAAGTTTCTTGTGATTAGTATGTGCATGTTACTCATTCTTCCATCCATTTACTTTTATCCTGTCTGAGCCTTGATATTTAAAGCCTATTTCTTATACATAGTGTATGGTTAATTTTTGTGTTTTAGTCAGTTTGTCAATATCTGTCATTTAATTAGAGTGTTTTTTACCATTTACATTAAATATAAAATTAATACCTTAGAGTTTAAATCTATTATCATAAAATTTCTTTGTGTCTTTTTAAATGTCATTTTGCTTTTCTTCATGGTTTATTTTAATAAATTATTTTTAGGGTCTTATTTTATCCCCATTGTTGACTTATTAGGTATCTCAATATTTGTGTAGTGTTTAAAAAATATGTATGTGTACTTAGCACAGTTTATCTTCAAATAACTTTCTAAAACTACAATGTAAGAACCTTACAATACCATATTCATTTTGCTACCCTCATATTCTTCGTGCTACTGTTATCATTTATTTGTCTTTCATGTTTTAATTTATCCAACACATTATAATGATTTTTTTTTTTTTTTTTTTTACATTACAAGTTTACTTGTAACTTTACAAGTTACTTTTTAAAGGAATTTTAACATAGCTGATATATTTACTCATTTATTTGCCGTTTCTGGGTCTTTTTCCTTTTTGGGGTTATATCCAAGTTTCTGACTGGAATTATTTCTCTTTTTCCTCATGAATGTCCTTTAACATTTCTTGTAATGTAGACACGCTTGTGATGAATTCTTTCAGCTTTTTGTTGTCCAAAAATGTCTTTGCATTACCTTTCTCAAAGGACATTTTCATAGGGTGTATATATATATATATTTTTTTACTTTTCAGCACTTTAAACATGGCATTCCATTAAACAACGACATTTTTGACCAAAAATCTGTTCAAGTTTTCTTTTTTATTTCTCTCTAAGTATTATGCCTTTTCTTTTTCTTTTAAGATTTTCTCCCTGCAGTTAGTGTTCAGCCACTTGTGTATGCAGTGTTATAATGTGGGCTCTTTGTGTATATGTGCATGTAACTAATCGGATGGAGTTTGTTGAGTTTCTAATATCTGTTACATTACAGTTTCTATCAAATTTGGAAAGTATTTTTGCCATTTTTTTTCAAACAGAAACATACTGTTGTAAGGTTTTACACTGTATATGTAGCTTGTCTGTATTCCTATCCCTCTTGTACTGGGATTCCAATCACACGCATTAGACTGCCTGTTATGCTCCTGTAGATTTTTCAGTCCTCTTTGTCCTGTCTTCATTTTTAAAAATTTACATTGCCATGCTTTTAAGTACACTTTTATTTTTATCTGGGGTCTCTAATCTGCTGTATTCTTATCCAATAAAAATGTTATTGGATGAGAATAATTGGATTTTTAAATATCTAGAAATTCTGTTTATTTTTTATATCTTCCATTTTTATTTATATTCATGTTTTTCTTTAAATCTCTGTGCATATTGCATATATTTATGAAAACATGTTTAATGTTATTGTCTGCAAATTTTATTTTCTCTTTTATTTCTGGATCCTACTTCTATTATTTTCCACATTGTAAGCCAAAATTTCTTTCTTCTTGTATAATTAGTAATGTTTGATTAGATGCCAAACATTGTAAATTTTACATTGACGAGTGCTTTGCTTTTTGGCATTTCTTTAAGAGTGTTAAACATTGTTCTAGAAGACCGTGTAGTTATTTGCAAACCTATTCAATCCCCTTGAGGTTTGTTCAGAAGCCATTTTTTAGGAGAGATATTTGGTTAGGTGCAGGATCTAGGTTGAAAATTGTTTTATCTTGGAACTCTGAGGATGTCATTCCTTTGTCTCCTGTTGAGAAGTCAAAGGTCTATTTCATTTTGTCTTGTTTAAAAGTAAGACTATTCTTACTGGATGGTTTGAAGCAATTTTACCATCATGTGTATGGGGTAAATGTTTCAAGGGATTCTATTATAGGTTAAAAGTACTTACTGAATTTGTGTTTAGATAACTCTTAGCAGACTTGGAAAATTATCTTTCATTATCTCTACCAATATTGCTTCTTTTCCATTCTTTTTCTACTCTCATTTGTGACTCCAATTAATATGTTAGATTTTCCTTTTTTATTATATCGTATAAATCTCGGAGGTTTTCCCCCATTGGTTTTACTCTATACTACAGTGATGAGACTTATCTCCTAGGGTTTTTGTTGATTATATAGAAGTGGAATTTTTGGATCACAGGGTAATGTGTATTTAACTTTCTTTGAAACTGCCAGATAGTTTTCCAAATTGATTGTGCATTTTGTACTCCCACTAGCCATGTACAAGAATGCCATTGGCTCTGTATTCTTGCCAATACCTGATACTGTCAGTCTGCTTATTATAGCTATTCTGATGAATACAGTACTATTCTACTGTGCTTCTAATTTGTATTACCCTAAAAACTAATAACTTTCATATTATGAAGAGTCATTCCTACATTTGTTTGTGAAGTATTTGATTTACTGGGTTGATGGTCTTTTTAACATTAAATTGAAAGTGTTTCTTCAAATATTATGGAAATAAATCCCATGTAGGATTATGTATTGCTATTATTTTCTCCATGAATGTGACATGACTTTTTACTTTCTTAAAACTAGTTTTGGTCAGAAGAAAATTTTAATTTTGATAAAATCTAATTTATCTTTGTTTAAAAAATAGAGTGTCTTCTTGGTTTTAAGAAATTTTAGACGAAAGCCATAGATATTGCTGTATGTTTTTTCTTCAAGATGCTTAAAATTTAGCTTTCACATTTAGGATTCTGGATAATATTATATTAATTTTATGTATAATGTGAATTACTTTTAGTGAGTCAGAGATTAAAGTTCATACTCTTCCATACAGATATCAGCTGCTTTAACAACATTCCCTTTTAAATTAAAAGAGAACACATTGGTCAAAAATCAAGTGAACATGTGTGTTTCAGTCTATTTCTGCACTCTCTTTTCTTATTGATATACCTGTTGATCTTTATTAATATCACATACTATTAGTTATTATAGCTCTATAGTAATTTTTGAAACTGAGCAATAATAAACCTTCTTGCTCTTTAAATATTTTATTGGCTTTTATAGGCCCTTTGTATTTCTAAACAAATTTTAAAATGAGCTTTTCAATTTCTACAACATATCCCAATTGAGTTTTTGTTCACATTGCATTGATTCTTTAGATGAAATAGAGAAATATGGACATTTAAAAATTTTTGAGCCTTCTCATCTATAAACCCTTGATTTTTAAGGTGTTTTAAAAACTTGTTCAGGAATATTGGTTAGGTCTTACTCAATTTCTCAAAGCTCCTTGTTATAGTTTTTAGCATAAATAATTTGCACAGTTTTTTGCTAAATTTATTTCTGGGTATCTGATATCTTTTAGGCTATTGTACATAGTATTTTTAAACTTTATTTTGTGATTGTTTATTGCTATACATAGGTATGGAATTTGCTTTTTTATAGTGACATTGTATCTTGCCATCTTGCCAAATTCTTATTAATGTCAGTCCCAGTAATTTTTTGTGGATTCTTTGAAACTTGTAAATTCACAACCCAATTCACTTATTACATCTGTAGATCTATAGTGATTGTCTTAGTCTGTTGCTATAAAGAAATAACTGAAATTGAGTAATTTATCTTTTTGAATACAGTTTATTTGGCTTATAGTTCTGCAGGCGATACAAGAAACATGGCACCAGTATCTGCTCAGCTTCTGGTAAGGGCTTCCCACTGCTTCTATTCATGGTAAAAAGAGAAGGGGAGCTGGTGTGCAGAGATCACATGGTGAGAGTGGAAGCAAGGTTGTGGGGAGGTGGCAGCATCTTTTCCACAACCAGTTATGTCAGGAATTAAAAGAACAAGAACTCACACATTACTGTAAGGAGATTACCAAGCTATTCATGAGGGATCCACCCGCATGACCCAAACACTTCCCATTAGGTGCCACCTCCAACATAGGAAATCAAATTTTAATATGAGGTTTGCGGGGTCAAATACCCAAAAGAGATAGTCACATTTTCCTTCTTGGCATAAGTGGTGTTTTCTCTCCTTTTTTCCTGATTATCTTTTTCAGAGATTTTCAATTTTAAAAATATTTTGGAAAAAAACACAATGTTTATCTTTTTTGTGTTTAAAAAAGTCCTTATTGTTTCTTTTCTTTATTTCTATTGGATTCTGCTTTTTTATTCTTACTACTTCCATCTTTAACTTTCCTTCCTGTATTTTTTATCTTCCATTAAAAATTATTATTTTTTTGCTTAATCAAAAACTTAATTAGGCAGCATAGGTTTAATGATGTGGCAAATAATCCCAACTTCTGTTTTCGACAATGTAATTTTATTTTTTGTTTATGTAAATATGAATATCTTCCTGATTTCATGACTATCCTGGGAGACTCCAAACATCAGGATATATAAATCAAGACTCCTACAGTTGACTCAGGGATCCAGACCCCTTTCAAATTGTCAGAATTGCATCTTCAAAATATAACCTAAAAGTCACCAAAGAAGAGACATAGAGATTTCAGAAATCATTCATATACTTAGTGACCTTGATGTGCATGATTTCTGTTCACATTTCATATTGTTTATGTTTTGTTATTTCATCCTATCTAAACGGAGAAGGGCTGGGGAATACAGCCTCTGATTTGTGGAGTGCATCCTGGCCACAGCTCTTTCTAGAGAGGGGAGCATTTTTCATTGTTGTTGGTTGGCTTATCTTCTCTGCTATATTACCATTTAAAATCCACTTTAGTGTAGCTCTCCTAGTGAAAAAAAAAATCTATGTTTCTGTCTTTACCTTTGATGGATAGTTTTTCTGTTGATAGATGCATGGTCTGGATTTTTTTCCCAATTTCTTGACTAATTTTTCTACTTTTTTGGTCACTATGTTTGTCTTCTAGGGTTGCCATCACAAAATGTCATAGACTGGGTAGCTTGAAGAACAGAATTAATTTTCTCACCGTTCTGGATGATAGATGTACAAGATCAAGGTTATCCAAGCCATCAGGGCTGGTTTCTGGTAAAGTCTTTCTTCCTGGCTTCTCAATGGCCATCTTTTTGCTGTTTCCTTTTATGGTCTTTCCTCTGTGTGCACACGGTACCAGGAGGGCGAAGTGAATCTCTGGTGTCACTTTCTCTTCCTATAAGAACACCAGTCCTATTGAATTAGGGCCTCGTTTTTATAACGTCGTTTAACTTTAATTGTCTTTTTAAAGGATCTGTTTCAAAATATAGTGACATTGTAGGTCAAGGTTTCAACATATAAATTTGGGGGTGGTGGGCACAGTTCAGTCCGTAACATTACCTTTTTTGCATTTCAAAGTCAATTGCCAATTTTACACATATATTGAAGGGAAAATTGTTAATTTTTCCTTCTTCCAACATTGCAAATTTTCTCTTTTCTCTTTGGTTTTATGGAGTTTTTAATGAAGTTCTACTACATTGTGTTTAGGTGTGGATTTCTTTTTATTTAGCTGACTTTGAATTTGTTGGGCTTTTATTTGATTTGGGGATTGCTGTCATTTGTGAGCTGTGCTACGTTTTCAGCTATAATTATTTTCAATATCTATTCTCTCTTATCCTTCTGAAACTTCAATGAAATATTTAACAGTCATTTCCAGCCCTCATCACCTGCCCCAAGTGTCTCTTGTATTTCTGACCTTTATCCTTCAGACTCTATTTTTTCATTCCTTCTGTATTAATTTCAGAGAGTTACTGTTGAACTTTAGGCCCATAAAATGTCTTTTAAAAGTCTAAGCCTTAATTAGATGCACCTGGAGGTAATTCATTGTTTAACCCCAGAACGGGCAAACTTTGTCTTAAGGGTTTACATAGTATTTATTTTAGATTTTGCAAGCCAAGGGGTAAAATAAAAGATATTATTTAGATACTCATATACCATTTAAGATGTAAACATTTTAAAATGTGAAAACCATTTTTAGCTCACATGCCATACAAAAAACCAGACTTTTGGCTTGATTTAGCTCAGAAATCATCATTTTTTAACTTCTGATTTAACCCACCTATCTCTTGAGCTCTTAATTGTATTGTGTACTGTTTAGTTCTAAAAGTTATATTTAGTTCTTTTTCAAAGACATATTTGTGTCTCCTTTTCTCTCCTAAAATTTTCAGGTTTGGCTCTAATTTCCTTGAAGAAGATAAACCTAGTATTGTTAAAGTCTCTCTTATAATTTTGATAAATTGACTCAGTATGAATTGTCTGTTGTTTAGATTTTTTTCTTGCTCGTAATGACTTGTCTCCACATGTGCCCAGAGAAACTTTAATTTTCAGTGGACGTTACTATGAAATATTATTTGCAGAAATAATTTGAACTCTCTAATAATTACATCCTCCTCCAGTGAAAGTATTTATTTGTGCCAGGTGTCCGGGTATGCTAGCAATGAGATTGCCGAATTGTAAGAATTTATAGTTGATATGATATAGATAACCTAACGCGCAACTGTATTTCATGAGTTCATCTAGTTCACACTTGCTCCTAGTGTGCAGCTCATTCAGTAGGTGTTCATCAGGGTTCCTCGTTTGGCAGGCTCTGGGTTCTGACTTCTGTGTCTTTGAACTCCCACGTTGCCAGAAGTACAGCTCAGCTCTAGAAGCAAAAGTGGCTTTGAGTAAAGTGGCTTCAGTTCTCTCAGTTTTCATCATCTGTTTTATTTTTATCATCCCAGAGCTTGGTCTCATTGTTCCTCATTATCTTGGTGGCTGTATCATGCTTGGTAAAGTTTCTTTATATATTTCCTCTTGAGTTTTTTTTATGATCATCTTTAGACTCATCTTTGGTCTGAGTTAATAGAATTTCCCATTATCAATGGTAAAATATCAGTACAAATGTTCTTTTAAACTTTCCCAATCATTCTCTTCCCAACTGTGTGTATTTTTCCCATCCATACTTTTATACTTTTTGAACGTCCATTTAGGACATACACATAGAGTTTAATTGTGCTTTTTGGATTTACATAAATGTTATAAGGCTCTACTTACGCTCATGTAATATTATTTTCCTACATACCTTATGTTTTTGAAAGACAAATTGGTTTATACATTTTTAGTTTATTTATTTGAAAATTTATATAATATTCCATTAGTGACTAAATCACAAATTTTTCATTCTTTCTGTTCATGGATATAGTTCTTTTTCTTTTTAGCTTTTCTTTTAAATTACAAACAATGCTGTAATAGAGTTCTTATAAGTCTCTGCTACATGCATTTGAGTTTCGCTAGAAGTATACACTAACTCATTTTGTTTTTCTCCTCAGTGTAAAACTAGGCTACACTATATAGTCTTCCCTTATGTGGAATCAGGTCATTTACTTGTGACCCATAGCATCTCCGTGGAAGTGATAGATTCTCTTCCTAGCAGGACCCTAAAACATCTCAAGCAATCATCTCATTTTCATTTCTCATCTACTAGCCAAATGTAGCTGGTTACATGGATGACTCAGGGGTGGTAGGACTGTTGGATGAAAGGATCCTTGTCCCTGTGAATGAGACATGGAGCAAAGCTCCCAACTCCCCTCTGCTTCTCATGGCACTGTGAAATGAATACAACATGCATTATTATTTCAGGCCACTGAGAGTTGGTTGCCATTGTTATTATAGCAGATAAAATACTATTGGAACTGATATTTCTTACAGAATGTACAGATAACTTTCCAAATGATTTAATTTTATTTATTCCCATTAAGACCTTTTTAATTTCTGACATTCTCACCAAAATTTGATACTTCCAAATCTTTGGTAAAACTTTGTTTTTCTATTTCATTTGCTACTAAGGAGATTCAGGTTTTTTTTGTTTGTTTGATTTGCCACTAAAGTTTCTTTGTATGTGTTTCTGTATGTGTATGTAATTTGCCTATTATTTTATCTACTCATTTTCTCTTGGATTTGTCTTCTTAAAATTAAAAAAAAATCTTTCATACATTCTGAATACCCACCTTTTGCTTGCTGCATTTGTTCTAAGTTTTTCTATTAATCCATGACTCATCTTTTGATTTTTTTTGTGAGAAGAATAAATAATACATAATACTATGTTGATGAAAAAACAAATTATATAAAATATTTAAAGAGGTTTATTCTGAGCCAATATGAGTGACCATGGTCCAGAAAACAGTCTCAAAAAGTCCTGAGAAAGAGTGTCAGAGGCAGTCAGGTTACAGGCTGGTTTTATACATTTTAGGGAGATAGGAATTGTAGTTAAAATCATAAATCAATACATGAGAGGTGTACTTTGGCTCAGCCTAAAGAGGTGAGATGCCTTGAAGTGGTGGTTGCAGGGGCAATGACTGGCTTACAGGTTACAGGTGGATTCAAAGAATTTCTTTTTGGCAATTGGTTGGAGAAATTAAGCTTTGCTGAAAGTCTTGAATTCAACAGACAAAAAATGCTTGAGTTAAGATAAGGGGGGTTGAGCGACCAAGGTTCTTGTTATTTAGATGAAGCCTCCAGGTAACAGTTTTCAGAGAGAATAGACATTTAAGATCCCAAATATCTCTTTTGGGACCTTAAAAAACATCAAACTCAGTTAATCTAGCCTAGACCCAGGAAAGTCCTGACTGCATTAATGAAGATTCTCTACAGATACACATTTCCCCCATAAAAGATGGCTTTGCAGGGCCATTTTACAATGTGTCAAAGAAATATATTTTGGGTTAAAATATCTTGATTTCCTTGAGGGCATGCTATGTGATGCTATGTCAGAATCAGGTTGGAATTTTGTATCTTATTGCCACAGAGTCTGTTTTGTCAGTCTTATGATCCTTATTTTAATGTTAACTTTGGTCAGTTGTGCCTAAACTCTAAAATGGAGTGCGTATAATAAGGTATATCTAGCCTCCCTCCCACTGTGACTTGGAATTTAGTTTTTCTGGTTTCTCTGAGGTCTCCTTGACCTAGAAGGTGTCTCTTCAGTCTGTTGGAGGGGCTTAAGATTTTATTTTTGGTTTACAAGTATAAAAATATCTTGATGACATAATATTCTATAACATATGAGTCATTATTTACTAAATTATTCTTGAAAAATACATATATGTGTGTGTGTACACCCAAAAAATAAACAAAAATAATTATATTTATTATATCTTAACAAAGACTGATTATATCTGTCTCTAAATATCATTATTTTTGTTTCACACAATTATGTGGTAGTTATCTCTGTGAACTATTTTTCTTTTGTCTATTGTACTAGAGAAAATTACAAGGAGCAAAATTAATATTTCTAAAGTTATTAACATTTTCATGTCTCTTTCAATCCTTTCTTTTTTTGAAATGAGAATTCTTCTTCCCCAAGGTGGATCATAGAAATTAGAACCCATTTCCCTCCAAAATCAGCCATAAAACATTAAAATATTATTGTAACTTTCCCTGACTTTCTGTGTAAGAGTTGGTCCTACAGAAATCCTCTGCTTACGTTGCTCTATGGTGGGTCATAAGACTCCCCTCCCAGAAAGGGTCCTGCATCACACCCAGAAGGAGAAAATGCTGTACAGAGAGAGGCCAAGAAAAATCTAAATAGATTGGCCTTGCTGAGTTTCCCCTTAGTCTTTTTTCAGTTTCATTTTTAGATAATTGTTCATTCTTCATTGAATCTAAGCATAAAAATAGACAGTTTTCCCTTGAGCCTTGGGTCTTCATTCTCATCAAATAAGATAAAGAATAAGGAATCCTAGGCTGTCATGAGTAAATATAGGTGTGCTGTGTAATTTGATAAAACACCTTGATGTTATAAGACTTTGCCTTTAGCACAATTGGAAATGTGATTATCTCTAATTTTCTGAAACCAATGGCGGTTGCTACAGTTGACAATACAGCTCATCGTGGCTAACCTGACTAATTCAAGCATTTCTTATTCCTGACCGAAACACTCTTTTTTTATTCTTTCCTCTTCTCACTACTCAGTATTCCTGAGCAGTTGCTTCTACCCCAATGGCTTCAACTTGTATGTCAGTGACTATACCATCTATACTACCTTTTCATCCCTTATTCTTTTTTAACCTAATTATCACAGCTGAATTCACTTTTCCCAAACCAAATTTATTTTAGTTTTTCAGACAACTCATCCTGTCTTTTCCATCTTTGTGAAAGTTACCGTAATTTAATTCATTTTTAAAATCCAGAAATCTAATATTTAATGTAGCTTTTATCTGGTACACATAGATAATCACAAAGACCTCTCTAACTACCAAACAGCCCTGAAATATGTTCTTACCTTGTCGTCCTCACTGCCACAACCTCAAATTTTATTTTTCTCAACTTACATCCAGCAATAGAATACACAGCAGTACCTGTCTCTAGACATGGTAATTTTGTGATGAGAGTATGAGCTTCAGATGGACAGATGAACCTGGATAGAAATCACAACTGTGATTGGGCATGGTAGCTCACACCTGTAATCCCAGCACTTTGGGAGGCTGAGGCAGAAGGATCGCTTGAACCCAGGAGTTCACAACCAGCCTAGGCAACATAGTGAGACTCCAGCTCTACAACATTTTTGTTAAAAAAATTAGCTGGGCATGGTGATGTGCACCTGTAGTCCCAGGTACTCAAGAGGCTGAAGTGAGAGGATTGCTTGAACTCGGGAGATAAAGGTTGCAGCAAGCTATGAATGTACCACTGCACTCCAGCCTGAATGAGAGAGCAAGACCCTGTCTCAAAAAAAAAAAAAAAAAAAAAAAAAAATCATAAACTGCTCTTTACCAGTTGGACAACCTTGTGCAAATGACTTTACCATTACAAGATTTTGTTTATTTTTCTGTAAAATGGAGATAAATATCTTTTTTTAACAAAATTGTTCTAAAAATTATTGAGATTATTAAATAACACAATTCCAAGAATATGTTAAAGATTAATGACTACTAACCAACATGGAATCAATGTTTTCCTTAGCTTGACACACTTTAAACAGGCTTCTTCTACCTGTAGGCTCCTGATCTCCCTTTCCTTAGAGCATTTACTCTAGAAAACTTGCCAATTGTACACTCTTTTTCTGTTCCTTTGAAATGGCTGTAAATAGCCTCTTGCCAGTTTACAATCCAGAAAATGTCTTTCTCAAAGGCCTGCGAAGCATCTCTTTGAAATGTAAACATGAAGAAGACAGTACTTCTATCCTCCATTCTCTATAGGAGAGTAGTAGCCTAATTTCTATGGGTAGGCTGATTTGCTAACCCAGATGACCTAATCACACGGAAAAGCATTTGCAAACTCAGGAATGACCCAATATGTTCAAAACATCCCATTGATTAATCTTCATCATAACTTCTACCAGTGCTTTTTCACTGGATCAACCCAGTGCTTCAAAACCTTCTCATCTTTTGCTTCAACTTAGCTGACCTGAGTCTCTCTCCTTATTTTAGTAGTCTTGAATAAAGCCTTTCTTACCTGTTTAACTTTGTCTAGTACAATTGTTACTTTGAAAGTCCCCATGATTATTTATATCTAGGAGCTAGAATCACTTCTCTCTAATTCATGTTCTGTTCTTGTCACCATTAGCCTAAGCCTTTCAAAACTAGAAATATGGCATTTTTTATTTTCTATCACAAAACCCTTTAATAAGTATTCAGCATTTTCAAGACAAAATTCAAACTCTTTAACATGGTAAACAAAATTCTTCAACATACACACAGCAATTTTTGAAACAGAAGACTAGTTTTTAAATATAATGTTTCATTTTATTATGTAAGTTATATGTATGTATCAGAATACATTATTGGGTTTCCATGCCTGAGTGCTTGAACTTGTGATGAAAATGACGAGTAATATTAGCTTCTGTAGAATGGATGATATGAGGTAGAAAAAGAGACAGGGCTAAAACAGAGCCAGGATAGAAACAAAACCTGTTAGGTTACTGATCTAGTAAAGAAAAGATTTATTGCATCTAGAGCCAATCTGATCACTGCAGCCCTATAGCTAACATTTCTCCATGGAATCTAATGGTTTATATGATCAGCATGATCTCCCTGATTTCAAATCAGATAAATTCTTTGAGAAATCACTCATATGTTTTAAAAATTATCTGAAGTGTAGACATCGCTTTGGGAGAAAAAGTACAAGGTTATCTGTTCCAGTGTTTGAGGTACTTAAGCAAACTGAATGCTAATTCAAAACTAAATTTAGAATAAAGAAAAAAATAGTTAAAACCTCAGAGATTAAACCAGAAACAATTCTCACATTTCTGAGGTTTTTTTTTTTTTTTTTTCGTAAGCATGATAGACAACACAAAGATTAAAAAAAAAAGCTTTAACATATATAGGGGAAATATACAAAAATAAAAAATATTTCGCACATTATATTCATGAATATTTTGAAAATACATGTAAGTCTGGCCAGTTGTGGTGGCTCATGCCTATAATCCCAGTGCTTTGAAAGACCAAGGCAGGAGGATTGCTTGAAGCCCAGGAATTCTAGATCAGCCTGGGCAACACAGTGAGACCTCATCTCTATAAAAAAATCAAAAAATTAGCCAGGCATGGTGGCACACACCTGTAGTCCCAGCTACTTGGGAGGCTAAAGCAGGAACCATTCTCACATTTCTGAGAGGTTTGGTTATTATTATAACTAAGGTGGAAGGATCACGTGAGCCAGGGCAGTCAAGACTTCACTGAGCTGTGATCTCCCAGAGGAAGACCCTGTTTAAAAAAAAATGTATGTAAGTCTTATGGCTGTTATCATAGGTGTGTCTCTGTTAAACCGCTGTGTAAGGTTAAGCATGTCTTTGGCAAAGATTCTTTGCTTGACCAAACTTTAGTCAGTCTCCTGAATGTTTCCCTAGGCCCATCTGTGCATTTTCGTATAAAATCCAGCTTTAGCAAGAACCCTGCTAAGTCAGTTCATCAAAAGTACCCCTTTCCTTTGATGTGTGATCACCCTCGATATGTGATCAGCTTCCTCAATTTCCACTGTCTCCCAGATGATATTTAGTTACCCTGGCCAGTCTTCAGCAAAAATCCTGATAAGTCAGTTTAGTCAGAATTCCTTCTTACCTTTAATTTTTTATTCACTGAACCCTACCCTGACCTTTGTGGGCTGTGAATTCACACTTGCCATGTTTTATTTGCAGTTGAGCTCAATCTCTCTTTCCCACTGCAAAATATCATTGAAGTGGTCCTTATACCTATCACAATGGTCCTGAATAAAGTCTACCTTATCAGGCTTTAATGAGTACTACTGAATAATTTATTCTTTAGTATCTTCACAGAAGGAATGTGTGTCTTCCTGGCATTGTAGCTTTTGTCATGGAATATTTAAGAATATGGACACTATTGCTCAATAATCCTTGATTTTCAATGACATCTGTGTTTTTATAGGGTAGAACTTGAGTCTTATTCATAGTTAAGAGTGCCTGGATGGGGACAGACTAGAAGAAAAGAAACTGGATCCCTTGGAAAAAAATTATGATGGAAAAAAAAAAAAAAAACTGAAAAAAAGGGGCAGACTGAGAGACTGAGCACCTGGGACTGCCAGTAGCCAGGAGTCATTGTTGCAAGGTTAGATCCTATATTAGTTTGCTGTGGCTCCTCTAACAAAGTACCACAGACCAGGTGGTATGAGAAAACAGAAATTTATTCTTTCACACCTCTGGAGACTGTAAGTCTGAAATTGAGGTGTCAGCAAGTTTGGTTCCTTTGGAGAGTTCTGAGGGAGAATCTATTCCAGGGCTGTCTTCTAGTTTCTGATGACAGCTGGCAATCCTTCAGGTCCTTGGCTTGTAGATGCATCACTCCAATTTCTACCTCCATTGTCACATGCCATCCTCCTTGTGTCTTCATATGACCATCTTCCTTCTGTGTCTCTCTTCTCTTCTAATAAGAAGACCAGTCATATTAAGAGCTGCCTATCCTACTCCAGTGTGAACTCATCTTAACTAATTACATCTGCAACCCTTTTCCAAATAATGTCACATTCTGAGTTCTGGGGTATTAGGATTTCAACTTTTTTAAAAGAGAGAACACTATCACAATTAAACACACAAAATATTTCCTTCCCAAAGAGCATATGTACTCTAGAGAAAGGACTACATTGTAAAAGGAAACCTTTCCTTACATAGCTAAGACTCTGAAAATTCTGCCAAAAAAAAAAAAAAAAGAAAAGAAAAGAAAATCCTCTAAAGACATCGATCACTTGACTGGGCATGATGGTTACACCTATAATCCCAACACTTTGGGAGGCCGAGTTAAGAGGATCACTTGAGCCCAGGTGTTTGAGACCAGCCTGGGCAACATGTTGTCTTTACAATATCAAAAAATTAGTGTGGTGGCACATGACTATAGTTCCAGCTACTTGAGAAGCTGAGGTAGGAGGATTGCTTGAAGCCAGGAGGTAGAGGTTGCAATGAACTGAGACCACACCATGATACTCCAGCCTGGGCAACAAAGCCAAACCCTGTCTCAAACCAAACCAAACCAACCAAACAAAAAAACACTGATCAAAAGAGCAGAAGCATTTTCCTACTGATTTTGGTTGGAGATTAGCACCAGAGTTGGTGGTCTTAAGAAACTGCCACTCGTGGTACTAATGTTTGCCCTAAAAATGAAAGGTGGGGTTCAGTTGTCCACAAGAACAAATTGTCTGGAAGAATGATAGCAATGAGTGGAGCACAAAGACACATGGAAGAAACAGTTGAGAAGAGGGTCATACTGCAGCTTTTACTTACTGTCTTTAATGAGGATCC
Source organism: Mandrillus leucophaeus (assembly GCF_000951045.1). NCBI lineage: Eukaryota > Metazoa > Chordata > Mammalia > Primates > Cercopithecidae > Mandrillus > Mandrillus leucophaeus. The sequence goes on from NW_012105120.1 coordinate 576,154, forward strand.
TATTTCTCTAACCATCCTATTTCTATTTCTGTTTTGAAAATTTTTATTTTAGCCATCTTTTCTTAATCTACTCTATCTCTGATGGCTGTCTTTTGATCTTTTCTTCTTATCTTTAAATTTTTGACTACTCTTTCCCTAAAGGCATCCTAAGGTAAAGAACAAACATTAGCACAATCAATATTTGGTAAATAGAGAAATTTTATATATGTAAAATATTTTGTTGTTGTTGTACTCATCAATCATTGTTGAAAGATTAAAAATGTACCTGGACATTATCTGTCTGACACATGAATGAATTGCCCTTGCCTATATGGTTTCACTTAAGTGATGGTCAAATTCCCTTTATATATCTAGAGAAGACTGATGAATTCACCAATTAATGAACCCCTTTCTTCTGTATCTAAGTATATTTAAAATTTTCATACTACACCTATCTATTTGAAGAAAGATTCTCTTTTACCTCTTTTTTTTTTTTTTTTTTTTTTTTTTGAGACGGAGTCTTGCTTTGTCACCCGGGCTAGAGTGCAGTGGCCAGATCTCAGCTCACTGCAAGCTCTGCCTCCCAGATTTTTGCCATTCTCCTGCCTCAGCCTCCCGTGTAGCTGGGACTACAGGCGCCCGCTACCTCGCCCAGCTAGTGTTTTGTATTTTTTAGTAGAGGTGGGGTTTCAGCGTGTTAGCCAGGATGGTCTCGATCTCCTGACCTCGTGATCCGCCCGTCTCGGCCTCCCAAAGTTCTGGGATTACAGGCTTGAGCCACCGCGCCCGGCTCTTTTACCTCTTATGCTTAGTTCTTGGGCTTTCTAAATACATTTTAAACATATAAAAAGCTGAAACTCTTAGTTTGGAGCATCTGAGTCTCACTCTGTCTCTACTACTTTACCACATTTTAATGATATGGTCTGTGTCTTCCAGCACTCAGTATGCCACCACCAGTTCTCACTGCTCTGCTTTATTTGTTTTTGGATTCCATGGTCTCTACATAAATTTGTAGAGAGAGTATTCAAGGATACTTGAGAAGAACTGCACTTTGTCCACCTCACAGAGGAACATCCTCCAGGAGAGATACGCACACCGTGTTTTCTGTTTAGAAGGATCTTGCATTTCTGATCATGGGGAAAAGAGTGCAGAAGGGACAACATGTATTAAAACAACATCTTGGCTTTTGTAGACTAGGCCATGCTCTTTCCTATGCCACACAAACTGAGTTTCTTAACAGCAATTTATTGTCTTCCAGTTAGTGAAAATGTTACTCAGTTTCCAGCAATACACTGGTAACTTCACACTTTTCTGTTTTTTATTCACAGTTATTATACATAAAGTAGGGAAACACTGCATCAGAAATTACTATCAGATTGCATGTTCCCCTTTATCATTTTGTTTTTCCCTGAGTAAAAATACTTCAGTTCTCTGGAAGTATGAAGCAAATAAATAGTGTGTGTTTGTGTGTATGTGTGTGTGTGCGTGTGTGTGTGTACAGATACATGAAGCACTTGGTAGGAAGATAAAATTTCTCAAGAGAAATAATAAATTCAATTAAATCTACTTCAAAACAGTAGTCCCAAAAATATCTTTAAATTAAGCATGTAGTAAATTATTTTTACACACATAGATTTAAAAAGAAACAAATCCTAGGCTAAGTGTGGTGGCTCACACCTGTAATCTCAGCACTTTGGGAGGCCAAGGTGGCAAGATCACTTGAGACCACAGGTGTTCAAGACCAGCCTGGCCAACATGGACCCCATCTCTACAAATAACAATAATACTAAAGTAGCTGGGCATGTAGTCCCAACTACTCAGGAGGCTGAAGTGGGAGGATCACTTGAGCCTGAAAAAAAAACAACAAAAAACGACTTAGTAAATTTGTTTCTAGAGGCACTGGAATAGTCAAAATCCTAGCTAAAAAAACTCAGAATTTTGACATTTGGGTTTCTCCTCCATTGAAATCTCCCATTGTAAAATAAGAGACAATTGATCTTACAGTAAAAGACACTTTCATATATTTACATATTGCTGTATATTTTTAAATGTGTAGAAATTTACATGAAGCATAACAAGGAGTTTAGTGGAAACTGCAGCTTTACATGAAACATAATGATAACATTAACAGAAAGGTGGTATTATATTTACTGGAATTTGGGGTATTTATTGCTACACCAGATCTCTTCAAACATACTTGTAAGATTAATTTTTTTCTAATCAGAAATGACAAGATAAAGAATCCAATATATTTCTTATGTCAATGACCTGTCTGAAAACTAAAGGCAAATTTTACCATAATGTATCTATTCTGTATTTTTTTTAACAACTACTTCTCTGCTTCTTTTAATATATTTTATTTCTCCTACTTAGTATACATTGTTCATTTCCATGTGCATTTATTTTTACAAGAATATAACTATTTTTAGAAGTAGTGTCAAAAACCTCACAGTAGTTGGAATCTAACCACACACCTCCCAAACCTTTGCCAGTCCCCAAGAATTATTTTTAAAAACTTATAGTCATTAGGCCATTGGAGTTTAGACAGTGAATTCAATCATATCATCTTAAAAAATAAAACAGCAACCATGTGAAGCAAATATTATCTATGTCACCGTGCAAATAAAACAAATCATTTGATTAAGAAGGCAGAGCTCATAATAGCAACTATAAGTTAAAGCTCATTTTCTGAATTCTAAAATAATAATTCTTAAACCAGACTATTGCCCTTCAAATTGCCTGCTTTTCTTCTTTATTTTATTTATTATCACTGACAGGGTGTGGGCTATGCTATCTGAAATAAGACAAGTTGGAGGTCACTCCCTGGCTTTTTCTACCTTTCTCTGTGAGGGCTGTCCTCTGTAAGTAGGTTAAAAGACCCTCATGGGACAGGTGTCCTGCTCCGTACACAGGGGGAAGGAATGTCACAGAGTCACACAGAGAAGAATCTAAAACATAAAGCTTGCTGTGTTCTCCCCTAGTTTATTATCATTAAGCCATACCCCTTTTGTACATTCTTGTTTCTTTACAACCATTTAATTCTTTCATCAGATTTTACATAAAAATACAACATTTTCTCTGGGTCCTCATTTCTAAAGGCTCTTGTGTTATGTCAAACTTTGGTTAATTAAATTTGCTATGTTTTTCTCTGTTAATTTTGTTTTTCATAGGCGTGTTGGCCATGAACTTTGTGATGGATAAGGAAAGATTTTACTTTATCTGTCCTACATTGCCTAGGATTTTGGTTAACCTTATAATCCTTTGGTAAGCTGATGACAGCTAGCTCCTAGAAAAGTGGATTAAAAAAATGACACCTTCAGCAGAGAGACAAGTCTAGATTAGATCTTGCAGGAGGTGCAGCTAACAGCAACAAAAACCTGTGGTTTGGAGCACAATGGAAAAAACATCACCAAAACAAAATCATGATAGTTAGAGGGTTCCAACAAAGATCAAAGGTAGGGAAAAATTGGAGATTACTCTTCCAGGTCATAAAGATGAATACAAACTTTATCAGGTACTTGCTGGAATTTATAGGGAACAAATTTCAATTAAGTAGAGAGTGTTTGGCCACGTCTTGTTGCCCTTCTGATGCTGGCCTCTCTCCTATACCCCATACCACAAATTTTCTATTTTATAGCATAGAGTAATTAAATAATTGCCATATGAACACAGAGAAGAGACGTGATCTTTATTAGTAGCTGACTTCTTTGTTTTATCTAAAACATGAATTCAGCATGCCAGTGATTGTTGGGAGTAAAAAATGTAAACATTCTGGAAGTGGAAAGTTTCAAGAAATCTCAAACATAGTTCTCCCTGAAGTGAAACCAAAGCAGCAATGTAAGGTAGACTATTGTGCTGTCAGTGACAACGGAAGAGTCAGGAATAAAATGAGTCTGATCCTCAGTCTACTATTCCAGGGGTACAACTACATCAAAGAAGCTTTTCAAAGAAGTCTTGCAGCCCTAATTTGTCAAATGGAAAATCCTTTATAGGTGCCTTAGAGAGCAGCTGGCGATGCTTCTCTCTGAGTATGATAACACATTCTTTTATATTCTTTCAAGTAATAGTAAAAAGCCAACAAACAAATAAAACCCATGCTATTTCTACTTTCTCAGTCTTTGTACTAGATTTTAACAGTAAAACAATGAAAAGACAGTGGGTCTTTTCAGGATGGTACCATTCAAATCAACAATTTAATGTTTAATGTTAGATATATATTTGTAGTAAACTACAATAAAAGCAACAGGATAATAAATATAATATTGGAATTAACCTTGGAAGTGAGGTAGGTATATTCTTCAGTAAGGGGTGTATGGAAACTTTAATATATTGACAGTGTTCTATTCCTTACATTAATGCTGACTTAGTGTTCACCTTCTTATACTGCATATCTTGTAGAACTATATACATTTATTTAGATGTAAGAAATATTTCAGAAATTTTAAGAATTATCTTGCAAAAACACATGAGAGACAAACAGATCAATGGAACAGAATAGAGTCCAGAAATAGAACTACATAAATATATTTTGTGGGCTGAGCACGGTGACTCACGTTTGTAATCCCAGCACTTTGGGAGTCTGAGGTGGGTGGATCACCTGAGGTCAGGAGTTCGGGACCAGCCTGGTCAACATGGTGAAACTCTGTCTCTGTTAAAAATACAGAAATATCAATCAGGCATGGTGGCAGGTGCCTGTAATCCCAGCTACTTGGGAGGCTGAGGCAGGAGAATTATGTGAACCTAGGAGACAGAGGTTGCAGTGAGTCAAGATTGAGCCATTGCATTCCAGCCTGGATGACAGAGCGAGCCTCTGTGTCAAAAAAATAAAATAAATGAAAATAAATTTAAATAAATAAATAAATTTTGTGACTTTGTTCCTTGACAAAGAAACAAAAACAATACAATGGAGAAAATATAGATATTTTAACAGATAGTGCTAAAACACTTTGATATCCACATGGAAAAACAAAACAAAACAAGAAAAATAAAACAACAAAATAATCTAGACACAGCACCTACATCCTTCACAAAATTTAACTTAAAGTATATCATAGACCTAAATGTGAAATACAAAACCCTAAAACTCCTAGAAGATAACATATAGAAGAAAATCCAGATGACTTTGGGTTCGGTGGTGACTTTTAAAACACAAGACAAAAGCATAATACATGAAAGAAACAAATAACAAATTGGACTTCATTACAATTAAAAACTTCTGAACCTGGGAGTGGTGGCTCGTGAGTATACTCCCAACAGTTTGGATGGCCAAGATAGGAGAATTGCTTGAGCCCCGTAGTTTGAGACCAGCCTGGACAATATGGTGAAACGCTGTCTCTACAAAAATAGTTAAAAAATTAGGTGGTCTTGGTGGTTCTCACTTGTAGTCCTAGCTACTTGAGAGACTGAGGCAGGAGGCTCACTTGAGCCTAGGAATTTCAGGCTGCAGTGAGCCATGATTGCACCACTGCATTCCACCCTGGGCAACAGAGTGAGACTCTCATCTCAAAAAGACAAAAACAAAAAACAAAAAAAACTTGAGTGATATTGGCAATACGGCAGACTAAGAAGTTATAGACCCTCTTTCTGCCTCAGAGACATTTAGTCAACAACAATATATAAACTACAGCAGCTTTGTAAGAGTACCTTGGCCATTGTAAAACCAAGAATGGATCCCAGAGAAAGGGGTAAAAAATTTGTAGTGCTTGCCACACTCATTCGTACAATTCCCCTGATGTGATATAGTATAGAGCAACTGGGAGGAAGCCCTCCACACAGAGATCCTCTCTTGGAACAGAGATAAAGAAGTGGACTGTGTGTCCAACATTTTGGCTTGTCTGGGGGATAGCCTAGGGACTGATTGCTGTCTTGCTTGACTTAAAGCACTAACAGATCAACGGCAAAGTTTGGAACCTGCTGAATAACAGGCAAGCACCATTGCATGTTAGACCTGCAGTTCTAAAGACCAATATCAGTGAGAGCAAGAGATAAGAAAAGGTTTGAGAGGTCCTAGAACCTCTAGCCTGGCTAGTTGATGAAGGCTTTTCTCTGCACAAAGCAAGTTACACAAAGATTGTAAGAGGTGGTAGTTTTTGTTAAATGCCCAAATTCTGGCAAAAGTTACAAGGCATATTAAAAAACTAGAAAACATGGTCAAATAAAAGAAACCCCAAACTCCAGAAATGAAGACTAAATAAAGGCAATCTACGAGCTGTCTGAAAAAGAATCTAACATAACTCTTATAAAGATATTCAGTGAACTAAAAGACATAATAAACTGGATGAAATCAGAAAAAAAATGCATGAACAAAAGGAGAATATCAACAAAGAGATGGAAAGCATAAAAAGAATAAAATAGAAATTCCACATTTGAAAATATCATAGGTACACTGAAAAAAATTATTAGAGGGTCTCAACAGCAGACTTAATAAGACTGAAGATAGAACAAGCAAAACTTGATAACAACTTATTTGAAATCATTGAATAAAAAGGTCAAAAAAAAAAGAATGAAGAAAAGCAAAGAGAATCCAAGGGACTTTTGGGCATTCAAGAAATCTAATATGTACATTATAAAAATCCCAGAAGAAGAATAGAGAAAGGAGGGCAGCTTATTTAAGAAAATAATGGCCAAAAACTTCCCAAATTTGAGGAAAATATAGGTTCAAGAATCTCAAAGAACTCTAACTAGAACAAATCCACATTGAATTACACATAGACATATCATAATCAAACTGTCTAAAGTGAAAGACAAAGAGAATCTTGACAGCAACAGGAGAAAAGCAATTCATTATCTACAAAGAAGCTTCCGTAAATATCAGCACATTTCTCAACAGAAGCTATATGGACCATAAGGGAGTGGGATAACATATTCAGCATGTTGAAATACTGTGTGCAGCAAAACTGTTTATTGAAAATGAAAAAGAAATACTCCCTGAGATGAACCAAAATTGCAGAATTACATTACAAGTAGACCTTTTTAAAGGAAATGCTAAAGGGGGTCCTTTAAGTTGAAATGAAAGGGTGTCAGACAGCAATACAAAGCTACACAAAAAATATAATAAATATATTTGTTACACACAAAGGTAAATATGAGGACAAAAAGGGTAGCTTGTGCTATTGTAATTATGGTGCAAATAGCCAGAACAATTTTGTAAAAAAAGAACAAAGTTGGAGGAGTCACACTTCTTTTTAAAAAATGTATTACAAAGCTACATAATTAAGACAGCATGGTACTGACATAAAGAAAGAAAAACAAACCAAGGAAATAAAATGGAAAGACTAGGAATAAATATGTACATGGTTAGTAAGGTTTGGATCTGTGTTTCCGCCCAAATCTCATGTCAAATTGTAATCTCCAATGTTGTAGGTGGGGTCTGGTGGGTGGTGATTGAATTGTGGGGGTGGATTTCCCCATTGGTTCTGTTTCCCTCATAGTGATTGAGTTCTCCTGTGATCTGGTTGTTTAACAGTATGTAGCACCTCCCCACTTTCTTTTTCCTGTTCCTGCGGTGTAAGACATGCCTACTTTCCTTTCACTTTCTGCCATGATTGAAAGTTTCCTTGAGGACTCCTCAGAAACCTAACAGATGCCAGCATCATGCTTCCTGTACAGCCTGTGGAACTGTGAGCCAGCTAAATTACCTCCTTTTTAATGAATTACCCAGCCTCAGATATTTCTTTGTTAAACCTCGTTTCTTATGAATTACCCAGTCTCAGGTATTTCTTTTTTTTTTTTTTTTGAGACGGAGTCTCGCTCTGTCACCCAGGCTGGAGTGCAGTGGCCAGATCTCAGCTCACTGCAAGCTCCGCCTCCCGGGTTCACGCCATTCTCCTGCCTCAGCCTCCGAAGTAGCTGGGACTACAGGCACCCGCCACCTCGCCCGGCTAATTTTTGGAATTTTTTTAAGTAGAGACGGGGTTTCGAGATCAGGTATTTCTTTATAGCAGTGTGAGAATGGACTAATACAATGGTCAAATGATGTTTGACAAGTGAGTCAAAACCACTCAATGATAAAAAGACAGTGTCCTTAATAAATGGTGTTGGGAAAATAGGATGTCAACATGCAAAAGCATGAAGTTAGATCCTTATATTACACCATACACAAAACCAACTTAAAATGAATTAAAGTCTTTCATGTAAGGCATAAAATTACAGAACTCCTAGTAGACAACATAGCAGAAAAACTTCACATTAAATTTGGCATAAATTCTTGAATATAATACCAAAAGCACAGGCAACAAAAGTGAGAATAGACAAATGGGATTACATCAAATAAAAACGATTTGTGCACAAAGAACTCAAAGGACTGATGAGGCAACCTATGGAACGAAAGAAAAATTTACAAATCATGTATTTGATAGGAGGGTAACATCCAAAATATATAAAGACTCTCACAACTCAACAACAAAACATCAAATAACCCATTTTAAAAATGGGCAAATGACTTGAATAGACATTTCTCCAAGATGATATATTAGTGGCCAAGAAACATATGAAAAGATGTTCAACATCACTAATTAGCCAAGAAAAGTAAGTCAAAACCAAAATGAGAAAGTCATCTCACAACCATTGTAATAGCTACTACTAACAACAACAATAAAAAAACTTAAAAGCAAAAAATTAATAAAATCAATAAAACAAAACAACCCCCCCAAAAATAAACCACACACACAGAAAACAAGTGTTGGTAAGGATATGAAGAATTTGGAACCCCGTACACCACTGATGGAATTGTAAAATGATTCAACTCCTGTGAAAAATGGTATGAAATTTCCTAAAAAACTTAAAAATAGATAAGCATGTGATCCAACACTCTTACTTCTAAGTATATATACAAAAGAATGAAAAACATGGTCTCATAGAGATATCTGTACATTCTTGTTTACAGCAGCACTATTCATTATAGCCAAGAGATGGAATCAACCCAAATGTTTATTGATGAATGACTAGATTAATAAAATGTGGTCTACACATACAATGGAATATTGTTCAGCCTTTAAAATAAAGGAAATTCTGTCACATGCTAAAACATAGGCAAACCTTGAGAACATTATGCTAAGTAATATAAGCCAATCCACAAAGAAATACACTGAATAATTCCACTAATATGAGGTATACAAAGTAGTCATATTCTTAGAAAGAAAAATGTTGATTAGCAAGAAATGAAGGAGAGGGAAAGGAGAGTTGTTGTTTAATGGGTACAGAGGTTCAGATTTGCAAAATAAAGAGTTCTGAAAATCTGTTTCACAACAATGTGAATATACTTAACACTCCTGACCTATATAGTTAAAAATGGTTAAGATGGTAAATTTTATGTTACATGTTTTCTCTTTTACCATAATAAAAAATTTTAAAACTTCTGCTCTGTGAAACATACTGTTAAGAGAATGAGAACACAATCAAGAGACTGGGAGAAAATATTTGCAAACTGCATATCTGACAAAGAACTGTTATCCAAAATATATAAACAACTCTTAAAACTCAATAATAAAAAAACTGATTAAAACCTGGGCAAAAAAAGGAAAAGATACCTCACCAAAGAAGATATACAGATGGTAAATAAATGTATGAAAATCTACTTAACATATCATTAGGAAACTGAAAATTAAAAAGCAATGAGGTACCACTGCACACCAATTAGAATGGTGATAATTCAAACACTGACAATACCAAATGCTGGTGTGGATGTAGAGTATGCGGAGTAACACAAAATCCCATTCATTGCTGGTGAAATTAAAAATACTTCAACTACTTTGAAAGACAGTTTGGCAGATTTTTTTTACAAAGCTAAACATACTCTTAACACATAATTCAGCAATTATGCTCCTTGACATTTACTCCAGTGAGTTGAAAACTATGTCAACACATAAACCTGCACATGGATGTTTATAGCAACTTTATTCATAATTGCCACAACTTGGAAACAACCAGCATGCCCAACTGGTGAATGAATAAACAAACTGTGATACATCCCTGTAATGTAATACTATTGAGCACTAACAATAAGTGAGCTAGCCAACCATTAAAAGATCTAGAAGAACCTTAAATTCATATTAAGTTAAAGAAGCCAATCTGAAAAGGCCACATACTGTATGGTTCCAGCTACCGGCATATCTTGAAGATAGTTATATTTATACTCTACTGTAGTCTATTAGTGTGCAATAGAATTATGTCTAAATATATATATACATACCTCATTGAAAATAGTTAACAATCATTTAAGCCATCAGCAAACAGCAATTTTTTTGGTGCTGAAAGGTCTTAATAAGAAAATGAAAACATAAACAAGAAACTGAGAGAAAATATTTGACACATATTGATGGCTGTTGACTGATCAGGGTGGTGGTAGCTAAAGCAACAGGGGGCTGTGTCAATTTCTTAAAATAAAACAATAGTGAATTTTGCTGCATTGATTGACACTTTCTTCTACAAAAGACTTCTCTATAGTATGCGATGTTGTTTGAGTAGAACTTCTTTCAAACTTTATGAGAGTCAGCCTGCCCTTTGAAGCTTTGAAGCCAGTTATTGGCTTCTCTCTAGCCATGAAATCCTTGAAAATTGAATTCAATTCTCGCAAACTCTCCCTCTGCTTTATCAACTAAGTCTATGTAATTTTTTAAATCCTTTGTTGTAGTTCACAACATTGTGTTCACAGCATCTTCACCAGCAGTAGATTCCATCTCAAGAAGCCATTTTCTTTGCTCTTCAATGAGAAGCAGCTTCTCATCCCTTCAAGTTTTATCATGAGGTTGCAGCAATTCAGTCACATCTTCAGGCTCCACTTCCAGTTCTAATTCTTTTGATATTTCTATCAAATCTGCAGTTACTTTCTCCAATGAATTCTTCAACTCCTCACACTCATCCATGAATGTGGCAATCAATTTCTTCCAAATTCCTGTTAATGTTGCTATTTTGACCTACTTCCATTAATCAAAATGGAAAATGTTCTAAATGTTCTAAATGGCATTTAGAATGGTGAATCCTTTCCAGAAAGTTTTCAATGTACTTTCCTCAGATCCATCAGAGGAATCTCTAGACAGCTAGAGCCTTACAAAATGTATTTCTTAAGTAATAAGACTTGAAAGTCAAAATTACTCCTTGATCTATGGGCAGCAAAACAGAGGTTGTGTTAGCAAGCATGAAAACAACATTAATCTCCTTGTTCATCTCCATCAGAGCTCTAGGGTGACCAGGTACATTGTTAGTGAGCAGTAATACCTTGAAAGGAATCTTTTTTTCTGAGCAGCAGGTCTTAACACTGGTCTTAAAATATTCAGTAAGCAACACTATAAACACATGTGCATATTTTTTAAGGTCCCTAGGAGTTTTGGAAAGGTCAATGAGCATTGACTTCAACCTAAAGTCACCAGTTATGTTAGCCCCTAACAAGTCAGCCTGACCTTTGAAACTTTGAAGCAGGTATTGACTTCTCTCTAGCCACGAAATCCTTGATGACATCTTCTTCCCATAGAAGGCTGTTAGTTCTACATTAAAAATTTGTTGTTTAGTGTAGCTACCTTTATCATTTATCTTAGCTAGACCTTTTAGATAATTTGTTGCAGCTTCTACATCTGCACTTGCTGCTTCACTTTGCACTTTCACGTTATAGAGATGACTTCTCTTCTCAAACCTCATGAATCAACCTCTGCTAGCTTCCAACTTTTCTTCTGCAGTTTCCTTACCTCTCTCATCCCTCATAGAATTGAAGGGAGTTAGGGCCTTGATCCACATTAGACTTTAGCTTAAAGTAATATTGTGCCTGGTTTTATCTTCTATGCAGACCACTCAAACTTTCTCCATATTAGCAATAAGACTGTTCTGTTTTCTTATCACTTAGCGTTCACTGGAGTAGCACTTTTAATTTTTTTCAAGAACTTTTTCTTTTCTTCGCAATCACAACATGGCTAACTATTTGATATAAAAGGTCTAGCTTTTGGCTCATCTCAGGTTTCAACATTTTTTTCTAAGCTTAAAAACTTCTAGATTTTGATTTAAAGTGAAAAAGATTATGACTCTTTCTTTCACTTGAACACTCAGAGACCTATAAGGTTATTAATTAAATGAATTTCAATATTGTGTCTCAGGGAATAGGCAGGACCCAGGAGAGGGAGAGAGATGGAGGAGTGACCAATTGGTAGAGCAGTCAGAACACAAATAATACGTATCGAATAAGTTTGCCAGCTTGTATGGGCACAATTTGCGGTGCTCCAAAACAATCGCAATACTAACATCAAAGATCAAAGATCATAAATTACCATAACAGATATAATAATGTGAAAATGTCTGAAATATTGTGAGAATTACCAAAACGTGATACAGGAACATTAAATGAGTCATAATGTTGGGAAAACTGTGCTGATAGAGTTGCTTAGTTAGTGCAGGGTTGCCACAAACCTCAAATTTATAAAAAATGCAATCTTTGAGGTGCAATAATGCAAATGCAATGAAAGTAGTTGTCTATATATGACATTTTGTGAGAGGCAAAACTATGAAGACAGTAAAAAGATCAGTTGTTCCCAGGAGTCTAGGGGTAAAGAAGAATGAATAGGCAGAGTACAGAGAAATTTCAGGGCAGTGAAATTATTCTTCATAATTTATTTATTTATTTATTTTTGAGATGGAGTTTGTTCTTGTTGCCCAGACTGGAGTGCAATGGTGCAATCTCTGCTCATTGCAACCTCTGCCTCCTGGGTTCAAGAGATTCTCCTACCTCAGCCTTCCAAGTAGCTGGGATTACAGGCATGCGCCACCACGCCTGGCTAAATTTTTGTATTTAGTAGAGATGGGATTTCCCATGTTGGTCGGGCTGGTCTCGAACTCCTGACCTCAGATGATCCACCCGCCTTGGCCTCCCAAAGTGCTGGGATTACAGGCATGAGCCACCACACCCAGCCTATTCTTTATAATATTATAATGTTAAATATAATTTATTATACATATGTTGAAACCCATAGAATATATAACACCATGAATAATCCCTAATGTAAACAATGAACTTGGGAGGATAATGATGTGCCAAGGAAGGTTCATCAATTGTAACAAATGTACCACTCTTCACTGGGGCGGGGTTGCAGGGGTCAGCAGTGTGTTGATTATGGAAAGGCTGTCTGTGTATGTAGGTTGGGGGCATGTGGCAACTGTCTATACTTTCCATTCAATTTTGTTGTGAACCTAATAGTACTTTACAAAATAAAGCCCAATTTAAAATATGTTAATACATAAATGCTTTTTATCAAAGATTGTATAATATATTTAGAAATAAAGGCACAGAAACCATCAATCATGTTAACATGTGTTTTAGTGCTGTTGTTGATAAAAGTAATTGGGTTTAGTGTGTTCAAGGGAAGATTTTACTGTGATTCTGACATTTCGCATTTTTAAAAGGAATAGAGGAGAAAGCACGCAACAGAGAATAGCTTAAGGAAGACAAAGGAAGAATGTGCATTTCATATGTTTAGGGTAGCTATTTTTTAGGAATATAAAAGCAAGCTGTAAGTGTAAGAGCCTGAAAAAACAAACAAACAAACAAAAAAACACCTGGGGAAATAGGAGAATAAGGAGACAAGTGAATGAATTTGAAAAACGGCCATCACTATTCAATACAAGATATTGGGCAATTCATTGTATGTCTCTGAAACTCAATTTTCTCATCTGTAAAATCAAAGGGCAAGTGAAGAGATGGGAAGATTAAATGATTCATTCAGTCTTAAAACTGAGTTTACTGAAACTCTGTCCTCACGATACACAGGGAGAAAAAATTCATTAAATAAGTTCATGCCACTTTTTTTATTCACCAGCCAAATCTGGGTGACAAGTGGATTGCTTCCCAAATAACACAAATTGGTGGGTGAGAAGGACCTGTGCTTTTGTTTCAGCCACCTCTCAGAGAGGCAGCATAGTTCACTTTAACAGTTGGTTTGGGTAACAACAGTTTACTGTCAGAGTTATTACTGCATAACTCTAAGGGCGATCACGCAGAGTTTAATTTTTCAGTAGTTTTTGGCATTAATATTTTATTGTAATGTTCTGGGAGGTAGGTTAGCACGGCAGACCCTTACTGAGTAATTAATGACCGGCTGGCTCCTGCAGGAGGTGAGCCATATGGTGAGGGAGAAGACCCATGGCAGAGGGAAGAGGTGAGGAGCTTAAATAAGAGGAGGGTCTATCTTCGTATGAAAACACAGACATGCAGAGCTTATCAGCTTTAAGGGATGGAGGAACAAGAATAAATAGAAAGTCATAAATGTGCCATGCAAAACGGTCATTGGGATAATTTTGTTGTAAGGAAAGTAGCATAAGACATGAGTAGTAAATATGCTTGTCTGCTGTTCTTAAAAATACAATGAAAATGACGCGAATTTTCTTGAGACTTGCTATATGTTAGACACTAGAATAAATACTTTTCCTACATATGATCCTATTTTACTCTTTTTTTTTTTTTTTTTTTTTTTTTGAGACGGAGTCTCGTGCTGTCGTCTAGGCTGGAGTGCAGTGTTGTGATCTCGGCTTACCGCAAGTTCTGCCTTCCAGGTTCATGCCAATATCCTGCCTCAGCCTCCCGAGTAGCTGGGACTACAGGTGCCCACCACCACGCCCGGCTAACTTTTTGTATTTTTAGTAGAGACGGGGTTTCACTGTGTTAGCCAGGATGGTCTCAATCTCCTGACCTTGTGATCCGCTCACCTCGGCCTCCCAAAGTGCTGGGGTTACAGGCGTGACCAACTGCACCCAGCCCTATTTTACTCTTATAACAATCCTTTGAAGTATGTGCTACTATAGTTCACCATTTTAAAGATAATGAAATATGGTTGAGCAAGTATTAATAATTTACCTAAAATCACACAACTGGTAAATAGAAGAAAAAGATTTGTACACAGGTGATCTCTCAAAAATTATCCTTCTTATGTGACCCAATTTTATGGATGTGTTCTCTCTTAGCTCACTGTTTCAGTATTTAAGTCTAAAATCAGCCAGAGCAACAGCTGACTATGCACCGGAAGAGATCAGAAGCTAGACTGTTTTCCCCCAGTGTTTAACATTTGCTCATTTATATCTTCTGGAACTAATGAGATAGAAAGATGTGAAATATGTCAGACAGCCAATATTTAAATTAATTCCAAGACTACGCTGCAAGCTTGGCCAAATATTTACTGAGTATTCTATTGTTCATTTCGGGTTTGTGGTTAGGCCCCTGACCAATTCTGCTCCCTGAAGAACTATATGGTGAGTGCCACATGATAGCATAACACCAATACAGCACCTGCACCACAGAAATGGTTCAAATTAGAGCAATACGGGTAACCATTTACAAATTTCCACCAAAATTAAAGCCTAAAACTAAGGTCCATTCCTTCTCCATAAAATTAAATAATTCAAAAGCTCCAGAAACCTCCTTTACAATTTATTTTTCTCGACTGTTTCTCAGCTAGAAGGATTACTGAGATGTCTAGTGGAAGCTAGTCCCCGTCAGCAGATTCAGTCTGGAAGCGTCATTCCTTGCATCTGTGGTAGCTATTATAAAGCTTCCAACATTAGAATAATCTAACCCTAAACTATTCATGTGTCCCAATTTCAAATTTTTAAAAATTAGTACTCCAAATAATAACATAGATGCACTGGGATCATACCTACAAAATTTAAGAAGGTAAATAATTTCTTAGCCTGTAAGCAGTTCGTCCCTAGCAAGGTGATGTTGTTGGAACTTACTACATCGTGTAATCTAAACACGCACTACTATTTCCAGGCAAAACATTACCTGAGTGAAAGAATTTAGAGAGAAAGAATGAAGAACATTTTTCTTGATTTCCATATCATCAGGATGTCTAGTCTATTAGTACTTGTTTTTCAAAGTTGTAACATGTACTTAAACTCGATTGGAAGAAAATGCCCATCCAAGGGTAACTGTGATACTATGTGTTCTTCATAAAGCCTTGAAGAACCCCAGAACTTTCTTCACTCTGTGGATATGCTTCTAGTTCTTTTAAAATTTGCTTGGTAGTTAATGGCCTAGTGAGAAGCAATGATGTCAATTTTATATTCCCTCATAAAACCTTTTTTGTTTTTCAAAAAATTGACTAATCTTCATACTTGAGTTGAATGTCACTACTTTTCCTTAATGTCATTTATCTGTTCTAGGATCATCTTCAGGATACCATGTTGCCTTTAATTGTCATGTATCCTTAGGATCCATTGCACTGTGAGAGTTTCTCAGGCTTGTTTTTGTCCACCTTGACAGGCCAGGTATTTTGTAGAATGTCTCTTAATTTGGGTGTGTCTGATGTTCTTCTCATGGTCAGACTGGGATTTTTGGTTTCGGGGAGAACCACAGCTGTGAAGTGTCATTCTGAATGCAACATATCAAGGGCAAATGCTATCAACTTGAGTTATCACTGATGATGTTAAACTTGATCACCTGGCTAAGATAGCGTTTGCCAAGATTCATTGTTCTATTGTTATATTTTCATATACCTCTTTTCTATACTGTACCTTCAGGAATCAAGCCACAACATGCCGTCCATATTTAAGATAGTTATACTCCATTTCTTTGAAGGGAGAAATATTTGTATACATCACTTGGAATTCTTCTGTATGGGACAATTGTCTCTTGTTCCCATTTATTTATTTATCATTTATTTATATCAGTATGGAATGATGGATATTTATCTTATGCTGGTTATCATCCAAAAATCCAAAATTGTTTTATTTATTGTGCTGCTCAAATCTGTCCACCTTGGCCAATGGAAGATCTTCCAATTGGATCCTATGTCCCTTTGACATAACATCATTTTATTTTTGATTACTTCCTTACTTTCTAGCACTACAAGATGTTTCAGATTTCTAATGTACAGTTTTTGCTTCAGCCCTATAATCTACCATTTCTCTAAAGAATCATGATTCCTTGTTTTTGTTTTTGTTTGAGACAGAGTCTCATTCTGTCACCAGACTTGAGTGCAGTGTCGAGATCTTGGCTCACTGCAACCTCCGCCTCCTGGGTTCAAGCGATTCTCCTGCCTCAGTCTCCCAAGTAGCTGGGACTACAGGTACGTGCCACCATGCCCAGCTAATTTTTGTATTTTCAGTAGAGACAGAATTTCACCATGTTGGCCAGGATGGTCTCTTGACCTCGTGATCCGCCCACCTCGGCCTCCCAAAGGGGATTCCTTGTTTTAAAGAATGGTATTATAAACCAAGTTTCAGGTGCTGAATGTGCTTGCACTTACCCCTTACAGTGGTATCATTGCTTCCACACCCTCTCAGTGAACAGACATAGGTAACATACGTAAGTACATTAACCAGTGTATACACAGACAGATAGATAGATTCACAGATACATAGATGTAGATATATACTCTGATTATAGTGTGTTTCATTGTACCTTTCTCCCCTAGCCTAGCTATAATCTCCCACTCCAATAGTGCGAAATCTTGTTCTCACCATTCTTCATTCATCTATTTATTTGTTCAGTGCCAGGATTGATGGGCAGCAGTTTCAGAATTGTTAACCCCTGTGCCTATTAGAAATAATATTACCAATTAGAGTACAGTACTTATACACGATTAATGTTTTCCTTAGTCTTATGATTTCAAGTTATTTCAAAAATTACTTAGGTCAATATCTCATTTTTTTTGCACCACCTCCACTGAGGGGATGCCACACATTTGTATCACAGTTCCATTTTGTGGGACATGATCCACATTACATCCTGAAATTCCTCAAACCCCATATTTGATATTTCCATTAAAAGTTTAAATACATCAAGTATCACTCGTTATGTTGTAAACTTCTGTAGATTTTTAAAAATAGATACTGTCATGTATCTACCACCACAGTACTTGGTTTCCATATTGTTAGGATCTCTAGTCAATTAGTACCTGTTTTTCAAAGTGCATAACATGTACTTAAATTCAATAGGAAAAAAATCCCATTGAAAGGGTAATTGTAATTCTCTGGGCTCTTCATAAAGCCTTGAAGAATGCCAGGGTTCATTTCATGCCCCTAAAGAAATCTCCTGTGTTTAACCCAGTCAACCCTTCCCCCTCCCTAAACCTCTGACAACCACTATGTTTTGTATCTCCATAGTTTTATCTTTCTCAGAATGTA
Organism: Mandrillus leucophaeus; assembly: GCF_000951045.1. Taxonomy (NCBI): domain Eukaryota; kingdom Metazoa; phylum Chordata; class Mammalia; order Primates; family Cercopithecidae; genus Mandrillus; species Mandrillus leucophaeus. Next base: position 594,229 of record NW_012105120.1, read on the forward strand.
ATATAGATCAAGCATACAGCAAGTTACCTTATACTGACTTCTTTGACTTTGCATGATTTAAGATTCATCTATGTCATTGAGTGGCTTGATGGCTCTCCATCACTGAAAAGTTTTCAAAGTACGGATTATCATGGTATGGTTATCTATTTACCTCTTAAAGGACATCTTGGTTGTTTCCAAGTTTTGACAATTATGCAAAAAGCTGCTACAATTATTCACAGGCAGTGTTTTGTGAGTTTTCAAACCAGTTAGGTAAATACCCAGAAGCATAATTGATGGACTATATGTCAAGACTATGTTTTGTTTTGCCAGATTGTTTTCAAAGTAGCTGTACCATGTTGCACTTCCATATGCAATGCCTGAGTGTTCTGTTGTTCCACATTCTCACCTACAGTTGCTTTTGTCATATTTTTGGATTTTAGACATTCTAATAGGTTTATAGTGGTTTAAATTTTAAATTTGCATTCCCCCACTGCACTCCAGCCTGGGCGACAGAGCGAGACTCCATCTCAAAAAAAAAAAAAAAAAAAAATTGCATTTCCCTGATGACAAATAATGCTGAACACTTTTCATATGCTTATTTACTGTCTGTATATCTCATTTAGTAAAATGTATGTACAGATTTTTGCCCATTTTTGATTGTTTTTTGTTGTTGCTGTTATTGGATCTTAAATGTTCTATATATATATATTTTGGGCGATAGTTCTTTATCAAGCATGTGATTTGCAGACATTTTTTTCCTAATCTGTTAATTCTCTTAACAATGTATTTCACAGAAATATTTAATTTTAATAATGTTCAACTTATTTCTTCTTTTATGAATTAACCTTTTGGTAAGATAGCTAAGAACTCATAACCAAACTCAATATCACACAGGTTTTTATGTATGTTTTCTTTAAAAAGTTTTATTCATTTTTCACTTTACATTTAGGTCTAGGATCTATTTTGAGTTAATGTTTTATAAGTTGTGAGACCAGGATAGAGGACTTTAAAAAATTTGTACCACTGATTTTTCCAGAACTACTTGTTGAAAATATTGTCATATCTTATTTCAATTGCCATTTCACCTTTATACAAAACCATTTCACTATATCGTATAGGTCTATTTCTAGGCACTCTGTTCTGTTCCATTGATATATGTTTATTTTTCACCAATATGCTATCTTGATTACTGCAGCTTCACAATAAGTATTAAATTTGAGTAATGCGAATCTCATAAATGTGGTATTAGTTTTCAGAATTGTATTGGAGATTCTAGGTAATTTGTCTCTCCATATAAATTTTAGAATCAGTTTGTCAGTATCTACAAAAGGTTTGCTGGGATTTTAACTGTGGTTGCATTAAATCTATATCTCAAACTGTGAAGAATTGACACCTCAATAGTGTTGATCATTCTAACCCATAAACATGTAATTATCTCTCCATTTATTTAGATCTTATTTTATTTCTTTCATCTCTATTTTGTTGCTTTTACATAGAGCTAGATCCTATGCATATTTTGTTAGAGTTATACCTAGGTACTTTATTTTGAGATGCTACTGTAAATGATATTATATTTATAAATCTATTTTTATTTACACAATTTTATATATTTATAAAATTTTACATAAAATTTTATAAATTTTTAAAATTGCAAATAAGTATTTTATTAAATATTTATAACTACATTTTATAAAATTTATAAAACATAGCATTTTATGCTTTTAGGATTTATATCTAGCTATTCATTGGTGCTATATAGAAAAGCATTCTTTTTTGTATACTGACTTTGTGTCTTGTGACTTTGCATAAGTCACTTATTAGTTCTAGGAATTTTCTTGGGATTGTCTACAAAGAAAGTCATGTCATCTATAAATAAAGACAGATTTTTTTCCTTTCCTGTCTGATTGCAACTGCTGGGATTTCCAGTACATTGTTGAATAGAAGTGGTAAGGACATCTTTGCCCTATTCGAATCTTAGGGAGAGAGTGTTGAGTCTTTCTCTATCAAGTAGTATGTCAGTTGTAGTTTTTGTTTTTGTTTTTTTTTTTTTAATATACCCTTTATTCAGTTAAACAAGGATTTGTATTTTTAGTGTATTTCAGAGTTTTTAAAAATTATGAATGCATATTGAACATGGTTGGATGCTTTTTCTTCATTTATTAATGGGATAACGTTTTTTATAATTTAATCTGTTAATATGATGAATTGCACTGACTTATTTATAAAGGTGGACTCAACCTTGCATTCTTAGAATGAAAAACACTTGGTCATGGTATATTATCCTATGTAATACACAGCTGGATTCAGTTTTGTAAAGGAGTTCTGCATCAATGTCAAGGAACGATACTCATCTGTGGCTTCCTTTTCTAGTGAAATCTTTTTTTTTTTTTTTTTTTAATTTTTTTTGGGTAATGTTGCCCTCATAAAATAAGTTAGAATATGTTTTCTCTTCTTCAATTTTTTGGAAGATATTGTATACAATTGGCTTTATATCTTTCTCAGATGTACAATAGAATTCATTATTGAAATCATCTGACCTCAGTATTTTTTGAGAAGTTTTTAGCTACCAATATAATTTTTAATATAGATACAGTGGTATTCAGAAAATACATTTATTCTTTGAAGATTTTGTAACTTGTATCTTTCAAGAAATTTATCTATATGTTATCAAATATATGGGACTAGGGCTATTTGTTGTATTTCCTTATCCTTTTAATGGTCAGTAGTGATGATTCCTCTTTCGTTAATGATATTGGTAATTTGTGTCTTCTCTCTTTTTTCATGGTTAGGCTGGCTAGAGACTTATAATTTTATTAATCTTTTCAAGAAACCAGCCTTTAGTTTCATTTATTTTCTCTATTACCTTCCTGTGTTCAATTTATTAATTTCTGCCCTAATTTTTATTATTTCTTTCTTTCTGCTTACTTTAGATTTAGTTTGCTTTGTTTCCATGGTTTCAAAGGTGGAAGTTTAGGTTATTGATCTTAGTTATTTCCTCTTTACTAACATATGCATTTAATACTATAACATATATCTGAGCACCGCTTTAGCTGCATCCCACAAAATTTGATAAATTGTATTGTCATTTTCATTTATTTAAATATATGTTAAAATTTCTGCTGAGGCACCTTCTTTTATGCTAGATTTAGAATTGTGTCATTTAATTTCCAATATTAAAAAATTGTCCAGCTCTCTCTCTGTTGTTGATTTCTAGTTTAATGCCGTGGTAGACTAAGAGCATATGTTAATAATTTATATTCCTTTAAATTAGCCACAGTGTGTTTTATGGCCCAGAATGCTTCAGAAGAATGTAGATGCTATTTTTGTTGGGTGATGTATTGTATAAATGTCAGTTTTATCAAGTTGATTTATAGAGTTGTTCAGGTCATCTATATCCTTACTGATTTTCTGCCTGCTTTATCTATGATTTACTGAGATATAGGTGTTGATATCTCTAACTAAAGTGGTGGGTTTGTCTGTTTTTAAAAACCAGTTCTGTCATTTTTGTCTGTTGTAATTTCATACTCTGTTGTTCATGCATAAAAGTTGAGGATTGTTACATCTTCTACAATGGACTCTTTTATCATTGCGTAATATTTTCTGATTATCGCTGGTTGTTTTACGTGTTCTTCAGTCTGTTGTGTCTGAAATTCATATAGCTACTGAGTTTTTATTATTAGTATTAGCATAATATATTTCTCTATTTCTTTAATTTTAAACTATTGGAATCTTAATGCTTAAAGTGGGTTTCTTATAGAAAACACATAGTTAGATTTTTTTATACACTCTGACAGTCTCCTTCTTTCCATTGGTGTATTTGGACCATTCATATTTAAGTTGCTTAATTGTATATTTGGGTTTATAGCTACCGTATTCATAAACATTTGCTGCATTTTTTTTCTTTATTTCTCCTCTTTTTCTTTCTTTTCTGATGTGGAGCATTTTATGTAATCTCATTTTAGGCACTCCTTCAGCCTATCAATTGTACTTCTTTAAAACTATTTTTAGTAATGGCCTATATTTTTCACTGCATATTTTTAATTAATTTAGGTCTGCCTTCAAATAACAACGTACTGCTTTACCTGTTGTGCAGGTGCTTTGTAACAAAGTATTCTTAACTTCTCCTTCCCATATATTGTGGCATTGCTGTCACTAATTTCCATTACCTATGTTACTTTATATACTTTTAATATGATACAATATATTGTTACTATTATAGATATCTTTTACATTAATAAGAAATGAAAAATTAAGAAGCATTATTATTTTTATTTATACCTTTCCTGACACTCTTCTCTTTTTTTAATGTAGATACAGGTTTCTGGCCTGTTTAATTTTCCTTCTGCCTGAAAAATTTAACATTTCTTTTTCTAAAATTAAAAAAAATTATTAAAAAAAATTTTTGGGTACATAATAGGTGGGTACATATATTTACAGGATACATGAGATATTTTAATAAGGCATGCAATGTGAAATAAGCACATCATCCATAACGGGGTATTCATCCCCTCAAACATTTATCTTTTGAATTACAAACAATCCAATTACATCCTTTAAGTTATTTTAAAATATACAATTAAGTTATTATTGACTATAGTCACCCTATTGTGCTATTAAATAGTAGGTCTTATTTATTCTTTCTATTTTTTTTTGTACTCCTTAGCCATCCCCACCTCCCCCTCAACCCCCACTACCCTTCCCAGCCTCTGATACCCATTCTTCTACTATCTATGTCTCTGAGTTTAATTATTTTGATTTTCATGTATCCCACAAATAAATGAGAACGTGTGAAGTTTGCCTTTCTGGGACTCGTTTATTTCACTTAACATAATGATCTCCAGTTCCGTCCATGGAACTGGATCTCATTCTTTTTTATGACTGAAGAGTAACTGCATTGGGTATATGTACCACATTTTCTTTATAAATTCATCTGTTGATGAAATCTTAGGTTGTTTCCAAATCTTAGCTATTGTAAACAATGCTGCAACAAACATAGGAGTGAAGCTATCTCTTTGATATACTTATTTCCTTTCTTTTGGATATATACCCAACAGTGGGTTTGCTGGATCATATAGTATCTCTATTTTTAGTTTTATGAGAAATCTCTAAACTGTTCTTCATAGTGGTTGTGCTAATTTACATTCCCACCAACAGTGAATAAGGGTTCCCTTTTCTCCACACCCTTGCTAGCATTTGTTATAGTCAGTCTTTCGGACATATGCCATTTTAACTAGGGTGAGATGATATCTCATTACAGCTTTAATTTGAATTTCTCTGATAATCAATGATGTTGAGCATCTTTTAATATGCATGTTTGCCATTTTTATGTCTTTGAGAAAATTCTATTCAAATATTTGCTCATTTTTGGAACAGATTATGAGATTTTTTCCCTATAGTGTTGTTGGAGCTCCTTATATATTCTGATTATTAATCCTTTGTCAGATGCATAGTTTGCAAATATTTTATCCTATTCTGTTGTTTGTCTCTTCACTTTGTTGATTGTATCCTTTTCTGTGGAGCAGCTTTTTAACTTGATGTTATCCCATTTGTCTGTGTTTGCTTTGGTTGCCTGTGCTTGTGGGACACTGCTCAAGAAATCTTTGCCCAGACCAATGTCCTGGAGAGTTGCCCCAATGCTTTCTTGTAGTAGTTTCATAGTTTGAGGTCTTAGGTTTAAGTCTTTAATCCATTTTGATTGATATTTGTATATGGCCAGAGATAGGAGTTCGGTTTCTTTCTTCTGCATATGGTTATCCAGTTTTCCCAGCACCATTTATTCAAGAGATTTTCTCTTCCCCAGTGTATGTAGTTGGCACCTTTGTCAAAAATGAGTTTACTATAGGTCTGTGGATTTGTTTCTGGGTTCTCTATTCTGTTCCATTGGTTTATGTGTCTGTTTTATGCTAGTGCCATGCTGTTTTGGTTATTATACCTCTGTAGTATAATTTGAAGTCAGGTAATGTGATTTTTCTTGTTTTGTTATTTTTGCTTAGGATAGCTTTATCTATTCTGGGTCTTTTGTGGTTTCATATACATTTTAGAATTTTTTTTCTATTTCTGTAAGGAATGTTTTTGGTATTTTGATAGGGATTTTCTTGAATCTGTAGATTGATTTGGGTAGTATGGACATTTTAACATTATTGAATCTTCCAATCTATGAACATGGAATATCTTTCCATTTTTTGGTGTCCTTTTAAATTTTTTTCATCAGTGTTCTCTGGTTTTCATTGTAGAAATCTTTTATTTCTTTCTGTTAAATTACTTCCTAGGTATTTTATTTTATGTGTGGCTGTTGTAAGTGGAATTATTTTTTAAATTTATTTTTCACATTGTTCACTATTGACATGTAGACATGTTACTAATTTTTGATGTTTATTTTGTATCCTGTAACTTTATTGAATTTATCAGTTCAACAGTTTTCCTGTGGAATCTTTAGGTTTTTCCAAGATAAGATGATAAAATTGGCAAACAAGGATAATTTGGCTTCTTTCTTTCCAATTGGGATGCCCTTTATGTCTTCCGCTTATCTTATTGCTCTAGCTAGGACTTCCAGCACTATGTTGAATAACACTAGTGACAATGGGCATTCTTGTTGTGTTTTAAATCTTAGGGGAATGCTTTTAACTTTTCCCCATTCAGTATGATACTAGCTATAGGTCTGTAACACATGGCTTTTAGTATGTTGAGGTATGTTCCTTGTACACCCAGTTTTTTGTGGGATGTTTTTATAATTAAGTGATACTGAATTTTATCAAATGCTTTCTCAGCATCAACGGAAATGATCATATGGTTTTTATCTTTCATTTTGTTGATATTATGTATCATGTTGATAGATTTGCATCTATTGAGCTATCCTTATATCCCAGGGATAAATCTCACTTGGTCATGATGGATGATGTTTCTAATGTATTATTGAATTCTGTTTGCTAGTATTTTGTTGAAGATTTTTGCATCAGTATTCATCAGTGATATTGGCCTGTAGTATTCTTTTTTTGACATGTCTTTAATTTTAATATCAGGGTAATACTGGTCTCATAGAATGAGTTTGAATGTATTTGCTCTTCCTCTATTTTTCAGAACGGTTTGAGTAGTCTTTTAACATTTCTTGCAAGGAAGTTCTACTGGCAATAAATTTCTCAGTTTTTGTTTCTTGAGACAGTTTTTATTTTTCCTTCACAGTTTAGGGATAGTTTTGCTGGATGTAGAATTCTAGGTTGGCAGAGTTTGTTTACTTTCTTTCAATGGTTCAAACATTTCACTCCAATCTCTTCTTGCTTGACTCTATTGTAATTCATTATAATTATGTTTTCTTTAGAATTCTTTGCATAATTCCTTGCTCCTTTGCAGCTAAAGATAACCCCTTTCCTATTTCTTTTAATTTTTTACTGATTTGTGTTATCCTGTTCTTGATCTCTAGCATGTACTTACAATTTTTCTTATATTTACCATCTCTCTGCTGACATTATTCATCTGGTCTTGCATGTGATCTACTTTTTCACGTTAATCATGGTTCCTTTAAATCCTCTTCTGATAATTCCTCCACCTGTATCATAACTGCGTATAGTTTTGATTACTGCTTTTTCTCTTTAGACTGTTTTTTTTTTCTTACCTTTTCTTGTGTCTCATAATGTTTTTATTGAAAGTTGGGCATGTCTTATGGAGTAATAGGAAAGGAGGTATAAGACCTTTAGTGTAAGGATGTATGTTAATTTGACTAGAAATTTGGCCGGTGTTTAATTTTTTTGTTTGTGTTTTGTTTTGGTAACTTTTAGCACAGGATTTTTAAATTCCCAATGATGGGTTTGTTTATTTCATCTCCTCTTGGCTTTGGGGGCTTCCCTTTGTACTTCTCCTCAAGGACAGTCTGTGTCTTTCAGCTCTTCGGCTCTTTCATCCATAATTCTCCATTGTTTTTCCTGTGGGCTTATCAGCATGGTGTTAGCATATGAGAGAGAAGAGATATGATTACAAATCTCTCTCACTCTCTCTCTCTCTCTATATATATACACACAAACATACACACATATACACACGTATATAATAATGTATGTATGCTTTGATTTATATGTATACAATATAATGTGTGTGTATACATATATAATAATGTGGGTGTGTGTGTGTATACATTTTTTCTGAATTATACTCCTGGTGTTCTATAACCTTCTGATTTAGTCTGTCTTTTAGTGGACCTGTGTTTTAGGGGTGTGGCCCTCAGATATGTTTTTGCTCCTTTGCAGGGGTACAGCTTTTTAAATTTTCTTTTCCTTAGTCTTATCTCTAGGTACTACATTATCCATCTATTTTCTTGAAGCCCTCTTACTGTTGACTATATCTTTTTATTTATTTATTTTTTCTTAAGTGAGACAGGGAGAGTAGAGATAGATAAAGTAGGGTACAGCTCCCTTCCTCCAGCTGGCAAAAAAATTCCAAATTGAACTCTGGTTCAAATCCATCCCCCTGAATACGAGGCTTTCACTAGGAAAAAGCATTTGGAAGGGTGTCATAGTGATTATCCTTCTCACCCCCTGCCAGAGCCATGTGAGGAACTTTCTTAGCTCCTACCTGTGAGAATATGCCAGGGATTCTGAGGCAAACCTGTGAAGGTGAGAAGGTCCTTCTATGACAGCAGTCTTCAGCAGCTTCTCATTCGCATGTTAATTCTCACTCAGCCTCTAGCACTGAATCAAAATTATGAATAAAGTGTTCCTATTGCCTTAGGCATCAAGTGGCATCTGTTTCAAATAAATGAATCTTGGGTACTGTATCTTTCTAGGTATGCCTGACTCTCCAGAAACCGGGGTGATGATTTTCCCTGTGATGTCTAGTCTCTTGCAGTGAAAAAAAAAAAATAGATTTTCACTTTGCCTGGCTATCTCTCGTTGTGAAAACAGGAGTAACAATGTCTACATTCACATGTGGGACCAAAAAGCAGAAGTATCTTCTTCATCTTTTTAATTTTCTGAGCCTGAAAGTTTTACCCCCATAATAGCAATGCAAAAAAAATACTATTATTTATATTTTGCTATTGTGATCTGTCCTATTCTGGAAAAATATCATAGCTCTTTAAAAAATAGATAAAGAGGTCAAGTGAAGGGATGCCCAGGAAATCTGGGAAAACATTAACATGGGCATCTTCTGGCCTACTCAAGGCTTTGTGATCTCCACATGAGACACTGATCCAAAGTATGGCTATTTCTGTGACTATAGAAATCTTTACAAATTCTTTTAGAAATAATACCCTTTGTGTCTCTGTCTATCTCTGTGTCATAAAACACACACACACACACACACACACACACACACAAACACACAAACTCTGACACTCAAGGAGGAAAATCTCTAAACCAGACCTTTGCTTTCTTCCTTTTGAGAAGCTTGCTCAGACCCTGTGTCTACTTATGTGAGTTTTATTCTAAAATCACTGCTGCTTTTACTTTTTTCCTTTTCTGTTATGGCATTTAATTCATGGTGAAATTACATTTAATTCATGCTGAAATTACAGAGAACACTAAATCAATCGTGGTATTCTTTAGGACAAAGGAATAAAGAAATAAATTGTTGGCTGGTTGTTCTCAGATCAATCTTAAAATCCTTACCTTTTTCTAACTTTTATTTTAAGTTCGTGGGTACAAGTGCAGGTTTGTTACATAGGTAAACTTCTGTCATGGGGATTTGTTGTACAGAATATTTCATCACCCATGTAGTAAGCCTAGTATCTATTAATTATTCTTCCTAATCCTGTCCCTCTTCCCACCCTGTATTAAAGAACACCAGTGGGGTGGACGGATGGAATGGACCATCAGGGACAGCTTGAACCTAAATATTTTTTGATGCCAAAGTCCAGAAATGCCCAGGACTTGGGACTTGATTTCTCAATCTCTAGGACTCAAAGTAAGACGCTCAGGAATGGGCTGGGCTTATTGCTAGTGTCTCAAGCAATAATTAGGTGTTAGGAGGCTCTAACATCTTTAAGAGTACAGCAGAGAGAATGTTTTCAGGCTTGTCAAACCCTTCCTTCCTCAAGGTGGTTCTACAAGGAACAATAAATCCCTATGGTAATTCTGAGAGAAATGGAATGCATGCTGAATGCACAAAATCAAAATGTCGTTGCCAGAATACTCTGTGTCCTCAGTTTCTCTTGGTATGTTGCTCTCAGTCATTATCCCACAGTAACATTTCTGCAACAGGTAAAAGCAATTAAGAAATAATAATTCAGTGTAATCCCAGCACTTTGGGAGGCCAAGGAGGGCAGATCATGAGGTCAGGAGATCGAGACCATCCTGGCTAACAGGTGAAACACACGTCTCTCCTAAAAAAAATACAAAAAATTAGCCGGGTGTGGTGGTGGGCACCTGTAGTCCCAGCTACTTGGGAGGCTGAGGCAGGAGAATGGTGTGAACCCAGGAGGCAGAGCTTGCAGTGAGCTGAGATCGCGCCACTGCACTCCAGCCTGGGCAACAGAGTGAGACTCTGTCTCAAACAAAACAGAACAAAGCAAAAACAAAACAACAACAACAACAAAAGAAATAATGATTCAGGCAGTGAAGAAGTAGACGAGCATGGGAAGTGGAAAAATGCTGGCCTTGAATCTATAAGGCTTATCCTGTTCCAACTAGGTTACCAGTGGATCTTGCGAGGCTGAAGTATACTCAAAATGAAGTGTTTACTCTTAACATTTATTCATTGCCCTGAACACTTTGCATATCATTCTTTATCCCCTAAGCTCTGCTACCACTTTCTTTCTCTCCCATTCATCTGCAGGCAGTTTATTACATAAAGTAGGAGACTATCAGCATCCATTTTTCTGCCTCATACTTTTTCATCCCTGATAAAACAAATAAAATTCCTTTATTACTCAAGGCATTATGACTTTTTCAGTTTTTCCTCAATGACTGCCTATAAGAAGATATAGACCTACATTGAACTCTGGGTCTACTGATTATGTGGTTATGAAGAAAATTACTTAACATGTTTCTAGACTTCAAGTTTATTTCATCACAACAATGTTTTTCTCCCACTTCATGCAAGGAGAAAGTGCTAAAGGGTAGTGTGATTTCTATGACTGGTGTGCTAAAACCTGAAGAGCTGCCCCTGGAATTGATGTGGTTGAATGAGTCTGGAAGGCTAGTCTCTCTCTAAAGGAGTCCTGAGAGCAGATAATTTTTACTGATAAGAGGACTGGACTAGATGCCGTGGGCAAATCAATGACAAGGCATATGAGTGTGAGAATAGACAGAATGAGGCTGAGAAGCATGACTGAGAGGTATGACAAGCTGAAGGAGTTTGATTAAACATTAATTCAGGCTTCTCAGAGATCTGTCCTTAAATACAGAGGACTCACGCCTTCTTAAATAGTTCATAGCAGGGTGGGAAGTACTATATTGGAATCATCAGTATGTTATCCAAGTAATATAATACTTTAAAAAAATTCTGCATGTCAGCCTGGAGAGTAATGTAGTCTAGTGGCATTCGTATATTATATAGACATTTAATTCTTTGAGTACATTGTAAAATTCTAAAAATTATCTGGGAAGCAATGATATTGTCCCACAAAATATAATAGTTCACTGCTTACCAACTATAGCATCTATGAAAAATATATACAAGGAAAGAAATTAACTTAGCCCTAATGAATGTTTGTACATGTGTGCATATACATGTGTATGCACACAAGCATGCATAGGAGTTATAGATTATTTATATTTCCTTTTCTGAATCATTTTCCCATCCCATAGGTAAATTAATTTGGCCTACACAATTAGTGGAACTATCTTTGATGGCATGTTTTATTAAATTCTTACCAATATTATGTCGTCATTAAAATGATAATGTCACAAAGTGAGAAACTCACAGAATGAGCATTCCATTATTGGTCAAAGGATAGCTTTGATAGAATTCATTCGATAGACTGAGAGTGACAGAAACTGAATCTTTCCACAGAAATAGTGGCTGAATAGGCATCAAGAAATCAATTTCAAGGTGCTTGTGCTTAGAAAAGATACTAAGTCTAAGGCTATAAAGCCTAGTGCACAAGAAGAGATGGTTATATCAGGTCCCACACAGTTCATGAAAACAATAGTCATTACGGTGCCCAAAATGAATAAATGAGTTTTGCAACAGATGGGAGATTAAATTGATACAAACCCTAAGCCAAGGGCTCTATGTAAATCTAAGAAGTTATCAAGTAATGTAAGTAGGCACTAGAGACTCAAGGACATAGCCATATATATTTTTTGTTATTTTTAATTTTTTTAAGAGACAGACTCTTACTCTGTACTCTAGGGTAGAGTACAGTGATATGATCACAGCTCACTGTAACCTCAAATTCCTGGGCTCAAGCAATCCTCCTGCCTCAGCCTCCTGAGTAGCTATAGGCACATACCACCATACCCAGCTAATTTATTTATTTATTTATTTATTTGTTCATTTATTTTTGAGACGGAGTCTCACCCGTCACCCAGGCTGGAGTGCAGTGGTGTGACCTCTGCTCACTGCAACCTCCGCCTCCCGGGGTCAAGCGATTCTTGTGCCTCAGCCTTCCAAGTAGCTGGAATTACAGGTGTGAGCCATCAATCCTGCTATTTTTTTTTTTTTTTTTTTGTATTTTTTTTAGTAGAAACAGGGTTTTACCCTGTTGACCGGACTGGTCTCGAACTCCTGATCTCAGGTGATCCACCTGCCTTGGCCTCCCAAAGTGCTGGAATTACAGACATGAGCCACCACACCCGGCCTATATTTTATTTTTAATTTTTTGTAGAGACAATATTTCATTACGTTGCCCAGGCTGGACTTAAACTTCTGGTCTCAAGCAATCCTCCTGCCTTGGCCTCCCAAACTGTTGGGATGAGGCATGAGCCACTACGCTTGGCCTAGCTATACTCTCTTAATGCGAAGTTGAAATGCATCAAACCATCCTAGTTAAATCAAATGACTACGGTATTAGGAAGGTTTATGAAAAGCATATTCAATTTAAAAAAAAGGCTGAAGTATACTCAAAATGAAGTGTTTACTCTAGTCTGGAGTAATATACTAGTCATGAGAGGGTAGGTTAAGCTCTAGTAATACAGAATCTCCCAAATCTCAGTGACTTAGAAATGCTTATTTCCAGATCACAATGTAGTTGATCAAAAGTAGGCTGGGAGCCCTCATCTGTATTATCAATGTCCTCTGTTTGGAACCCAGACTAACAGAGCAGTCACTTTTTCAAACAGTTTTAGTGGCAAGGGGAAAGGAAAAACAAATGCATGGCATAGGCACTGGCTTTTAAAACATCTCCTCAGAAGTGAAATGTGTCATTTCTCCTCAAATTTTATTAATCAAAGCCTATCATATGTCAGGCCTGAATTTAACAGGGTGGAGGAAGTGTAATTAACATCCAGGAAGTAAAACTGGAGAGCTGAAAACTTAAAAGTCTGCTGCAACTGGTCATGATATACCTTGATTCTAAAACCAGAAATGTTCCCTTGTCCCCCTCATAGAGGGGGCAAAGGGGGTGTGGCTTGCTTCTCCGGTGCCCTGCTGCTCAAAACCCCTATGGGGAGCAGGCAGACAGACAGGCAGGTTTTGGGGAGCCTGGGCTCTGACCCCACAGCAGCATCTACCGGTGTATGTTTACAGCTCCCCAGTGGGCATGTGTTACCATGTGCTCTTTGAGTTTAGCCATCCATAGGCAGCTTGTCTTATGGCAAGGACAGAGGGCTTTCTGTATCCCAAGTTTTCTTGCCTTGGTGTACCGGAAGAATCGGATCACTCCTGGGCTTGGAAAATGAGTGCAAGGTTTTACTAAGTGAAAGTAGCTCTCAGCAGATATGGGAGCCAGAAGGGAGACGAAGTGGGAAGGTGGTTTTCCCAGGGAGAGGGGCTGCTCAGCAGCCAAGTTCTCCTCCAGCTGCCCCGTCAAACTCCAAGTCATTCCACTGGTTGCAGGCCTGCCGATTTGCCAGTGTCTGTCAGTGTGCTCTTACGCTGGTGTGTTCCTCTCGATGTCCAGCCGCTTGTGTGCGTGCCCGCTAGGGTCTTCGGGTTTTTATAGGCACAGGATGGGGCCGTGGCAGGCTAGGGTGGTCTTGGGAAATGCAACACTTAGGTGGGAAAACAGAAAAGCCTGTCCTCACCTAGGTCCGAGGGCACAGGTCCTGGGGTGGAGACCTCGCCAGTGACCACGCCCTCCTCTACACAGCACTTCCCTGCCCCCCTCTCATTTCATGAGTCATAGAATGTAGGAACTAGTCAGGGCTAGACTCTTAAAATGCTTTCTAAGGTAGGCGTTAGCCTGGAAAACAAGACAAACTTCTAAGTCAAATATCTTAGCGAGATGTGTGCATTGGTGTGTGTGGGAGTGTGTTTGTGGGTATGGACAGGAATGAGTATTGGGAATGGGATATAAAGAATTAAACAGATCAAGTGGATGAGGAAGAAACATAAAGTGGGTCTAAATTATTAAATTAAAGAGGACGAATTCCAACTTGACTATTTGGGGCCTAGAGTTCATTCTCCTGAGACAAAGGAAAACAAAAGGAAACTGACACAATATTGGGGTTCTTCTATGTGGTAAGAACATTATACAAAATATTTTATTTAATTACTCCAACAACCCTCCACAACAAATATAAAGGTTCAAAATTAACACCCTAAATCTGAAGATGGGGAAATTTGAATCTCATAGTAAGACTACCAAGTTAGAGGTTTAGAATTTTAACCTCATCTTTAGCTTACTTTTCTAACCCAGGAATAGAATAACTCCCCACTGCAACCACCTAAGCAGCTCACAATTTCCACATAATGCTCATGAATATAAATCTACAGCAGACAAGAATTCCTGATCCAATGGAAACTTCAGTCTTGAAAAACCTAAAAACTAAAATTCCTAAACTCACTCGATTAACCAAACATCGCATTTTAGATAGGTTCTCAAGGCCCAGATTGCAGCACACTGATTTCTGTCTACGTTTTATTTCAGCCACAAAGTGATCAGGCACAAGAAAGGTCCTTATTTAAAGAGCAGTTTTATAGAGATACTATTTTTTCTTAAATGGTTAGCATCACGGGGGATTTTTCTTCCTTGGAAGAGATGTTTAAAAGTACCTGTTATTTGACCTCTACCAGATAGGCTGCCTAAGCTGGCCATCTGTGTAAATTCATCAGGACAACTGAGATCAGCCGTAATCTAGGTACACAGATGAGAGGTGCTGCAGGCTTTCCATCCACATGCATTTGTTATTCCAGGGGAGTAGCTCGAGTCCTGGACCTTGTTAGAGAAAGAGGCAAGCTGAAAAAAGACCTTGGATGTGAATCATGGCATTCTCCCTCCACTTATTAAAGCCGTGTCTATTCCTGTTTGACCTCCAATAATGTTTTGTTGCTATCCGTCAGGGAGATTTTTGAGAGGAGAATGAATAGGCAGATACGTTGCCATTTATTGCTCCGTATGGACATGGGCCATTTGTCAGAGAACCAACGAACAGCCGCCTCAAACAATGCTCTCTTTTAAAAGATCAAACGGAATTATTGATATGGACAATTCTAGCAGTGGAAGAAAAATATATTTTGGTTTTGGATAGACTTCACCTGAAACACCATAATAGAACTTAGAAACAAGTAAGTTTTAAAAAGAATTCATAATTACTGACACTTACTATTGTTTAACAAAGTTAATTCATACTTCTTTAACATTAGTGTGCCATCCATTACAATCAATAATTTATCACTTAGATGCTTTTCATGTAATCATTTTGCTTAAATTTATATAATAGTTGGAAATATACTATACACACTATATTCTTATATTCATAGTTAAGCCACTAGATTGTGAGGCTTAAATATGGTCCTTAAAGAATTTTAGAAAAGAAGTCTGCTGACAAATAAAAAAATTGACCAATGTAAAAATAAAATTGAGCCAGGCATGGTGGCTCATGATTATAATCTCAGCACTTTGGGAAACCAAGGCAGGAGGATTGCTTGAAATTAGGAGTTTGGAACCAGTCTGAGCAACAGAACAAGACCCTATTCCTACAAAAAATAAAAATTAAAATAAAAAGATATTCAATTTGAATATTCAGAAAACCTTTTCTCAAATTTATTGTCCATGACTGTATCAGTTATGTTGCTCTCCACAGTTCTTTCTGCTCAGGAAAACATTTCCTTAGGATTAGTAATTCTATAGGCCCAATCTACTGAGTATGTAAAAAGTTTAAATTTTCTGTTAACAAGTGTTAAAGAGAGAAGCAGCATCAATTGTCTTAAGTGATCATGACGCTAAGCAGCAAACACATTTAACTGGATAGTGAAAGCCAAGTTACAAACAACACTTTTTCCAGTTTCTTGGGATTAGCAAAGAAAGGAAGTATATACCATGGCTTCCATACCTTGAAGTCTTAATTTTAATTAATTTATCAGACAATTGGAATAAATCCAATTACAGGAAAATTAACTTTATTTTATGTATCTATTTCTGTAAATTTAGATTTTTTTCAGCAAGTATTCATTGCTTTTAAATATACTTTAAAAGATGTGTAGTTTATAACATTTTTGAAAAGGTAAATGCCCGTGAATATATATAACTAACTAGCTTTGAGGCTCCTGCATGTGTTTGGTCAGAGAATTAGGTAATCCCCTCCTTGTCCCTTTCTCTTATAGGATTCCTCTACTTTCTTTAGAAGCCATGGGTAGCCAGGTCCAAAAGATAGTGGTTTTTCCAATGGTACCCTCTTCGTCCCCCACCCCATAGTGAATGTTCTTGGCTCAAACCTAAAAGCCAATGACAACATGAAATCAATTTGCAAAATTCCTCTCCTCTCAGTGTGTGCACCCCACAATGTTTGTCTAATTCTGTTCACTCTCTAGCACCTTCAGGTACCTGTTGTTTGTATTACATTCAGATATGTGTGACTCCTACACAATTTCCTGTGTAGGAGTCAGACTGGTGAGATCTCATCCTAACATTAGAGAAGAAAATTAGATTTGAATTTAAAAATGCTTATGCAGTGTGGGACTTTGAGCACTACAAATAGGAAGTTTACGTTGAGTTTGAATTTTAGTACTTTATGAGGAACTTAACCTCACTGTTACATGGATGTGTGTGTGTGTGTGTGTGTGTGTGTATGTATGTATATATATATATTATTTTTTTTGAGATGGAGTCTGCTCTGTCACCCTGGCTGGAGTGCAGTGGCACGATCATGGCTCACTGCAACCTCCACCACCTGGGTTCAGGCAATTCTCATGCCTCAACTTCCCAAATAGCTGGGATTATAGGTACGCCACCATGCCCAGCTAATTTTTTTTGTATTTTTAGTAGAGGTGGGGTTTTGCCATGTTGGCCAGGCTGGCCTTGAACTCCTGACCTTAAGTGATCCACCAAGCTCAGCCTCTGCAAGTGCTGGGATTACAGGCGTGAGCCACAGTTCCTGGACATACATATTTTTTTCTATATTACTTTGATCTAATGATAATACCAGTAATGTTATATTTGCATATTTTTTATTCTACTGGATTCTGCTAATTATGTCTTTTATATTAACTTAGCTTATTTTATTTATCATTTCTTTTCTAGTTGCTGTGGTTCCTTCCAAAGTGTCCCATATAATTTGTAGATTACATTGTTACCCTTCTTAGCTTGGTTTCTCCTTCTGTAAGTTTTGTCCTTTTCCTTTACATTATGGCAGATCATCTCAAGAATGTCTTTCACACGATGTATTCATGTTTCCGTTGTATCATTTAAATCACTTGCTACCCTCCATATAGGTTTTACTCCTTTTAAACAATTTTGTTTCTTGCCATTTCTCAGTATTCACTTATCTTTCATTATATTTCAAGAATTTGAACCTTCTTTTCATACAGTGTTTTAAGATTGTTAAAATACTGAACCATTTTCTAAATTGTATTTTGAGTTCCTGAAGCAGAAAATTTACAGTGGTATTATTTGAATCTTGAGGATAAGGTCAATATATGTTATCATGCTGTATTATCATTTGTTTCATGTTATTTTATATACATTCTGGTACCTATATATACATATGTGTATATATATGTATGTACATGTATGCGTTTGCATACATGTGTGGGTATGTAAAAGATATATTAAGTGATGACTACAAACCATTCTTAGTATTTATTAAGGGATGTGGCATGATTTGAACAAGGTAGTAGGCAAATTTTCTTTTCATATAAGCTACTGAGAAGTAGGCTCATGAGCATAGTTACTGGCAGAATTCCCAGTTCCTGGAGAGCTGTCACTGATTTTTTTTTTTTTTTCTCTTTGAGAGAGCTAGAATATTTTCCTACCGCACCAAGTGGTTGTCTAACATTCTGAAACAGATTAGTTGCATGAAAACTATAACCCTCACAACTAAATTACTTCTCATCTCTGTCTAATAATGCCTATTCAGAATCCTCAGTCTCTGTCTAATGCCCCATGGATTATGGGGTCTATACACTTAAAAATACAATGTCTTCCTATTGTCATCCCGTCTTTAAGACTAGGGCATCCATGTACCCTTCTTGCTTACTCTGAGATAACTCACTTGTGAAGATTAAAATATTTTAAAGGCTGGGGACAGTAGTTCACACCTGTAATCCTAGCACTTTAGAAGTCCAAGACAGGAGGAATACTTGAGGCTAGGAGTATGAGACTAGCCTGCACAACATAGGGAGATCCCTTCTCTAGAAAAAATAAATAAAAATAAAAACATTATCTGGGCATGATGTCAAGCACTTGTAGTACTAGTTACCTGGGAGGCTGAGGTGGAAGGAGTGCAAACCCAGGACTTTGAGACTGCAGTGAGCAATGATCAAGCCACTGCACTCTACCCTGGGAAACAGAGCAGGACCTTGTCTCTTAAAAAAATTTTTTTTAAGTCCTCAGAGCCCCTGACTTATAATATAAGCCAAAATAGTGAACAGAATTGGCCTAAGACCAACAAGGAAAATAAAATCTGTAGTTGTTGCTAGGATCCATTACTTCAGCTAGGCTATGGGTTATGTTCTTTGCAGCCACAATGGTGAAGATCTGACTGTATGACATCTTTATATTTAGAAAAATCATTGAGTTTCATGAAGATCATTTAATGTAGGTAATTCACATGATACTAACCACATACCAGGTATCCAGACACACTGTGTGTGAGTTCTAATGCAGAATAGACAGTTTTTACTCCAACCAACCAACCAAACAAGTAACAACACAACAACAAAAACCCAAACACCATGATAACACTCTGGAATGAGAAAATTAGTAAAATTTACACTATCACTCTTAGAAGATTAATAGTTTGTGCCTAAGATAAATATTCTCATGTATCTGTTGATTTAGAAAAAAATACTAAACAAAAGATAATATGCATATACATCTTGTATACACTCCTTCAAGAATATATAAGATGAGTGAGTTCTAGATACCTGCTGCATACCATTGTGCCTATGGTTAACAACACTATTGCACACACAAAAATTTAAGAGGTTAGATCTTATATTGTGTTATATATACATACATATATTTGTGTATATATAGTGGTGAGAACATTATAGTGAGAATATATATACACACATATACATATATGTATATAATATACATACAATGAAGTCAAAAGATATTTCTGTAACTAGATTACACAATGAGCAAATTTTACTTTCTTGCTTTGAAAGTGTTAATTTTTGGAAAAAATCTTGTATTTGACTAATTTTAACTAAAATGAGCTAAATAGGAGATATCTGGGGGAGCATATATAATGTTACATGGATGCATGTGTGTGTGTGTGTGTGTGTGTGTGTGTGCAGATAAATAGTTTTTTTTTGAGATGGAGTCTTATTTCAGGAGACTTCTGGGATTAACTTCAGTTGGATTTGCAACAAGATAAACTGTCTCTTGTCCTTAGAAGAGGAAGAGAGCTGAGAAAACCCAAAGTACCTCAACACGAGTCCATCTTCTTGTGGAATCTGTGATTTTGATTCTGCATGCCAATGAAAAGGAAGAATAACTATTTTGGCTAAGCCATCATGGATGCATTAGAAGTTAGTAAGCTCTTATCGTTTACCTCTCACATTATATTTTTGCCTTCTGTATTAGCTAGGGTATTAATTAGTAGTTACTCGAAAATTTTAAACTTTTCATATATTTAATGTAAGATCATTGTGAGGAGCACCCAATAGTCATTTTTTTTTTTCACTGTCTGAAGTGAAAATAGACACTAAGGATAATGCATACCTGCTTTTAAAAAATCCGGCCCTGAAGCGACAAACACCACTAAATTGGCTAGTACTAACCACAGGAAACTATCCGGGAAGTTGAGAAATGTAGTTACTACCTAGGAAGCAGCCGGCCAGAAATAATACACTAACATCACAAAATTAAATATATATATGCATGGTGTTATTGTTGTTCTTTTCACAGACTTTGTGTATGCACTACTCTAGGTAATACTAACAATGACATCTCCCCATTTATGAATTATTATTATTGTTTTGAGATGGAGTCTCGCTGTGTCGCCCAGGCTGGAGTGTGGTGGCTCAATCTCAGCTCACTGAAACCCTCACATCCTGGGTTCAAGTGATTCTCCTGCCTCAGCCTCCCAAGTAGCTGGGACTGCAGGTGCACACCACCACGTCCAGCTAATTTTTGTATTTCTAGTAGAGTCAGGGTTTCACCATGTTGGCCAGGTTGGTCTTGAACTCGTGACATCAGGTGATCCACTTGCCTCAGCCTCCCAAAGTGCTAGGATTACAGGCATGAGCCACCGTGCCCAGCCGTTTTTGTATTTTTAATACAGATGGGATTTCACCATGTTTGCCAGGCTGGTCGAGCTCCTGACCACAGGTGATCTGCCTGCCTCAGCCTCCCAAAGTGCTGGGATTACAGGCATAAGCCATCGTGCCCAGCCCATTTATGAATTATTTTATGAAATTAAAATTAGTATATCTTTAAACTATTTAGATACAATTCAATTACTTTGTGGTTCACCAATTTAATGTCTATGATTAAATGACTTTCACTATATTCAGAGAGTTGTAAATAATTACCAAAATTGAATTTGAAAATAATTTGGTCACCCCCAAAATAAACCTCACTCCTATTAAACTTCCCAGTTACTCTGCATTTTTACTAATCCTCCAGCCCTAGGCAACCCCTGATCCACTTTCTGTATCTATAGATGTGTCTGTTCTGGCCATTTCATATGAGGAAATCATGTCATATGTGATATTTTGTGATTGGTTTTTATACCTAGCATAGTGATTCAAGGTTCACCTACATTGTAACATTTATTAGCAAATTGTTCATTCTGGATGCTTTTTTTGCCCCTGCCACCGGACTTGCTCTAGCTAGACCCTCCAGTGCAATGTTGGATAGAAGTGGCAAAAGGAAACATTTTGTTTGCTTATTTTTAATCTTATAGGAAAAGCATTATTTTTTCATCATTATGTACTTTAGATGGGTTTTGCATGGATTTTCTTCTTCGGGTTGAGAAAGTTCTCTTTTTTTTCCTAGTTTGTTGAGTATTTTTATAATAAACAGGTATCATATTAATATTTTTGTCAAATGACTTTTCAGTGTATATAGAGATTATCAGGTGAGTCTTGTTCTTTATTCTATTGCAAAGATCTATTACATTGATTGGTTTAAGATGTTACAGTAACCTTGTATTCCTGGGATAAACCCCACTTAGCCATGATATGTAATTCTTTATATATATTATGGAATTTGGTTTGCTGTATTTTTTGTTGTTGTTGTTGTTGTTGTTGTTGCACATTTTTGGCAACTATATTCAAAAGGAATATTGATTTGTTGTGCCTTTTGCCATATTTTTGTTTAATTTTGGCATCAGGGCAATACAGACCTCATAGAATAATTTGGAAATTTTTCCCTTCCCTAATTTTGGAAAAGTTTGTGAAGAATTTTGGTTTATTATAAAGATTGGTAGAATTTATAGAATTTACTAATGAAACCATTTGTGTCTAAGTCTTTTTTTGAGGAAAGTTTAAAAACTACTAATTTAGTCTCTTAGTTGTTAAAAGATTCTTCAGTTTTGTTTTTTGTTTTTTTTTTTGTTTTTTAAGCTCATTGTAGCTTCCACCTGCTGGGCTCAAGTGAGCCACCCACCTCAACTTCCCAAATAGCTGGGACTATAGTGTCTCGCTAGAAACTATTAGAAACTATTGTTCCTGGGCCAGGTGTAGTAACTGACAGCTGTAATCCCAGCACTTTGGAAGGCCGAGGCAGGCGGATCACCTGAAGTCAGGAGTTCGAGATCAACCTGGAAACATAGTGAAACCCCTTTTATACTAAAAAATACAAAAATTAGCCAGGTGTGGTGGTGTGCGCCTATAATCCCAGCTACCTGGGAGGCTGAGGCAGGAGAATCGCTTGAACCTGGGAGGTAGAGGTTGCAGTGAGCTGAGATCGTGCCACTGCACTCCAGCCTGGGCAACCAAGTGAGACTCTGTCTCAAGAAAACAAAAATAAAAACAAAATGAAACTATTATTCCTATTTATGGATAAGGAACCTGATACTAAGGTAAGCAAATAGAAAATGCCACCTTTAGCATTTAAGAAAGTCCACGTGTTAACAACAAAAAAAAATTAATCAATTTAGTAGGAAATGACTTATGAGCAATGCTTAACATCATCAGTATGAATGCTTGCCTAAGAATCAACTGAAAGCAGAACTTGTGATTTAAAAAATTAGGTTAGTATAAACAAGTGGGTGGAAGTGGGTGACATTGTACATGGCAACCTAATTAGAGCTAAAGGGATTAAATAAGGAGAATTACAGAAAAGGTCAAAGTTAACCAAATTCAGGAGTTGGGATCAATTTGCAATAGAGTCATCTATTCTGTTGAGTCCTCAGAAAAAAAAAATTATATATATATATATATATAAATGATTAGTTCATGTGGCTAATTTTCAAAAGATGCTTGAAATACTGTTCCAGAAAATATTTTATGTTTCAGAGGAAGAGTAGCCATCAGCAAAAAACCACATAAGCATATATACCTGTAATCTAATTTGGGTGAATTTAAAATATTTTTAAAATACCTAGAATGTGCAGGAGGCATTGTCCGTTAAATTGAAAGACAATATCTTTTTTACCTTTTGTGATCATTCAGCAGGTTCTTTCTGACCACTGCACAGAGCAAATCAGTCCACTGAGACCATGGTATTGCAGTAGAGAAAGTTTAATTGATGAAAGGCCAGCACACATGGAAGAACTGGAGTTATCACTAGTCTCCCTCAAGGCTTAGAGCTTAGGGTTTTTCTAGACAATTTGGTGGGCAGGGGACTAGGGAATGGGTGCGGTGCTGCTGATTGGTTGGGGGTGAAATCATGTGGGTGTTGAAAATGGCCCTCATGCAGTGAGTCTGCCTCTATGTGGGGTTAAAAGATAAGTTGAGTCATGAATTAGGTCACAAATATTGTGACTTTTGGCTACATAACTCCTGAGCAGTAAAGGATTATAGAAACTATACCTATTTTGTGACCTCTCGTTAGTCTTATGAAGACAATTTCGGCCCTGAATGGGGAAGGGATTAGGTTTAGAAAGATTGCTCTCATTCTTTCTTTCAAGTTAAATTATAAACTGAATTTCTCCTAAGTTTAGCTTCTACTCTCAGAAATGACCAAGGAAATTTGGAAATGAGAAGCAAGATAGAGTCAACTATGTCAGATTTCTCTTGCTGTTGATATAGGAGTTCAGAAGAAATTACTTAGGCAGATAGTGAGGGCACGGGAGTCCTAGGGAAAGTTTTCCTTTTTAATGAAAAGCAGCTCCAAAATCATTTTCTAACAAATAGCAGTCCGCAAAATCAAGCTGCAGGTACAGACAAGCAAGCTGGAAGCTTGCACAGGTGAATGTCGGCAGAAAAATACTGCCGGGGACTTGGTATGTTCAAAATGGCAGCTCCATCTTCTCTTCTTTTTGCCAGCCATGTGTACAAGTAAGGAGCAGACAAGATACCGCAGGTCAAGTGGAAAGCCCATTTGCATAATAAGATTAGGGTGGGGTGGCCAGCCTTCCTTGCACACTATGTATATGTCACACCTGATCAAATCAATCTGAGGGCCGTAGGTAAGTCAGACACCACCTCCTCAAGCCTTCCTATAAAATCTGCTGCATCCTATGCCAGCTGGTCTTTCCTATCCCAAAGCCCCTCTCTCTCACTAGAGAGAGAGAGCTGTTCTCCTTTCTCTTTCTTCTGCGTATTAAACCTCTACTCCTAAACTCCTTGTGTGTGTCCGTATCTTAAATTTTCTTGGCACAAGATGATGAATCCCAGATATTCACCCCAGAAAATGAAGCTGCTTCACTGTCATAATTTTGCATAGGCAGTTTCAAACTCAATTTAATCCTTTTTAATTTAGAAATGATGGTAAAATGTTATAATGTACATACAATTAGCATTTTTCTTTTTTGTGCTATATTATAAAATGTCATGGAGATACATTAAAAGATTTTCTTAGAATAATCAGTAAACCATTTAAAAGGTAACAATAAAAATTATGTGAAGTTTACAAACTGGTTCTTCAGTGTTACTTGTAGGAGAGAAAGGAAAGTTTCCCCTTATTCTCTGAAGGTTTGCCAGTTGCTGTGTAACTGGCAATACACAGATTAACAAAAGAAAAAGGCATAAAAATTATTTAACACTCATGAGAGGGGAATTGCAGAATTATTACCCAATAACCCAATAAGGTTTTCATGCTTATGTACTCTTCTTCACAGAGGAAAAGGAGAGGTAAATGTGAAATTTTTGAGAGGCAGTAAATAGTTTTAGGTGAATTAAAAGGACCCAAGAGGCAGACATTATTTTATAAATGATTTTCTTTGTAATTTGAATGATCCTGAGAGATAGACAATGTCTTGTGACAAAGTCTGTCCAGGTGTGGTTACATCCCTCAATCTGTGGTTGATAATGGAATTTCAGTGAGGGGATGGAAGGCAACTGTATTCTCTTTGGAGGGTCTGGTCTTAAGTCATATAAAAAATATTAGAGTAAAACCCCACCCTGTGCTGGTAGGAAGACAGGAGAGGTTAAAAATAAGTCCTTGATTTGTGGGCAGCTTCTGTGGCATTCCTACTTTAGCTTGAAGTGTTCAATATGCCAAAGCATTGTACTTTTGGGGTGTTGTTTTCTGAGCCACAATATTCTTCTGTCTGAAACATCCCTTACAGTTTCATGCACAAAAACCCACAGAGCGGGTAGCTGTTGAGGAAAAATAACCAAGTTTGTAGCTGAGTGGCAAAATATCCTATTATACCAGTCTCCTATCACTGGGAATAGTGCAGTTTAATTAAACAGTTGTGTTTAATTCTAGAAGATGATATTGGGCTTTCAAAGTTAGCCTCAATATATGATGTAGACAAACTGATCTTCATTAAGAAGCAGTTGTATGGAAACAGAAGAAAAACAAAATCTATTGTCTAGAGGAGTCTAAAAACTAGTTTTCTAGAGTTTGGAAGGCGATCGGTTGAGAACATTCCTAGATTTGGGTTTGAAGGATCTTTAGTTGGAGCAGGAAGAGGAGGTGACAATCTGGAAGATTTTTTTGGATTGCTGTTTGAATGTATGGTAATTTCTCGGAAGTCTAATCTAGTCAATCAGTTTTAACTTGTGGGGTTCCAGAAAAAGCAGTTTTAACTGCAGTGACACCAAGATGGAAAAATGGGAGAAAACTTTGGAAATGTTAGTTCAGAGACTTGCAGCCAGAAAACAATTCAGGATTTGGTGCAAATTGCAGGTAAATAATAAAATCGAAAAACAATGAGCTAGAATCCATTAATGATTGCCTTATAGTGTTTTTCCCCCCCATCACATAATTTTTCTCTATCCAGTCCTCCCCATTACTATCAAAGATAATCATAGTAAGACTAATTTGTAAAATATGTTTAGTCTCATTAAGATTGGCCTAATCATTTACATAAGTTTGGCATGAATAGTGATTTACTATATAGGCTCTTTTAACATTGCTTTTGCTTGAACTTTTTCATAAGAAACCCCAGATTAACCTTTTAGAAAGCCTTTTGAGGCTTAGAAGCCAAACTTAAGACCACATCCTCAGACTGTGCCTATCATATTTGCACAAATTGGGTGATTTTTTTCTCTTCTTAAGACTCTTAAAATGTCTTGAGGTTCCTGGGCCTATCGGAAAGTGACATTCTTTAATCACAAGACTAGGAATCCTATAAGGGAAACATGTGTACAAGATGTCATGCAAATTGTCCAAAAAGCTTCTAGTGACTTTATAGTCAACCTCACTTTCTTAAAATTGTCTGGTCACATATGATTGTAGGATATTACAGGCAAAACTCTTGATAATATAACACGTGTTTCCAATCGTCCTCTTAGTAGAAGAACAGTTTTTAAATTAAACTTATATAAGTAAATATATTGCTGTAATATGCGAATATTCATCAATAGTCTAAAAACTTTAGAGGATCAATCAAAAAGAAAAAACTAAATGTTTCAATTCTATTTATGAAAGTAATCTTTACCAAATTGCTGTAAACTATACATAACTTAAGAGAAAAAAATAAAATCTAGAAAACAAAACACAACAAGAATTAGCAATGTTTTAGAGTCATAAATTATAATGCTTCATCAGTTCAATACTATGTAATTAATTTTTGTTCTGCTTGATGTTGGCAGTTTTATGAGTCCAGCTTTTTTCTTATTAGAGTTTAGGAAATTGGGTCCAATGGTACAAATTCAAAGTTATTAGAAACCTGTATTTGTTAGAGCTCTTTTTATTTTTTCCATATATCTCCTTGAGGACACAACACTGTAAGATTTGCAAAGAGCTTTCAGGGAAATAAAAAAGCATTAGAATAAAGCAATCACCTATGGTCAAAAAGACTCACAATGGTCATGATTAGAGAACTGATGCGAGTTCATTATAATTATAATGCAACTGACAAGGAAATTTGGTTATTTCTGTGGTCTACAACAATAAAACATAAGTAAAATTATGACTGATAACATATACCACAATATATTAGATTTCTAGGAATCTCACATAATTTTGGAATATACATGTCACTACCATATCCAAATATAACTCTAAGAAAGTTAAATGTAATTTCTATTTAGACAATGTTTTTTATATAATTTAAACTAGCAAACGAGCCTAATCAGTTTAATATATTTCTGTTGGTCTAGGGTTCGTTCTGCAATGTCCGAAAGTTTGCTTGAAATTAAAAAGATTTAATTTTGATTTTGAAAAGTTTGACAAAATAGTTTTAAAGCACATGATCAAAATAGTTTTAAAGCTCATGATCAAAATCATGACTCTGGTTAATTTAAAGACTTTAAAAACTAATACAGGAAGCTACGTGATTAAAAAAAAAAAAAACAAAAAAAAACAAAAAAAAAACCTTTAACTTTTTAAATGTTTAGTTTTCCCAAATAATCAAAGACCCAATAAAGAAAACATAGAAGACCCCGAAAATTGGTCAATGGTGCCTTTCCTGTGTTCCTCTGGGGGTTTCAGGGACATTAGCAGCCTCTCCCCAGGACCCTTCATGAGGCTGCCAAACCCTAATGTTTCCTTTTAATTATTTTTAGCTATTGGCCACCAAATGGAAAAGATAGAGTATTAAAGGGAACTAGATGGAAGTTTGAAGATGACAAATGGGCAGAAGTAACTGGAAAAACAAGTCTCGGAGAAAATTTGGGAAAATCTCACATTTTCTAAAGGCCAATGCAGTTCTCTACTATTTTGTGCAAAAATTATGCCAGTGTAAAAGAAGGGGACAGAGGGAGTAGGTGTATAGTCAGCAGGGGGTTTGACAGAAAAGGGCTATAGTCAACTGAGAGGTTCCTCATGGGAGAAGCACAATCCAAAGAAATACACACACACACACACACAATCAGTTCATTCAGAATACATATATATACAATACATAGAAATCTATATATGAAAAATCAGTTTTTCATTAAGCCAACATTTGACCATAGAGATATTTTTAAATTCTTTTAAAGTATTAAGTTTTTTTCAAACACAAGCAATACATTTTCTTGCTAGCATTATTTAAAGGCATAAAGAAATTCTTCAAATTTTTACTAAGAAGGAGATTTAAGGGTTGGTAAGTATATTGGTCAGGGTTGGTAAGTTTATTGGCCAGGGATCTCTAGGACAGAAATAATAGGATATATTAGGATATATCTATATCTATATATCTATATATATCTATATATCTCCTATTATTTATGTGTTTTGTGTGTGTGTGTGTGTGTGTGTATATAGGAGTTTATTAAGTATTAACTCACAGGATTACAAGGTTCCACAATAGGCCATCTACAAGCTGAGGAGCAAGGAGAGCCAGTCTGAGTCCCCAGACTGAAGAAGTTGGAGTCCAGCGTTCAAGGGCAGGAAGCATCCAGCATAGGAGGAAAGATGTAGGCTGGGAGGCTAGGCCAGTTTAGTCTCTTCATGGTTTTTTGCCTGCTTTATATTTTAGCCATGTTGGCAGCTGTTTAGATGGTGCCCACCCAGATTAAGGGTGGGTCTACCTTTCCCAGCCCACTGACTCAAATGTTAATCTCCTTTGGCAACACCTTCACAGACACATCCAGGATCAATACTGTGCATCTTTCAACCCAATCAAGTTGACACTCAGTATTAACCATCACAGTAATAGGTGAGCTCTAGAAAAGTTTGTCACATGAGCAGCCAGATTTTCACCAGAGCTGAGGGACCAATGGTGGTGGCAGTGTTGGTGGTGGCACAAGGCATGTGTCTCTGGACCAAGCTGCATCTAACCCTCCAGGCTGCCCTGGCCTGCTCCAAGGAGGCTGCAGAGAAAAGCTAATGAAGATGAGAAAGACAGAAAGACAGGGCAAAGAGAGTTTCTAGTCATATTCCTGTTTTTTTATCTTAAGGCATGTTTCTCTTGTTTCTTTTAGCATATGGGTTTATTTTATCCTGGTAGAGAAAGCAAGAAAAACAGATTAAAATGTTGCTGCCAGGCTCTAAAAATAAGCCAAAGTTTTAAACCAAAAGTATACATAAACACATGACTTAAAACCAAAACAAATGAGCACACAGGAGACCAAAATCAAGAAACCAAGGTCTCCAAAGAAGGAACAGTAAGCTACAGCCCTTCCAAGATCCACATGACTTCCAATAACAGCTTAAAGGAGGGAAAGTTTTAAGACAAGCACTCCATTAAACAAAATAGAAAAACTAAAGCCATTTAAGGGAAGGAAAGTATTACAAACAAATAGGTATCCCAAAAGTCAAGGGCCATACTAATATAAATTAAAAACAATTTAAACCAGTTCTTACAAATGTGTCTTTTGTTCTGCTAAGTTAAAGAATTTACATCTTCAAAGGACTGATAACCCTGACCAAACCAAAGATATGGCAGAAAAAACACTGAATCCTAGCCATTAGTTCACAGGCTGGAGTACTTTTTTTTGCAAATCCCACTGGGAATCCAAAACAGCCAATTTCAGCATTCAAAGGATTTTAACTTTGTTTTAAATCTGATTTTTGCTTAAGATGAGAGCTCTTTACAAACACACACACACATGCACAAACACATGCGTATGCATGTGTATGTATATATGTATGCATTT
Organism: Mandrillus leucophaeus; assembly: GCF_000951045.1. Taxonomy (NCBI): domain Eukaryota; kingdom Metazoa; phylum Chordata; class Mammalia; order Primates; family Cercopithecidae; genus Mandrillus; species Mandrillus leucophaeus. The sequence continues at coordinate 623,773 of NW_012105120.1, forward strand.
ATATGTATATAGCTTTAAATATAGGAGCCTTTCTAACTTTTAAAGATCCATTGTCTGGTCATTGATAATTAGGATCCTCAATGGCGTATTTATTAAAATAGTGATGATATGAAACCAGGTTCATTCTGCCTGTGCACAGCAAGCCAATCACTGTGAAACTGTGATGACAGGCTTTGCAAAAGAGAAAGAATGTATTCACAAGGCAGCCAAGTGAGAAGGTGGGAGAACAGGTCTCAAATTTGCCTTCTGGAAGATAGAATTTAGTGATATTTATAGGATAAAGCAATGGTGTGGTCTAAAGTATGGGGTAAAATGATTGGCAGTGTGGAAAAGTGAGATATTTGGTCTTCTGCACACACATAGTTAGGGTTCTTGTTCTTCATATGACACATGTTCAGAAAATGATGGCATAAGCATGATCAGAGGGAGGAATTTTTAGCCCTCTGACATCAAAAGGTCATTTTTCAGTCATTTTCATAGGCCCATTTGAAGGGTCAGTGGTCTCAACCACCTGAATTGGACAAGAGCTGTTTCCAGTTTCCCAAGAAACACTTTAACCATTAGCATGGTGACCTGTATGTTAGAGATGTTATCTACAAGGAAACTAGTAGATTACTTAGCTACATGACTTTTACATTATAGCTTTTAAGATTAACTAGAAGTATGCAATTAAAAGCAAGAAAGGCAGGTTAAGTTTGGTGGACTTAATCAGGTTAGCCCTCACTTTCAATGACTCAATCCGATATTCCTCTTCATGGAAAAAGCATGAAGTAATTTTTCAGGCTTAGAATAAATTTTTACCACTGAAGCAAGAGGTGTTACCAAAAGAGCATAGAAGAGGCAGCCTCCATGTACCACAAATATTCACTTCCAGAAATAGACTAAGGAAACCAAAAGATCCTTGTTGCCACAGATAGTTAAAAATGGTGCTGTGCAGACGATCTCTCCAGTGCTTCCCATGAGCACATGGACAAATGGACACATGGGGGTACTGCCAGTCACAGACCTGCCAACCTGTGACACTGCATAGCACTTCTGAAATTGAGCTTTCCCAGCACTAACCAGGCAACAAAAGTTGAGATGATAAAAGCCTCTTATGGACGGGACTTATTAAGACAAACTCTTCTGACAGCTTGGCATGATCAAAACAGAGACAGTGCTATTTAGTCATTTTATGTGTCTCAAGGTTTCAGTGTTTTTATACTGGCCACCTGACATAACCTGAAAATCATGCCCACTGGCTGGTGGAGATCAAGAGAGGGTGCTCTTGCCTGGTCACAAAAGACAAATTTTCAGGACATAAAACAAGATGATACAGAAACCTCATTTATTTTATTTCAAGGAACTATAGCACAGTTTGTTTTAAAAAACATCAGTCTGATGAGAACTGCAAACTCACGAGTCTATGAGGCCGGCTCAAACAACAAGCTTACAAAGGCTTAAGGGCCATATTCTGTCCTGCAGTTCTCCTACTGATGACAAATCAAATGGGAAGACAAAGACCATTTATGGTAGGAAAGATCAGATAATATGACTACTCACAGCAAAAATACCCCAGAGTTGTTATACCTAAGACTAGTCCATACAAATGCTTTTCTCCTATTATTTTAAATTTTAAAAGGTAAAACAAACAAATAAACAAAAACACAACCAACCAACCAACCAACCAGCAGTGATTCTTACTATCTGCTTGACTGGATTCCACAAATAAAGACCCAGGAGTCTAATTGTTAAGAAACTTTTAGCCTTTTTGCCAGCTCCTCACGTCCTGGTGAGATAGAAATTAATACCGGGTGGTCAAAGGGGAATACAAAATCCCAGGCAGCAGTTTCACATGACTAAGGACTATGGGCTGATAGGACCCTGAAAAGCCAGGGTGTAGACCAAGCTGGCTAAGACCAACTGGACTCAACGTGGTCCTGGATGTGACCAAAATGTCATCTAGGATCTCATTATATGCTCATTAACATACTAGATCACACACCCACCAGTGCCATGACACTTCCAAGAACACCCCATTTGGTGTAAAATGGGAGGCACCACAGTTCCGAGAAATCTCCATCTTTTCCCAGGAATTTTCATGAATATTCCATCCTTTGATTAAAGAAACCCATAAAGGTAGTGTTCCCAGACCAAACGGAGGGTCAGGCTGCTTATTCTGATGACCCAATAATGAGATGCAGATGAACTGGGAGAGAAGGGAGCTTTTATTTCCGTAACTGGTCACAGGGAGAAGGCCTGGAAAAGGTAGCTAGATTAAAAATTACAAAGTTTTCCAGAACTTATCATACTTTCTAAGCTATATGTTTATGTGTAACTGTGCATTCATCTAAAGACATAAGTGATGAACTTATTTTAATCTATAACTAAGATCTGAGTCCTGAAGACCTTCCTCTGGAGCCTCAGTAAATTTATTTAATCCACATGGATCCATGCTGGGTGATTACCCTTCGCTTGTCTCCTGCTAAATTATGGAAGTTTGGGGAGTTCCTTCAGACCCCCAATAAACTTGTTTGTGGAGGCCTGGGGAGTTTCTTCAGACTCCCAATAAAACTTGTTTAATCCTAAACAGGTCCCATTAAGAATTTCTTTGTTATCTCATCATGCTTCAGGGCTCAGGAAAGTCCTAGGCAAAACTCTTGGTGGGCTTCCGTTACGTTCCAGCCTTTGTAGAAGGGCACTGGCTCTATCAGCTTTTAATATTTAACTTCACCACTCAGTCAGTGCTGGAACAGTTGTTATGGAGGCCTGCCTTAGTGAGACCTGTCCTGCCACAGTAGTAGCTCCCAAACCCCCTTGTACAACTCACTCTTGAGTATACCACTCTCCTCTCGAGTTTGCCCGCTTTCCCCTCTCTTGAGTGTGTACTTTGCCCTTTGCAATAAATCTCCATGCTTGCACTATTTTCTAACTCATCCTTGAATTCTTTCTCTTGATGGTGTCAAGAGCCTGGATACCGGTTGGGGTTGAGATCCCACTGGAGTTTAGGTACCTTTCCCAGCCCACTGGTATCACTGGGTTCACTGGACTGTGGCTTCTGGCATATCTTGCTAACTATGCCAAATCTGTAGGGGAGAAGAGAAGGCTTCCCTGTCACCCTCTGAAGGTTTGCTGAAAATGAACTGACAATCAGCAGATTAACAGAAGAAAAAGGCATACAAATTTATTTACTAACTATAAGCATAGGGGAATAACAGGAGAATCCTTACGCAATAACTTACTAAGGTCCAGATGCTTATATACCAGCCTTCAGAGGGGAAAAGGAAATGTGACAATTTTTAGGGGTAGTAAATTATTTTCAGGGGAATTGAATGGAGGCAGAAGGCAGATATTGTCTTGTAAATGATCTCTTTGTAACCTGAATGAGCCCTAGATACAGACAATGTCTTGTGACAAAATCCATCCAGATGTGGTTACATTCCTCAGTCTTCTTTCTTCAACAAAAATGAAATTTCATCAGATGAGAGCAGAAATCATTGGGAAGAAAAGATAATGAAATTTCAGAGAGGGGATGGAAGGCAATTGTATTCTCTTTGGCAGACACAGTGTTAAAACAGATAAGGGAATATCAGAGTAAAATTTTATCCTGTGCTGGGTGGGCAGGAGGTGGGGAAGACAGGAGAGGTCAGAAAATCCTTGATTCAGAGGCAGCTTCTAAGGCCTTCCTATTTTAGTTCCAAGTGTTCACCATGCTAAAGAGCTTATGGAGTATCACTTGCTGAGCTGAGCCCCAGCATTCTGTAACAATTATAACTTTTCTGTTTCAAAGCCATTTTGTTACTTTTCTGTTTCAAAGCCATTTTGTTACAAACACTGACATAATTTTATATATATTTAAAACCACAAGTAATCGCATTTTGGTCAATTATAAAGAAAAAATTCACCAGGAATAACATAAGGAAAACTAGAAATATTTCTGATGCATTCTAACATTAAATAGTATTTTCATAAATATTCCAGGGCTAAATCTCAAACAAAAGGCAACATAATGTAGTAGATTAATTTTCACATAGGAATGGGTAGGTCCCATTAGAAACCTAGGACAGTTTACTCACGATACAGCTATCCTTCATGTACTGTTGAAACTTAGTGCCAAGCCTTAGAATAGAAATAAAGATAGAAAAACCCAAGTATATTAAAAGATTGCATGCATACAGGTAAATATATCTAATTTCTCTTTTTTCCCTTTCCATTTTCCATATATAATCTCTTGGTAGCAAAAAAAAATAAGACATAGAATGTTGATGATTTAATGAAAATCATTCCCCCTGTTAGTAGAGTTATTCAGGATCTCTCTAAATGCAAGTTCAGAAGCTTTAAGTCCATATGAGAACTATTACATGACTCTAGGTACAAGAACTGTTTGAAATTAGAGTGAATGGCTGAAATACACCCATGAGGGCTGTCCTTGAGGATGCTACAGCTTTGACAGGTACAGAGACAAGGTCAAACTAAAACAGATATTATTTGTTTATTAATTTCACAATGGGTTGCACCAGAATGGGAGGGGGAAAACAATGATTGAACAGTCTGCAAATGAAAGCAATAGATTAAAAGTTAGGAGTGTGATATCCTTGCTGGGAAGGTATTCTGTTCTAAGAGAGCACTGGAGGTGAGGCACAATGGGAAAGTCTGAGATTAAATAAGGTCTGGGTGATGTGAAAGGAAAATAAATCTCAGCACCCCAAACTCCCTAAGCCAAAGGGAGAAGTTAAGCTGGGAACTGGGTCACCCAAACCTGTGTCTGGTTTTGTTCCTAATAAAATAGCTACAAAGATAAAAAACTACATGCCTCCCTTACAATTTGCTCGCAAGGATATTCCTTGTAGGCCCCCAAGATCTTTCCCCTAAAATGGTTCTGTTAAATTTCACCGTGACAGTGTAAATTGACAACTTATCTTCATAGTTATGGGGCAAAGGACAGAACTAAAAGTCATTCCTCCACTCACCTGAGACAAATGCATATCTAACTGCTTCCTCTACCCCATGTTTATTTTATCTTATGTAAAAATGCAGATTCACTGAACAAGAGACAATTACATAAGTGACTATTCCTCTATTCCCTTTCACATGTAAAATGTGTATTCAGTGAAGACTGAGCAGACTCAAATAAATGCAACCACTTGCCTCTTTTATCCCTCTTTCCCTTAGTACCCACTTTTTTCCTTTAAATATTGAAGTATTAGAAAACACAGATGTTTTCTGTGGTCTGTGTTCTTTTTATCCTGTGCTCATCCTTAACCTTGGCAAATAAACCTCTAACATGACTGCGACTCGCTGCAGTAATTTTCTTTGATTTATTTTACGTTGGTCAGATGCTTATTCCATCAACCCTTGTTAGATTCTGAATAGTCACTTTACAAGGGTCATAAGGATACAGGCTGTATTGCTACTGATGGGGTTCAGAAAATGTTCCTCCATATATGACTGTAGGAGACCAGTGTATGCACCCCCAATTCACCTCTATGGCACAGGATTATTTTGTGTTGGTAATTTGACAAACCTCAGACACAGAAGCAGGTCTGAAAGTTTATCCTTTTATAAGAAAAACTGACATCTATAAAGAGATCTCCTTTTGTAAAAAGTGTTTCCTACTTTGCACCAGGAAGAGAAGACCAACTAAATCACCAGAGACTTTAAAGGAAAGGGTATATACTTAAATCTGCGTAACAGACCTTATCGTTGTTGTACAGTTAAAGGGCCTGTCCCCACGTCCCTCTTTCTTTGATTTTGAGAATGATTGTATTTAAGCCTGAAGTCTGAAAACAACTTTTTGAGATCTACTTTAGAGGTTTACTCATTTCTCTGAGTTATCTCTCATGTAAACTGTCAGTCCTCTGAGCCCAAGCCTCCAGGTGTACATCCACATGGCCTGAGGCAACTGAAGAACCACAGAAGAAGTGAAAACGGCTGGTTCCTGCCTTAACTGATGGCATTACCTTGTGAAATTACTTCTCCTGGACAATGAGTCTCAGGAACTCCCCACTGGAGCACCTTGTGACCCCTGACCCTGCCCACCAGAGAACAGTCCCCTTTGATTGTAATTTTCCACTATCCACCCAAATCCTATAAAACTTTCCCACCCCTATCTTCCTTTGCTGACTCCTTTTTCAGACTTAGCCCACCTGCACCTAGGTGAGTAAAAGCTTTATTGCTCACACAAAGCCTGTTTGGTGGTCTCTTCACACAGACGTACATGACATTGGGTGCCGTGACTCGGATCAGGGACCTCCCTTGGGAGATCAATCCCCTGTCCTCCCGCTCTTTGCTCCATGAGAATATCCACTTACGACCTCGGGTCCTCGGACCGGCCCAAGAAACACCTCACCAATTTTAAATTGCATAAGCAGCCTCTTTTTTTACTCTCTTCTCCAACCTCTCTCACTATTCCTCAACCTCTTTTTCCTTTCGATTTCGGTGCCACCCTTCAGTCTCTCCCTTCCCTTAATTTTAGTTTCTTTCCTTTTCCAGTAGAGACAGAGGAGTGCGCTTTATCCATGAACCAAAAATTCCAGTGCTGGTCACGGACTCGGGAAGACAGTCTTCCTTGGTGTTTAATCACTGTGGGGATGCCTGCCTGATTATTCACCCACATTTCAGAGGTGTCTGATAACTGCAGGGACACCTGCCTTGATCCTTCACCTTGGTGGCAGGTACCACCACCTCCACTGGGTAGCAAGTACCGCCCCCACTCCCTGCCCCTGCCAGCCGTGTCTCTACCCTCTCTTTTCTCTGGGCTTGCCTCCTTCACTATGGGCAGCCTTCCACCCTCCATTCCCCCTTCTTCTCCCTTAGCCTGTGTTCTCAAGACCTTTAAACCTCTTCAATTCACACCTGATTTAAAACCTTAATGCCTTATTTTCTTCTGCAATGCCGCCTAACCCCAATACAAACTTAACAATGGTTCCAAATAGCCAGAAAATGGCACTTTTGATTTCTCCATCCTACAAGATCTAGATAATTCTTGTCATAAAATGGGCAAATGGTCTGAGTTGCCTAACATCCAGGCATTCTTTTACACATTGGTCCCTCTGTAGTCTCTGCTCCCAATGCGACTCATCCCAAGTCTTTCTTCTTTCTCTCCTGTCTGTTCCTTCAGTCTTCACCCCAAGCTCTGAGTCCTTTGAATCCTCCTTTTCCAAGAACGCATCTGACCTCAGGCTGCTCCTCCCCAGGCTGCTCCTTGCCAGGCTGAGCCAGGTCCCAAATCTTCCTCAGCCTCCACTCCCCAACCCTATAATCCTTCTATCACCTCCCCTCCTCATACACACCCAGTCCGGTTTACAGTTTTGTTCTACAACTAGCCCTCCCCAACCTGCCCAACAATTTCCTCTTACAGAGGTGGCTGGAGCTGAAGGCATAGTCAAGGTTAATGCTCCTTTTTCTTTAGCCAACCTCTCCCAAATCAGTTAGCATTTAGGCTCTTTTTCATCATATAAAAACCCAACCCAGTTCATGGCCCATTTGGCAGGAACCCTTAGACGCTTTACTGCCCTAGACCCAGAGGGGCCAGAAGGCCGTCTTATTCTCAATACGCATTTTATCACTCAATCTGCTCCTGACATTAGAAAGAAGCTCCAAAAATTAACTTCCGGCCCTCAAACCCCACAACAGGACTTAATTAACCTCACCTTTGAGGTGTACAATAATAAAGGAGAGGCAGCCAAGTGGCAACGTATTTCTGAGTTGCAATTACTTGCCTCTGCTGTGAGAGAAACCCCAGCCACATCTCCAGCACACGAGAACTTCAAAATGCCTAAACCACAGTGGCCAGGCATTCCTTCAGGACCTCCTCCTCCAGGATCTTGCTTCAAGTGCCAAAAATCTAGTCACTGGGCCAAGGAATGCCTGCAGCCAGGATTCCTCCTAAGCCATGTCCCATCTGTGTAGGACCCCACTGGAAATCAGACTTGTCCAACTCTCCCGGCAGCCATTCCCAGAGCCCCTGGAACTCTGGCCCAAGGCTCTCTGACTGACTCCTTCCCAGATCTTCTTGGCTTGGTGGCTGAAGACTTAACACTGTCCAATCACCTTGGAAGCTTCCTGGACCATCACAAACACTTTGGGTAACTCTTACAGTGGAGGGTAAATCCATCCCCTTCTTAATCAGTACAGAGGCTACCCACTCCACATTACCTTCTTTTCAAGGGCCTGTTTCCCTTGCCTCCATAACTGTTGTGGTTATTGACGGCCAGGCTTCTAAACCTCTTAAAACTCCAACTCTGGTGCCAACTTGGACAACATTCTTTTATGCACTCCTTTTTAGTTATCCCCACCTGCCCAGCTTCCTTATTAGGTCGAGACATTTTAACTAAATTATCTGCTTCCCTGACTATTCCTAGGCTACAGCCACACCTCATTGCTGCCTTTTCCCCGAGTTCAAAGCCTCTTTTGCATCCTCCCCTTGTGTCTCCCTAACTTAATCCACAAGTATGGGATACTTCTACTCCCTCCTTGGTAACTGATCATGCACCCCTTATCATCCCATTAAAACCTAATCACCCTTACAGCGCTCAACACCAATATCCCATCCCATGGCAGGCTTTAAAAGGGTTAAACCTGTCCAAAAACCAGACAAGTCTTACAGGCTGGTCTAAGATCTTCACCTTATCAACCAAATTGTCTTGCCTATTCACCCCATGTTGCCAAACCCATATACGCTCCTATCCTCAATACCTCCCTCCGCAACCCTTTCACAACCCATTATTCTGTTCTGGATCTCAAACATGCTTTCTTTACTATTCCTTTGTACCCTTCATCCCAGCCTCTCTTCGCTTTCACTTGGACGGACCCTGACACCCATCAGCCTCAGCAACTTACCTGGGCTGTATTGCCACAAGGCTTCAGGGACAGCCCCCGTTACTTCAGTCAAGCCCAGATTTCTTCCTCATCCATTACCTATCTCGGCATAATTCTCCATGAAAACACACATGCTCTCCCTGCTGATTGTGTCCAGCTAATCTCCCAAACCCCAACCCCTTCCACAAAACAACTCCTTTCCTTGGTTAGTACCATGTTAGGTACTTTCACCTTTGGATACCCAGTTTTGCCATCCTAACTAAACCATTCATTCTCCCCATTTCCCCATATTTCCCTCTTTCCTGTTCTCCACCCAGACCACACTTGGTTTATTGATGGTAGTTCTTCCAGGCCCAATTGCCAATCACCAGCAAAGGCAGGCTATGCTATAGTGTCTTCCACATCTATCATTGAGGCTACAGCCCTGTCCCCTTCCTCTGTCTCTCAACAAGCTGAACACATCGACTTAACCCGAACCCTCATTCTTGCAAAGGGACTACATGTCAATATCTATACCGATTCCAAGTATGCCTTCCACATCCTTCACCACCATGCTGTTATATGGGCAGAAGAGGTTTCCTCACTACACAAATGTACTCCATCATTAATGCCTCCTTAATAAAAACTCTTCTTAAAACTGCTCTATTTCCAAGGAAGCTAGAGTCATTCACCGCAAGGGCCATGAAAAGGCATCAGATCCCATTGCTCAGGGCAAAGCGTATGCTGATAAGGTAGCTAAAGAAGCAGCTAGTGTTACAACTTCTGTGCCCCATGGCCAGTTTTTCTCCTTCTCATTGGTCACTCCCATCTACTCTCCCACTGAAACTTCACCTATCAGTCTCTTCCCACACAAGGCAAATGGTTCTTGGACCAAGGAAAATTCCTCCTTTCAGCCTCACAGGTTCATTCCATTCTATCGTCCTTTCATAACCTCTTTCATGTGGGTTACAAGCCACTAGCCTGCCTTTTAGGACCTCTCATTTCCTTTAAGACATTTGACCTGCATTTCACTCCATCCTTGGCTACCTTCTCTTTGTTGTTAGGACTCTCCTCCCAGCCTCCCTTCTTGTTTACTTATACCCAACCCCATGAATAGCAATGAAAAGTTGCTTGTAGACACTATGTGCTTTCTTATACACCATAAAAATCGAACCTCCCCCTCTACCCAGTTGCCCCATCAATCCCCATTACAACCTCTAACGGCTACTGCCCTCACTAGATCCCTAAGAGTCTGGGTGCAAGACACCTCTTTTGTGCTCCCTCTCATCTTTTCACTTTACATTTCCAGTTTTGCCTCACAAAGTTCTCTTCTTCCTCTGTGGCTCCTCCACATACATGTGTCTACCTATTAATTGGACAGGCACATGTACACTAGTTTTCCTTACCCCCAAAATCAATTTGCAAATGGGACCGAACAGCTTCCTGTCCCCCTTATGACACCGACATGACAAAAAAGGGTTATTCCACTAATTCCCTTGCTTGTCAGTTTTGGACTTTCTGCCTCCACTGTTACTCTCAGAACTGGAATAGCAGGCATTTCAACCTCTGTTACAACCTTCTGTAGTCTCTCTAATGACTTCTCTGCTAGCATCACAAACTTTATCAGTCCTTCAGGCCCAGATTGACTCTTTAGCCGTAGTTGTCCTCCAAAACTGCTGAGGCCTTGACTTACACACTGCTGAAAAAGGAGGACTCTGTATATTTTTAAATGAAGAGTGTGGTTTTTACCTAATTCAATCTGGCCTTGTATATGACAACATAAAAAAACTCAAGGATAGAGTCCAAAAATTTGCCAACCAAGCAAATAACTGTGCTGGACCCACTTGGACACTTTCTAACTGGGTGTCTTGGCTCCCCCCAATTCTTAGTCTTCTAATAACTGTTTTTCTCCTTCTCTTATTTGGACCTTGTGTCTTCCATTTAGTTTCTCAATTCATACAAAACTGCATCCAGGCCGTCACCAATCATTCTATATGAGAAATGCTCCTTCTAACAACTCCACAATATTATCCTTTACCCAAAAATCTTTCTTCGGTATAATCTCTCCCAATTTAGGTTCCCACATTGCCCCTAGTCCCGCTCAAAGCAGCCCTGAGAAACATTGCCCATTATCTCTCTATACCACCCCCCAAAATTTTCACAACCCCAACACTTTACCACTATTTTGAAGTTTTGTTTTATTTTTTGTTTTATTTTTCCTATTAATATAAGAAGACAGGAATGTCAGGCCCCTGAGCCCAAGCTTGCATGCATACATCCAGATGGCCTGAGACAACTGAAGAACCACAAAAGAAGTGAAAATGGCCAGTTCCTGCCTTAACTGATGACATTACCTTGTGAAATTCCTTCTCCTGGACAATGAGTCTCAGAAGCTCCCCCACTGTGTGCCTGGTGACCCCCGCCCCTGCCTGCCAGAGAACAATCCCCTTTGATTGCAATTTTCCAGTAGCTACGCAAATCCTATAAAACTGCCCCACCTCTATCACCCTTTGCTGACTCCTTTTGTGGACTCAGCCTGCCTGCACCTAGGTGAGTAAAAGCTTTATTGCTCACACAAAGCCTGTTTGGTGGTCTCTTCACATGGACGTGTGTGACATATGCAGGAGTTATACCTGTTATTAAACTTATGTTTGCTTTTCTTTTGTTAATCTGTCTTTTGTTGCAGGAGTCCTGTTACCAGTGGAGAGTTCAAATGGGATCTTTGGTCCTCGATTCTTCTTGGAAGAAAGAATTCAGCTAAGAGACAAAAGTAGATTTTAAAACAGTTGTGAAGGTTTTTTGAACAAAGCAAAATACACTTGGAAAGGACCAATGGGCAACTTGAAACATCAGGTGCCCCACCTGATCTTTGACTCAGGGCTCTTACAGATTTGCTATTTCCTGTTTTTTCCCTGGTCTCCTCCTCTCATCCTCCCCCTTGAGTGGGCTGCTGGCTGATCACCATATGCACAGTGACTTGCCAGTGTCTGGGAAGGGTCACATATGCTTTCTAGTGGTTGAAGTTACACACATACTCTCTTAGGACGATTGTTCCTTACCAGCCTAGTGCCTCTAGAGGAGGGTCATATACCAGTCAAAACCCACCATTTTTTTCCCTTACTGCACATTCCCATACATGTCCACTCAATTTAAAAATTCTTATTGGGAATTTGTTGCCAACAAGCTCAAAACATTTCTCCCTGTCGTCAGCCACAACCACTTATCATTCCTGAGGAGACCACTGGACAATTGCCTGACAGTTACCTGATGGTTGCCTGACATTCTTTGGGACCCTATCCTGCCCTGCTCGTATCTGCCTAAGTACTCTAACAGTCCCAGCTAAAAATTCATGAAGGGTGGAGAAGACACTCATTTTTCACCTCTAGAGGACTCTCTGCACAGTTCAGAGAAATTGAAGTTGTTGGTACTGGAAGTGACAGGCCAATTTACTTCCTTGCTCTCTCATCCTTGGCTTCTTATCATTAGGCTGGTGTCAGTAATATCCGCCCAGCCTCCATCATAAGGCAAGGACCTACTGGTGAGAGGCAATCTCTACATTTTGTAGGGCAGGTTCATTTTATAAGAGAAGTAGTTATTTAAATAGCTGAAAGGACAATCTGAGCTACATTTTCCCCATATATCGCAACCACATTTGTTTTATCTGCTACCTTTCAAATGGATCAACACTGTTGGACTTCAGAAACCAATACCCAAAATACAAAATTTTAATATGCCAAACCAAAGAAGCCTCAATGTCTCTCTGATCTCCCTCTCAACTATTTCTCCCATAGAGGCTGAGTTCCTTTATCTGCCTAAGATCCAGACCCACCAAAGAAAACAATTATTTTTTCTTGTCCTCCTCCTCTCCTTATTTACTAGAGAAAAGAAGACCAAGAATATAACCATATCTGAACAGACCTCTTTACATGTATAATGACTGTTTTCAAGGATCATTTAAATTCCAAAGAGAACAATTTACAAGTTAATCTCTGTTCCCTGATCCAATCAGTCTCCCTAGTAATCATTTATTGCTCCTCAATAGAATTCCTCTCCTCCCCCATCTCATATTCTCTTCTACTGGAATCCAAGCCCCCATTCTTTCTGTAACCTCAAGGTGGATACAAGCTTCTGTACCTCATTGGGATGTTGGGTCTTCATTCCAAGGGCTCCTGGGTATACATGTTAAATAAATTTGTATGCTTTTTTCTCCTATTAATCAATCTGTCTTATGTCAAGATTTTCAGTGAAGCTCCAGGGGGCACAACAGCAAACCCTTCAGGTTGGAAAAATAAAAGCTTCTCTTGAAGAAAAAAGAAAACTGAAGCAAATGGGAAATTCATTTAAGCTTATAGAACATGAGCAACCTGAAAACTGCATGTGGGTGTTATTTTGGGACAAAAGTTCACAAACTTTCTCTTTGTGAACACAGTTGTCAAGAACATTCATTTGAGCAGGAATCAAGGTGGAGAGAGAAATGTATCAGTGTCTTGGTCATAGCCCATGCTAATGATTATTTACCATTATATTCTATGTGCTTCATTTTTTTTTTCTGTTCTCATTCCTTTGTCTTAATAATGCTTTTCTTTTTTCTTGAGATGTAGGAAGCCAGATGATGAGGATGGAGTTTAATTCTCTGGGTCAGTGGAACTGCTGGCTTAGCATGTCATCTGTGTGGCTTCCTCATTTTCTATCTTCCTGGTATAGGGACTGGAGGAGTTCATCCTACTGGAGGCTGCATTGTTGGAAAGCTCTCAGTGGCTCCATTTGTTACCAGGAGCCAAGTTAGAGATCAGCCACTGCCGTAAAAATAACAGACAGAAAGCATTTGTGATGTGTCTGACAGCTGCTGAGTGGTTGCCTCAGGCAGTGGGGCTGTGGCTGTCCTTTTCTCCAAAGTTGAACTGCACAAGCATCTGATTTGAGGTAACTAGGGAGGGGGCAGAATCCTTTGTCAAGTGCAGGCACAATTAAGTTTCCACACACCAACTACCCACATCTCTCAGGTAAAAATTTCAGTTGTGATAACAAGGATATGTGATGATGTGGTTATCCTAATGTGAAAAATTCAATCCAGAAATGCCAAGTGCCTTGAGGATTGGGCTCACCTGTGTTTATGACAGTGTTGTTAAACTGAGTCAGGAAGTTCTGTGTATTTATTGTTTTCAGAGAAGCTTATCAGTCCTCTGCTCCACAAATCTTTGAGAAGTAAAGGTGGCTTAAGAACAGAAATGAAAAATTAGGAAACAGTAAAATAGGCCACATAGACTTTGAAATAGGAAGACATAAGAGTCAGCTTTATGTTGGAGGACAAAGCTTTTAGAGGAAATTGCAAATTACTCAATCTGAAGTGTCAAATGCTGAATTTATTCTAACTCCTAGGTGTAGAAATTGAGAAACCTAGTGTAATAAATTGCAGTTAATCCTTAAATAAAATGAAGGATTATTTGTGATATGGGGGAGAGTGAAATTTAGATTTTATGTAATGAAAAAAAAGATTCTAGTTCTATTCTCATTAAAAAAGCAAATTGGTTGAATTCTGATAGTTTATCAAAAGGGGCTTGTGGATGGTAAGGATTTAGTTTCTGCTTTTTCAGCTGCTAGTATACAGGTGGATAGCATATTGCAAGAGATAGTGGGAGTTACAACTTTCTCCCAGGTGCAGGTGGTATGATTTTTTTTTTTTTTCAAAGTTAATTAAATATAAATAGCTGGAAGTGTTGATGGTGCTTACATGTTCATGCACCTTCTAGTTGACCTGGACCAAATCTTGTTTATAATAATAGGTAAAGAAAAGGATGTTTATCTCCAATAAACATTAAGTTAAATCTAGCCTATTAAAAGTATTTAATAGAGATGTTTCATTAAACTGTATGAAATCATGAATAAAGTGGAAAGGGCTGTGGTAGAATTTTTAAAACTGCCTTTGCAAAATTATGACAGTAAGAGAAATCTGACATAGTTGAATCCATTTTGCTTCTAGCCTCCAAGCTGTCCTTGGCCATTCCCAGGGGTAGGCCAAGCTAACTTTGGGAGGAATTTAGTTTATAGTTTAACTGGAAAGCAAGGATGATAATAGGGTTTTTGTTTTTGGTTTTTGGTTTTGAGATGGAATCTTGCTCTGTCGCCCAGGCCGGAGTGCGGTGGTGCGATCGCAGCTCACTGCAAAATCTGCCTTCCTGGTTCAAGCGATTCTCCTGCCTCAACCTCCTGAGTAGCTGGAATTACAGGCACATGCCACCATGCCTGGCTAATTTTTTAAAATTTTTAGTAGAGACAGGGTTTCACCATGTTGGCCAGGCTGGTCTCAAACTCCTGATTTCAAGTGATCTGCCTGCCTTGGCCTCCTGAAGTGCTGGAATTATAGGCGTGAGCCACCCTGTGCAGCCATGGATGATAATAGTTATTCCCAAGACCACCTTTGTAAAACTAAAGAAAGGCCACAAGGTTAGAATTACCAGAGCCATTGTTGAGGAGGCCACAGGATATATAACATCACTCACAATTATTCCTGTAGATAACATCAGTATTGTAGAACCTAAGATTGCCCTTTTGAGATGGCTTTTCAGACTTTTGCATTTCTGAGGACTGGCTAGCTCCCCCTGGACTCCTGATTAATGATTCAGTTGGTCCTGTGGCCCTATCCAGGGGCCGACCCAGCACCCGTGGATCATTTTCCATACCTTATGATGGCATCCCCAGTCAATCAGCAGCATCCATTTTCTAGTCCCCTCTGCCCACCAAACTATTCTTGAAAACTCTAACCTCGAAGCCTTCAGGGAAATTGATTTGAATAATAACTCCATCTCCTACACGACTGGCCTCTCATCAATTAAACTCCTTCTGTTTTTTTTTTTTTTTTTTTTTTTTTTTTTTTGAGACGGAGTCTCGCTCTGTCGCCCAGGCTGGAGTGCAGTGGCCGGATCTCAGCTCACTGCAAGCTCCGCCTCCCCGGGTTCACGCCATTCTCCTGCCTCAGCCTCCCGAGTAGCTGGGACTACAGGCGCCCGCCACCTCGCCCGGCTAATTTTTTGTATTTTTTAGCAGAGACGGGGTTTCACCGTGTTAGCCAGGATGGTCTCGATCTCCTGACCTGGTGATCCGCCCATCTCGGCCTCCCAAAGAGCCACCGCGCCCGGCGATAATTAAACTCCTTCTTTACTGCGATGCTGTGGTCTCAGTGAATTGATTTTGTATGTGCAGGGAGCAGGAAGAACCTGTCGGGTGATTCCATTTTGAATGCTTCATTGGTTTTTGTTAAAGAAGAGAGGGTGACTGGAAATGTGTAAGGGTATTTTGCTGTTTTGTTTGTTTGTTTGTTTTGGTTATTTTTGTTGTTGTTTTTTGAGACAGAGTCTTGCTCTGTTGCCCAGGATAGAGTGCAATGGTGTGATCTTGGCTCTCTGCAACCTCTGCCTCCCGGGTTCAAGCGATTCTCCTGCCTCAGCCTACTGAGTAGCTAGGATTACAGGCACGTGCCACCACACCTGGCTAATTTTTATATTTTTAGTAGAGACAGGGTTTCACCATGTTGGCCAGGCTGGTCCCAACTTCAAACCTCAAGTGATTTGCCTGCCTTGGCCTCTCAAAGTGCTGGGATTACATGTGTGAGCCATCAGGAACGGCCTTTTGCTGCTTTTTGTTTGTCTGTTTTGGAATGTTACAATGACTGATTTGTTGTTGGCATTTAATGGGCAGCTTTTAGAGAATAAGCCTTCTATATGTTCAGGACAGCCCTACATAATTAATTTTACCACCTCAATGTCAGTAGTGCTCCACTGAGAAATATTGGGCAATTTAAGAAAAGTTCACAAGCCAAAGAAGTTCCTGAAATGCTCTTTTTGATCAGATCGTAATAGATTATGGCCCAAAGACCCAAATGGAAAATTATTGGATTGAAAAGGTAAAATGGCTTTTTAATGTAGGGCTTTAAGAGCCCATGTCGAGGGAAAGGAAGAACATCTAATGAATATCCAGTGGACATATGTCGGCTGCCTTCTTCACATTGCATAGTTTTATCTTTTCAACAATTTTGTGAGCAAGGGGAGTTTACCCATTTTTACAGACAAGAAAACTGAATCTAGAAAAGGTAATAACTTGCCCAAAGGCACAGAACTAGTGAGTAGCACATCCCAAGGTGATGAGAAAACATGGCCTAAGGGCAGAATTCTAGGCACCTTCCATCCCTTTTCACCCAGGGAAGCCCACTTAACATACTACATGTCTAAGTCAGTTTCATTTAAAGAAGTAAAAAGGGAACGCCAAAGCTAAAAACTTACTGGACCATGTTGTCTTGACTATGTGAACTAGCTTTGAAGTGGGGTTGTTTTTCCAATGGGAAAGTTATCAAAGCATTTTGACAATTTATACCCCCATGAGGGGAATCTTGTTACCATGAAATTATTCTATGTGATTCTCTTTTCACAATAAGCCAACGTCTTTTTAATTCTCCTTTTTTGTTAGTTTGTTTATGTTGGTCAACACCAAACACTAAGAGAATGCTGTAGTTTTTATGCCCATGCTATAAACATAGTTACTGAAGAATTAGAAATGATTAGCCTCACAGCCATCAGAAAATGCACTTTTAAATAGTAAGAACTGATTCTGAAAGCTAGAAACTCTTATGAACAGCCCATTACTATAATTGGCTTTTGTGCAACAAATGGAATATGTTCCTCGGGGGTTTGTAGGGAAATGAAATAAATTAAATATAAACTAGATTACCATTCCTTACAATACTATTAAGCTCTTTGTGTAGTCTGGTATTTCAGAGATATTTTCCAACATCATGGCCTTTCCCATGCCTCATTCATGTGCTGTTTTTCTTATTAAAATCTAGTAAACAGATCATTGAAGAACATCAGAGAGCCCTAACTTAAGTATTCATATTACAGATTCAACTTTACACTAAATGTAACATTACATTTGCTTCTGTAGCTGATGGATGTAAGCCATTAGTTTATATTAATATAACTTTCAGAATGACTCTTTAATCTTACAGTTTTAAGGCATCCTAATCCATTTTTACCATATACATCATTAATAATGTTTGCATGGGTATTATCCCTTTCTTATGAACAATTTATATATGTACAATCTGATGATTCATAGTTCCATTATTAATGGCCATTCAATTGTCTTATTAACGAGAATAAAACATCACAGATGTACCAAAAAAAGAAAAAGTGGAGGATCAGGGAAGGAGACAGAAGATATAAAGGAGGGGGATATAGAAAGAATATGTCACTCAAGTGATTGTGATTTTGTAATTTTTTGTGTTATTTCAAGTTGAACATGTACTTTGTTATACCAATAAATGTGTCCTCTGACTTGAAACTTGAGAGTGATGGTCAGAGAAATTTATCTCAACACTTACCCCATTTACTCCTCAACACTCACTCATGACAGGCATCGTTCCTGACAGGTACACCTTTACACTTCTCCCTCATAACCAGGAAAGCATTTAAGTGAGATTATATAGCACACTTTGATTTTCAACTTGGTATTTTTTTGAAAAATGTTGAAATTAAAATTTCAAGCACAATTAATTTATCAGACTTTTTTTGTGTTTTCTGGATTTCATTTCTCAATTCAGATGGCCCATTGTGTCACAGTAATTATAAGTTTGGGTTTATAAGTTTGGGTTTACAACTATTTTTAACATTTCTGAAAGTTACTTTTTAAAAATTTTGTGAATTATCCCACTATATTTTTTCCAAATGTTTATCCAGTTGTTTCCAAGTATTTATTGAAATATCTGTTCACTTCTCTATTGAAGAATCCTCCTCTGTCTTGTACTGAATCCTCTTATATGGGTCTATTTCTGTATTCTGCTTCTGTTCCATTGATCAATTGCCCTTTTTATATTTTTATAATCATGTAGTAAGTTTCAATATATAATATGGAAAATCTCTTATTTATATATGTTTAATTTTTGTTTCATGGCAAAACTAAAACATTATTTACTTTCAGATAGACTTTTTAATTACCTTATCTAGTTTTATCAAATAGTATTTTTGGAAGATTGGAATATAATTAATATAACAATAAATTTAGAGGGATGAATTATATTGTTTTTTAATCTACATAAATATAATAGCATTGGTTTTATTACATCCATGCATATATCCATTTTAGTTACTATAAATGTAAAATGCTAAACATAAAAATGTAAATGAAAAAAAACACTATGCTCTTCTTATTTAAATGTAAACTTGGTTAATATCTGCTTTTTTTCTTAGAATATTTTTTAAAGATGTCAATAATTTTATTTATAAATTTATGTATATGTTTTGGATGAAGAGGAAAGTGTAGATAAAATTAAATATTATATCATGCAGTACACCTCCCAGTGACTTCTAATTTTAACACTTAAAAAAATACATATATACATATATATACTTCTGTATATATAATTACATGTATACACACAAAAAACATATATCCATTCATAACCTCTACAAATACATAAAATCAACTTCTAAAATATGTAACATGAGGATAATTAACCCAATGCACAATTGCAAAGGATATGCTCATTCAAGTTCTAAAAGAAGAAACTCATATTCCTAATAAAAATTTGAAAATATATTTTATGTAATCTTGTTCAAATGATAACAAATAAAAACCAAATGGAGTTGCCAGCATTCTTTATTTTTTTTCTTTAGGCAGGAGCAAAGCTTATTTACTTTTATATATTTATACGATCATTATGTTGAAATGAAATATATATAAAAATAGTGCAGACCATAGGTATATAGCTTTTAATAATTATAAAGTAGACACACATGGTAACTAGCCCCTAATTTAAAAAATAGACTCTAGAAGTCTTCTTGATAGCTATCTTTCAGTCACAACCTTCCCTAAATTCTTTGCCAATATTTCTATTACCTTATTTGCCTTTTGTTCTACTGATATAGGAATGTTAAAAATAAATCATGGATATAATCCCTTTGTACTTTAAATGTGTACATCCACTTTGCAACCTACCTTTTCATTCCCTTAATGATGTTTTTGCTGAATTAACATTTTTGAAATTTTAAAGTAATTTTCAAGTAATAAAGTTCTCTTATTTTTTTCTTAAAAGTATTATTAGATTAAATTTTATGCTTAGTTCTATAATTCAACTAAAGTCTATTTGTACTCAACGGTGTAAGGTAGGTATAAAGAATGTTTTTTCTTTCTCATAAGAATGGCCAATTAACCAAACACCAGGTTTTGAAAAGTGCAGCCTTGCCTCATTACAGCTAAGTTTCAGGTAACAATAGATGAATTCTATTCTGTTCCATTGATCTATTTGTCTTTTCTTGTCCATTTTCATGCTGTCTTTGTTACTATAGGTTTATAAGTATCTTGATATTAGTAATAATGTACATTCCCTGAACTTCTTTTAATTTGATTGTTTAAACTATTTTAGAACTTTAGAGATTCAAAAATCAATTGTCAATTTTGACTTTAAACATCTGCTAAGATTTTATTCTAATTATGTTGGATTTATAAATAAAGTTGAAGAGAATTGAGACCTTTACAGTATTCAACTTTACTACGACAAAAATGGTATATTTCTGAAGATGGCATGAGCAACATGGCAGAACATAAGTCTCCTGACATCTACACATGGATCAGTTATCTCCAAGAGAAAGCCAGAGCACAGTTGAAAGACTCCTACAAACTAGATGACTGAGAACATATCCACATCAAAATGGGTGGGAAAGTCTGGGATTCATTCATGTACTAATGCCACACTGACCACAGAGCCTTTCAATCAGGGACAAAATCCCAACTCTCTCAGCTAGAGAGAGAAGACTAGAAAAAATAACTAATTCTTTGGTGCAAAGACATAGATGCATATCCATAAAAAAAAAATAGTAAACAGGCTACTAGGATCTCCCCAAACAAAGCAAGAAACCAGTAATTGACCCAAACAAGACAGTATGTGAGTGCTCTAACCAACAATTCAAAATAGTAATTTTAAGGAAACTCAATGATCTTCCAGATAACACAGAAAAGCAATTCAGAAATTTATCATGGAAGTTTAGCAAAGAGATGTACATAATAAACAAAATCAAAGAGACATCTTAGAACTGAGAAATACATTTGCTGAAGTGAAAAAGTCATTAGTGCCTCTCAACAAGAGAATGAATCAAGCAGAGAAAAGAATCATTGACCTCAAGGACAGTCTATTTGAAAATACACACAGGAGGAAAAAAAGAAATGAAAAGCAATGAAAATTGTTTATGAGATACAAACATTTACCTCAAAAGACCAAATCTAAGAATTACTCATGTTCAAGAGGGAGTTGAGCAAGGGCAAGAGACAGAAAGTTTATCCAAATGGATAATAATGGATAACATCTCAAAAATTGGTAAAGATATAAATGTCCAGGTACAGGAAGGTCAGAGAACACATCACAAATTTTATCCAAATAGGAAAACCTCGAGGCATATAACAATCAAAACTATAGGTCAAAGATAAAGAGAGAATCGTGAAAGCAGCAAGACAAAATAAGCAAATAACATAAGACTTCTCAATGGAAAGCACACAGGAGGGAGTAGAATGACATTTTCAAAATACTCAAAGGAAAAACAAAACAAAACCCCAAAATCCCTGTCATTCAAGAATATTGTATCCAGCAAAGTTATTCTTCTAATATGAAGGAGAGAAAAAGTATTTCCCAGAAAAACAAAGGCTGATAGAGCTCACCACCACCAGATTGGTGTAACTAGAAATGCTAAAGGGAGTGCTTCAATCTCAAAGAAGAAAACACTCAAGTGCAAAACCAAAAAATTTGAAGGTACAAAATCCACTGGTAAATTACATATATGGACAAACCCAGAATACCCTAATACTGTAATTGTGATGTGCAATTCACTCATAGACTTAGTATAAAACACAAAACACAGATCTATCAAAAACAGTAACGGCTACAACAACCTGTTAAGAGATAGTAACATGAAATATGGAAAGTGAAACAATTAAAAGTCAAAATGTTGGAGGGATGGAGTTAAAGTACAGAAATTTTCTTCTTTTGTTTGTTTCTATTCTTTTCTTTGTGACCTAAGAGAAATTTTCATCTCTTTAAAATAACATTATATATTAATGTTTCTTATAAGCTTCATAGTAACCACAATGCAAAAACCTGTAATAGACTCGCAACAAACAGCAATTAATCAAAACATACTACCAGATAAAATCACTTACCAACAAAGGAAGACAGTAAGAAAGGAATAAAGAAAAAGAGGAGTTGCAAAACAAACAGAAAACAGCAACAAAGTGGCAGCAGCAGACCCTTACTTATTAATAACAAAACTGAATGTAAATAGCCTTCAATTAAAAAGAATAGAGTACCTGAATGGATAATGAAACAAGAACTAACTATATGCTACCTATAAGAAATCAATGTCACTCATATAGACTGAAAGTGGGGGGGAGGGGAAATGATATTCCTTGTAACTGTAAATCCAAAATGATGAGGAGTAGCTATACTTATATTAGATAAAATAAACTACAAATCAAATACTTTAAGGAGTCAAAGGTCACTATGTAATGATAAAGGAGTCAATTCAAAAGAGGATATAATAATGATAAATTTCTATGTTTTAATATCTAATAGCAGAGCTACAAATTATATAAAGTAAACATTAATAGATTTAGAGAGAGATAGAGCACACTATAATAACAGTAGGGGACTTTAACACCCACTGCTAGTAATTGGATCATCCAGACATAAAAGCGACAGAGAAACATAGGAGTTAAACTACACATTAGACATAAGAGGCATAATTGATAGTTACAGAATATTTTTCCAAATGGCTTCAGAGTATACATGCTTTTCATCAACATATGGAATATTCTCCGAAACGAACCATATTTTAGGCCAAAAAACAAGTCTGACCAAATTCAAAAATTAAAATCATATCAAGTGCCTTTTCTGACCATAATAAAATAAAACTAGAAATTAATGACTGGAACCTCAGAAAAACCCATAAACACATAGAAATTAAACAATATGTTCCCAAACAACCAATGAGTCAATGAAAAAATTAAAAAGATTAAAAATGGAAATACAACATACCAAAATCTGCGGGATATAGCAAAAGCAGTATTAAGAGGGACATTTATAGTAATAAAAAATTATATCAAAAAATAAGATTTCAAATAAACTAGGTAATGATACACCTGAAGAAACTAGAAAAGCAAGAAGAAACCAAACCTAATATTATTACAAGGAAAGATATGGTAGAGATCATAGCTGACATAAATGTAATTGAAACTAAAAACAATACAAAAGAACAGTGAAATGAAAAGTCAGTTTTTTGGAAAAGATAAATAAAATTGACTAACCTTTGGCTAGATTAAGGAAAAAAGAGAGAGGCCCAAGTACATAACATCAGAAATATAAAATGAGACATAACTGAGACCACAGAAATACAAAGAATGATCACATACTATTATAAACAACTTTGCATCAACAAATTGGAAAACCTAGAAGAAATTAATAAATTTGTAGACACACACAACTTACCAAAACTGAACCATGAAAAAAATAGAAAACTTCAATATACCAATAGCGAAGTAAGAGATCAAAGAAAAGACGAGGACCTTATTTTTTTCACTGCTGAATTCTAACAAACATACAAGAATGAATACCAATTTTACTCAAACTATTCAGATAAATTGAAGAGAAGATGATGCTTTCAAACTCACTTTATGAAGCCAGCATTATCCTCATACTAAAGCCAGATGAGGACACCACAAAAAAATGAAAACTACAGGCCAGTATTACAGATTAACATACATGCAAAAATCCTCAAGAAAATACGAGCACGTCAAATTCAAAAACACATTAAAAATATTATGTACCATGATTAAGTGGGATTCATTTCCTAAGGATGCAAGAATAATTTGACATACAAAAGTCAATAAATGTGACATATCATATTAACAGAACCAAGAACAAAAACTATACGATTATTTCAGGAGATGCTGAAAAGGAATTTGGTAAAATTTAATATCCCTTTGTGATAAAAATCCTATCAAACAGGGTACAGAATAAAGAGATCTCAAAATAAGACAGGCCACATATGACAAACCTATAGCTAATACCATATTGAATGGGAAAAAAAATTGAACACCATTTTTTCTAAGATCTGGAAGAAGACAAGAATGTCCATTTTCACCACTTGTATTCAATATAGTATTGGGAGTCTTGGCCAGAGCAATAAAGCAAGGGGAAAGAATAAAGGGCATCCACATTGGACAGGAAGAAACCAAACATCAGATGGCATGATGTTGGACTTAGAAAATCCTAAACACTCTACTAAAAAGCTGTTAGAAATAATGACAAATTTATTAACGTTCCATAATACTAAATCAACATACAAAAATTAGTAGCATTTATATATGCCAACAGTGAACAATCCGAAAAAGAAATCAAGAAAACAATCCCATTTGCAATTGTTACAGACAATATAAAATATCTAGGAATCAATTTAATGAAAGAAGTTAAAAACCTATACAAGAAAAACTGTAAGACGTGGATTAAAATAACTGAAGATGACATAAAAAATAAAAAGGTATTCCATCCTCATGAATTGGAATAATCAACATAGTGAAAATAGCAATACAACTCAAAAAAATCTACAGAGTGAATGTAATTCTCAACAAAATACTAATTACATGCTTAACAGAAATAGAAAAAAAAGTTAACATTTATGTGGGACCACAAAAGGCCCTGAAAAATCTATGTAATCCTGAGCAAAAAGAACAAATTTTGAGGTATCACACTACCTGACTTCAAAATTTATTACGAAGCTATAGTAACTAAATTAACCTGGTACTGTCATAAAAACAGATTCATAGACTAATAGGACAGAATAGAGAACCCAGATATAAATCCATAAATTTACAGTCAACTAATCTTTGATAAAGGTGCCAGGAGCATGCAATATGGGAAAGAATAGTCTTCAATAAATGGTGTTGATAAAACTGGATAACTATATGTAAAAGAATAAAACTAACCTCTCCCCTCTTTTTCACCATACACAAATATTAAATGCAAATGGATTAAAGATTTAAACCTAAGATCTGAATGATGAAACTACTAGAAGAAAAAAATAATGGGGAAATGCTCTAGGACATTGGATTCGGCAAAAACTTTTTGTTTAAGACCTCCAAAGCAAAAATATTTAAATGGGATTACATCAAGCTAAAAAAGCTGCATAGCAAAGGAAACAGTCAAAAAAGCAAAGAGACAACCCACAACATGACAGGAAATATTTGTAAATTGCCCATCTGACAAAGGATTAATAACCAGAATATAAAAGGAGCTCAAACAACACAATAGCAAATTTAATAATATTATATATTGACCTTTCTACTTTCTGCTTCCATGAGATCTATATGCTATTTAGATTCCACATATCAGTGATATTAAACAGTATTTGTCTTTCTGTATCTGGCTTATTTCACTTAGTATAATGTCAATTTCATAGAAACAGAAAGTGGGAAGGTTCTTGGTACAGAAATGGATGGGGAAAGTATAGATGTTAGTCAAAGGGTTCAAATTTTCAGTTAGAATG
Organism: Mandrillus leucophaeus; assembly: GCF_000951045.1. NCBI lineage: Eukaryota > Metazoa > Chordata > Mammalia > Primates > Cercopithecidae > Mandrillus > Mandrillus leucophaeus. The sequence continues at coordinate 649,128 of NW_012105120.1, forward strand.
GAAGAATAAGTTTAAGTAAGCTATTGTATTGCATGGTGACCACAGTTAATAATAATGTATTTTATATTTCAAATTTACTAAAAGCAGATTTTTAATGTTCTCACCAGAAAAAAGTAAGTTGATGAGGTGATGAACAAATTAATTAGCTTGATTTAGTGTTTCCATAATGTTAGCTCAAAACATTACACTGTACCCCATAAATAAATACAATTATTATATGTCACTTAAAAAGATTTTTAAAAGGGCATATTTCTCCATTTATTTAGTTCTTAAACTGTTGTCAGTGATTTTCATATATTTTCATAGTGATATCTGACACAACTTGGTTAGATTTAATTCTAGATATTTATTTTCTTCTAAAATGCTTTTTAAAAATATAAACTTTTGAATTTTATTTATTTCCCATATATAGAACACACTTCAATTCTGTGTCAGGACACAAATATGTGTCTATGATGTTGGCATTCATATCTTACTCACAGAAAGTAAAGAAACTGAGGTTAGAAAGGTAAAGTAACTTGCTAAGGTCATCTGACTTATAATAGCAGATCCAGAATTTGAACTGAGATCTACAAATATATGCTTTTACTACCACACTAATTATTTGTAGGATCTCTTATTAAGATAACCACTATATTAATCTCTTTTCATCTGTCGTGTGTCACACTACCTCTTATTATTGAAGGGTGTCAGCTGAGAAGTTTGATCAATACTGATAATAAATATGAATGGCAAGAGTTAATTAAAAGAAGTATATTAATTAAAAGAAGATCTACAAATATATGACACAGAATTCATTATTAATTCTATTAGTTTTTCTAAATATTTAAAGATTTATGATAAAATTATGCCATTTGCTAGAAACAACAGAATTTTTTTTCTTTCGTGTTATAATGCCTCTAATTTATTTATCTCACCGACTGCACCAGTCTCTCCAGTAGTGTTAAACAGATAGAGTTGAGCAAATATCCTTTTCTAATTTATAATATCAAGGAAAACTTCTAATAATGGCAAATTTAAAACTTTTCTAAAGCTACAATATTCACTGTAGGTCGGGCGGATCACAAGGTCAGGAGATCGAGACCATCCTTGCGAACACGGTGAAACCCCGTTTCTACTAAAAATACAAAAAAAAAAAAAAAAAAAAATTAGCCAGGCGAGGTGGCGGGCGCCTGTAGTCCCAGCTTGGGAGTCTGAGGCAGGAGAATGGCGTTAACCCGGTAGGCGGCGGAGCTTGCAGTGAGCGGAGATCAGGCCACTGCACTCCAGCCTGGGCGACAGAGCGAGACTCCGTCTCAAAAAAGAAAAGAAAAGAAAAGAAAAAGAACAATCTGATACAGATGGGAGTGAAAACTGGTTTAGATATAAATATTGTAGTACATCTCAAAATTTACAAGTGTAATTTCACACTTAATATACTCATATAGGCACTGCATCAATACTGATAAACATCATAGAATTGATTTTACATTGTGTCTTACTTTGTTATTGTTGTTGAATAACAAAGCAAATTGAAATTTTCAACTATATAATTGCAAGTCTAGAAATCAAATATTCCCCTACCAGTTTTTTCATGTTTGCTATTACAGTTTGTTTTTAATTTAGCAACTTTTTAAAACTAATTCTTCAAAAGTCTATATTTGTCATGTATAGGCACCAAAGTCTGTGTTTGGTTAGCTTAGTGGTCAACTAATAAATAGAAAGATATTTCCTTAAAACTCTGAAACTAATAAGTCCTATGCTTGCTGAAACTTTGTGTGCAAATTGGGGCATACTATCAACATTCAATCTCACAGTTAGAAACTTTGCCTTCTATTTTTCTAAGGTAAATAAACACATAGGAGCAGGAGTTATGGATTGTATGGTATATTTAACTTTCTAAGAAACTTGCAAACTGTTTTCTATACTGGCTGTACCATTTTTCATTCCCAGCAGAAATACATGAGATTTCCAGGCACTTGGCATCATCACTAGTTGTTGGTATTGCCTGTGTTTATAATTATTAAAATAATATCATGTAATTACATAATATTATGATTATCATCATTGGTATTATCATTCCTTAAATAACTATTCTCATATGTGTGTAATGACATATTAGTATGGATCAAATTTACATTTCCCTAATGATTAGTTATATCTAGCATCTTTTCACAGGCTATGTGCCATCCATGAATCTTGTTTTTTTTTGAGAGAGTCTCACTCTGTCATCCAGGCTGGAGTACAGTGGTGTTATCTTGGCTCACTGCAACCTCTGCCTCCTGGGTTCAACCGATTCTTGTGCCTTAGCCTCCCAGGTAGCTGGGATTACAGGCATGCAGCACTATGCCAGGCTAATTTTTGTACTTTTAGTAAAGATGGGGTTTCACCATGTTGGCCAGGCTGCTTTTGAACTCCCAACCTCAGGTGACCCACCCGCCTCAGCCTCCCACAGTGCTAGGATTACAGGCAGGAGTCACCATGCCTGGTCACTGTGTATCTTCTTTTGTAAAATATTTATTCAGCTATTTGCCCATATTGTAATGTGCTTATTTTCTTGAGATTGGATTTTGACAATTCTTTAAATATTCAATCTATAAGTACTCATGGGATGTGTCATTTGCCAACATTTTCTCCCAGAGAAAATGTTTTATTTTCTTTTTATCCTCTTACTGATATCTTTGCCAGAGCAAAAGATTTAGTTTTGTTTCAATGTTACTTTTTATTGAATGTGCTTTTGATGTCAACTTTACTTGTGGAAGGCAGAATGTGATGGCCAAAGATGTCCATCTCTTAATCCCTGAAACTTGTGTATGTTACTTTGAATGGCAAAAGGGACCTGACAGATGGGAGATTGTCATGGGCTACCCGGAGAGTCCAATCTAATTACAAGGGTATTTAAAATCAAATAACCTTTCCATGCTGTGATGTCCAGAAGGACCTTTTAGTATGGAAGAATGGTCACAGAGATACAATGTTTCTGATTTTGAAAATGGAGGGAACGGCCATGAGTCAAAGAATGCAGGTAGCCTCTAAAGCTGCAAGAGTCAAGAAAACTGACCCTTCCCTAAAGCCTCCACAAGGAAATGCAGCACTGCCAATGCCTTCATTTTAGCTCAGTGAAACCTGTATTGGAAAGTCATAGAACTTGGAACTTCTGAGTTACAGAACAGTAAGATAATAAATTCAGGCTATACAAAACCACTAGCTTTGTGGTAATTTGTTGTAGCAGCAAGAAAGAACAAATATACTTCATAAATTATATCAACTTTTCTCACAGCATAATAATGTACATTTTACCAGGAGATATCATAGAAATGTGATCTTTGGACTAAGACAGAAAAATACTGCATCTGTTGTTTATTATCTATTACTTTGGGAAACAATATTAATGTCATGCGTTTTAATTCCATAGTCTGAAAAGTTGGGAATGATAATCTCCAATATTTTAGATTTTTAGATAAAGTTTTGAAAATGTATGCAAAATGCCTTCAATACTATCTGAAACAAAGTAGATAAGAAAAAACAATGTCTATTACCTTTGCATATACTTTTCCATTTTAGTCACTATTTTGAAACATAATTAAACATGTATTGAGTAACTGTACTATGGAATTTTCTAAAGTCATTAACAACTGAAGCTGTAAGCCCAAACCTTTCATTTTACAGCTAAGGAAACCAGTACAAGGATGAGAAGTATTTTGAACATCTCATAGATTTTAAGCAGCAGATTCAAGATCAGAAACCCATCTTTTGTGTGGGTATTTTCATCTCATCTGTACAGAACATGCTTCTTTCTATTGCTTCTACTTATAAAGATTGGTGAAAATATCACATCCACTTCATATGTGTTATTGGCACAATAGTAACTAACATTTATTACGTAATCTTGTATGAAGTGTTTCAACTTTCTCAAGTATCAAATAATTCTGAGAACAGTTTCATGAGATTAAAAATGATTATTATTCCTATTTTACAAATGAGGAAACAAAGAAATAGAGAACTTGAGTAATTTGTACCTTATCCCATAAATGCTAAGTAGTGAAGCTGGGTTTTGCACCCAGATAGTCTTAATGCAAAACCCATCCTCTTAATCATTATTCTATAATCCATCTAGTAGCTAACGTAAGTAATTAGTAAGTAATGCTAACCCTTATTGCACCCCTCCTCTGTACCAGGCACTACGCTAGGCCCTTTTTGTGCATTACTTCATTTAATTTCATCAACCTATGGAAAGTCTGAAATCTGTATAATTATTGTCTTTCATCAGAAAAAGAAACTGTGACTCAGAAAGGCTAAGAAGCTTTTCCAAATTAATATAGCAACAGTTGTATACTATTCAGCCATAAAGAAGAATGAGATCCTGTCATTTGCAACAACATGGATGGAACTGGAAGTCATTAGGTTAAGTGAAATAAGCCAGCACACTGACAAACATTATATTTTCTCACTTATTTGTGGGATCTAAAATTCAAAAGAATTGAACTCATGAACATAGAGAGTAGAAGGATGGTTACCAGAGGCTGGGAAGGGTACTGGGGGGCAAGGAGGATGTGGGGATGGTTAATGGGTACAAAAAATGAGAAGAATGCATAAGACCTACTATTTGATAACACAAAAGGGTGACTGTAGTCAATAATAATTGTACATTTTAAAGTAATTAAGGAGTATAATTGTGTTGTTTATAACACAAAGAATAAATGCTTCAGGGGATGGATACCTGCTTTCCATGATGTGATTATTATTAGGCACTGCATGCCTGTATCAAAACATTTCATGTACCTCTTAGATACACCTATTATATACCCAGAAAAATTAAAAATATAGAAAAGCCAAGCATCCTGCTTAGCTGTTTTACTCCAAAATCCATGATATTCTCTTCTGTTACTTCTCAGCAAGTGGTAAGGTATTTGGATGAGCAGTAGTGATTTCATGTGTATTATATATTATATATATAAAATATATATTGTATATAATATGTATAACTGATAGGGTTTGGCTCTATATCGCCACCCAAATCCTCATTTCAAATTGTAATCCCCATAATTCTCACATGTCAAGGGTAGGACCAGGTGGAGGTAATTGGATCATGGGGTTGTTTCCTCCATGCTGTTCTTGTGATAGTGAGTGAGTTCTCAGGAGATCTAATGGTTTTATAAGTGTCCAGCATTTCCGCTGCTTGCACTCACGCTGTCCATTCTACCACAAAAATACCTGCCTACGTATGTTTATCGCAGCACTATTCACAATAGCAAAGACAGGGAATCAACCTAGATGCCCATCAGTGGTAGACTGGATAAAGAAAATGTGGTACATATACACCATGGGATGCTATACAGCCATAACAAGAATAATATCATATCCTTTGCAGGAACATGGATGGAGCTGGAGGCCATTGTCCTACATGAACTAACACAGAAACAGAAAACCAAAAGCCACATGTTCTCGCTTATAAGTGGAAGCTAAACATTGAGTACACAGTGACACAAAGAAGGGAACAATAGACACTGGGGGACACTTGACGGTGGAGAGACGGAGGAGGTTCAGGATCAAAAATCTATCAAGTACTATGCTTATTATCTGGGTAATGAAATCATCTGTACATCAAACCTCTGCAACATGCAATTTACCTATATAATAAACCTGCACATCTACCCCTAAATCTAAAATTAGTTAAAACATAAAGTGAAAACATTTTCTAGCTTTATTGAGATATAATTGACAAATATAATAAAATTTGTATATATTTTAAAAATAAAATATAAAAAGAAAAAACATGGTTAAAAGTTCCTTGTGTTATTTTCCTGAGATACTCTATATTTACATATATATACACATACATATACACACATAATTATAGTTTTTGATCTTATAAAACCTTTGTGAAGGTTCCTCTCTCTATCAGGAAAAAAATATGTGAGGGAAAATTTAGTTTGAGGAAAAAAATACATAACTTGAAAAATTATAATAGCACCAAGCTTTTTTTCCCTTATTTTTTTTTTAAACAACTCACTGCCATTACCATCCAATTATTGAAGCCATCTAGATCCCCTTTTTAAGCAGGTAACATTTCCCATTTTTACTGCTTATTGTATTTCCTGCCTTACCTCCAATATTGTAAGTAAGGGAGGAGAGGCAGTAAAAGCAGATAGAGGGAAGATTTTTGACTGAGCGCAGTAGGTTGTTAAATAGTTTTATAGGTAACATAGTGATAGGAAAGGGGATATTTATATTTAATAAGCATTTATAAACAAAATCAATATTCCATTACAAGATATGTAGAAAAGAAAGAATCTCTTTGAACTTGCTACAAAACCATAAATTCCCTAGTTATAATTATACTAAGAAATATACAGAGTCTATGGGATTGCAGAAACAAACCACTCTTAAGGAAAGAGCTGAAAGAAGATATGAACAAATAGAAAGACATTTTCTGAAGAGGAATATTTTTAACTGGATCTCTCTTTTTCTCTCTCTTTTTCTCTCTCTCTCTCCCCCTCTCAAATAAGGGTCTTGCTCTGTTGTCCTGGCTGGTCTTGAACTCCTGGCTGAACTGCTAGCCTCAAGTGATCCTCCTGTGTAGGCCTTCCAAACCACTGGGATTACAGGCACAAGGCACTTCACCCAGCCCATTTTTGTTTTTCAGTGGATCTCTCAACAGCTGGAGCTTGGGCTGCTGAGGGTGCTTCTACAAAATTGACCTGCCCTGCCCTGTCTCCCTGGGAACACTGAGGGATAAGCTGGGTTGCTGTGAAACTGTTTGTTACATTTGCTGAGCAGAAAGGCAGGTACTCACCAGAAGGGTCAGGTAGTAAAGTGGGAAGTGGTCAGGAAGGGAAAACTGGTAGAACGGCCACTTAGCCAGAGGAAATCAGTCACAACTCTACACACTTATGGGGGACGTTGGGGACCCGGAAACTACATCCTTTTCTTGATTCCATTGTACTTTCGTCCCCTTTATGCAATTGACTGCATATATTTGCTTATCGTATTACCACTAAAAGAGTTACATCACTTTGAACAAGTTGATTGAGTTGATACTTTCTTTAATGACATCATCAGTGTATTTGGGATACAAATTCCAAAATTAAATTGCAGAATAGTGCAATCCTAATCAATACCTTAATCAATTTATTTGGAAACCTAAAGATATATATATATATATATATACTGTATTTGAGGAAAAGAAATAAATCAGAGGGGTGACTTCTAGTGCAAAATAACGTTTAGCTAGCTGATCATAGATATACATTCTGCTCCAATATTTATGAAGCATCTGAGAAAGATAAAAATTAAACAGCCCCCAGGAGTAAGACCCAAATGCTTATCTAAATCTGGGAAAAGTATTGGCTCCACAGCTATGAAACTGAGATAAGGATTGCAATCAATCCCTTCAACAAGCCATGTGTAACAAAATGACAGGCTGAAAATTTTGTAAAATGGTTTTATCCCTCCTTTCTGCCTCCAGAAGTTGTTTCATCCCCAGAAACTGAGGGCTTGTACTAACCAGAAAATGGTGGAACTACCCCTACTTGCATGAGTGAGTGTTTTTGAAGCTGTTAAAGTCTCACTATCTACTCTCATCTTCAATTGAACAGTTTTCATATTACAAATGGAACGTACAGTAGTGACATTAACTGAGATATGGAGTATTGGAGAAGGGCAATTTCAGCGGATGGAGGGAGAAGAAAAGACAGAGACAGAGCAAATTTAGTTTGGGATGTATTAATTTTTGAGAATCTAATGGTGATACACAGTAAGATTTGTACGTTTGTTTCTGGATTACAGGAAAGAACAGGTATGAACTCCACAATTTATTTTGTATTTCTGCTTATATCAATCCACTACATTTTCAGTCCTATCTGTTATTCTACTAAAACTCATCTCATAAGAGTTATCAATTATTCCTTATTGATAAAATCCAATCACCGTTTCTGAATTTTTATCTTAATTACTGTCTCTTTTGTTTGTAAATTTTAAGGTCTGCCTGCTATATAAAACCCAGCACTCTTTTGACTTACAAAATTAAATTACCTATTTCTCTTAAAATTTACTCTGTGTGAATATAATGCATGCATGTGTATATATATGTGTGTCTATATGTATGTGCATAGACATATGTGTGTATGTGTTATAAAATATTTCCTTTCAACCTCTGTAGTAGCTGCTGTTTCTGCCGCTTAAATTTGAAATTTTCCAAATTCTCCTCATATTTTTATCTTGTACTCTGGATGATTTTTTTCACAATAATTTTATTCGACCTCATGATTTTACCTATGTTTTATAATCTGATAATTTCCCAATCTGTAACACAAGACTTCTTTCAAGTTAGTATATATTTTCCAAGTGTCAGTGACATTTTTCTTTATATTTATATTTTTGGGGAAGGAAAAGTTCTTCGATTTATCCTGTTTGGGGACCTGAAATAACTTTGGTTACATACATAATGAGAATTTTTCAGACCCAAGTAATGACGTACAAGAATATTTTCTGCCCTTTTATGCTCACTTAGATATTATTACTGGCAATGCGACACGAGATATCCTGAAAATTCTCCCATTACAAACATATTGAAAAGTTGTATCTACAATAACAAATTTTTAAACACATACTTGGATTTTTAACAAAATGAACAACTCCAGCTATCAAAAGCAAGGAGAACAAAGAAATCCAGAGCAGTCGAGGAGCAGGCAATGCAGCTGGCAGTGTGGGACTGGAGAGAGGGCTGCCGATCTCAGCAAGGATGCTGTGATCCCTAGAGTCTCCTGTAGATAGGGATGAACCCTTCACAAAGTAGGTAATTGGAAAGGAATTTAACTAAGGCATAACTTATTCATTTTGAAGAATGTGGATGTTCTGTTTTGGATATCATTATTGCTTGAGATTTGGGATGGACAGGATAGAGAAGAAGGAGAAGCTGTGATATTTGCAATGTTCTCTGTTCACTTTTCTACTTGAGATCAGCACTTCCTTCAGCCTTTCTCTATTCTGTAGTGAAAGTTAACATTTCAGGCAGTGTTTTAAGAAGAACACATGTATTAGATCATTGGGTTTTATAATAATTACTGAGAAAGACAGTATTATTATTTCCAATACCAGGTGACAAGTATGAGGTACAAAATAGGAAAGTCCACAGCCCAGGGCCATGTACATAAGAAGTAAAACCAGCATTCAAACTGGGGCAATACAACTTCAATTTTTTAAAAAATTTACTATTAGGAAACATTTTGAACATATAGAGAAGTTAAAAGAGTAATACAATGAACATTCATATATCCACCACTTGTCAACTACTATTAACATTTTTCTATATTTGATTTTTCAATATAATGTAGTATTTGTGTGTTTCATTGTTTTGTTTTCAGGGAGGTGTTGTGTGTATTTCTGCTGAATAATCCAAAAATCAGTTTCAGGTATAATGACATTTCATCTCTAAATACTAGGGTATTCTCCCACGCACAATTATAACACTAGTATTAGACCCAAGGAAATACAGGCTTACTAACATCCAGTTCATCTCCAAATTTTCCCAGTTGCTTTTGAAAATATATTTTAATAGTTGTTTTTTGAATTAAAATTCAATTATGTTTCACACATTCCATTAGAGTTGTATATCTCCTTAATCTCTTTGGAAGACCAATTTCCACTCTTTGTTTTGTTTTTTGTTTTTTCTTACAATATTGACTTTGGGAAGCATTCAGGACAGCTGTCATGTTGAATTTCCTACATTCTGGATTTGTCTCAGATTTTCTCATGGTGTGTAAATGGTTCTATAAATACTGGATTTTATCTGCTATGTTATTTTTCCTTTCCTTTGGGATTTGGTAACTAAGTCATTTGCCTCTTTCTCACTTTCTCATTGGGTTAGACTAATACCAAGTTTAGGTTAGATAATTGGTGGAATATTACATTAGCAAATATAAAGTGACAACTGAGAATAAGCTATCACAATCATACTAATGTCAGGGGTAAAATAACGCTTTGGGGTAGGAAATAGGAAGAGAGAGAGAGAGAGTGAGAGAGAAGCCTCTTAATGTTGCCCAGTCTGGCCTCAAACTCCTGGGCTCAGGCAATCCTCTCATCTAGCCTCCCAAGTAGCTGGGACTACAGGCACAAGCCATCATGCCCAGCTATTTTTTATTCTTAAATAAGATGGATAATATCTTAATACCTAAGACTACTTTTGGCAACTACCACAGTTACAGATGCCAGGACCTGATTTTATTGAGCATGCTGGGAACTTTTAGAGGACAAATCAGGCTATTGGCTTGGCCTCATCTTTCCAAGTGATCATACGGGAAGCAGACAGTTCTGCCGATATGTATAGCATGTGAAGTAACATCAGAGTGCCTACTATTATACTTGGCTGTATGTCTGAGCGTGATTATGTGTGTGCATGTGTGTACATGTATGCATGTGCACTCATTCATTCCTCACAAAAACCTTTTACTGTAGATATTATTACCTCATTTTAGGAATAAGAGTCATTATTTAGGTATTCAAAGCCATTATTTACAAGAGGTTTGCTTGGATTTTTAAAGCCTGTGAGATTTCCATATCCAAAATTACAAAACACTTTTACCTCTTATGCCAACTCTGATTAACTGCTAGTGTATAAGTAGAGTCTAGTCTTGAGAAGGACTCTGAGGACTTGTTTCATTCAGTGAGAAAGAATTCCATACAAATAGTCAATATCTGCCAGGAACCCCAGAAAGGATGAATGTCAGTACTCATGTGAAATATTTGAGAATGCTACCTGACCCACCATGAGCAAATTCCCTCAAATTCTAGCAGGCTTTTCTAGAAACACTCTATCTTTTCCCTTCCAAGACAGTTGTGATCCTCTAAGAGCTTATCAATACAAGGTATCAAGATATTGACTCTGCCAGACAACATGCATGTGGAAGTGTGGTGATACATGAAAGAAGATGGGAGACTAAGTGAACTTTATAACAGTTTCCTAAAGTAGATGAGGTTACTGTTTACACCTGATTAGAAATAATTGCTATGTAAATGGTCCCATAATGTTTCCTCTAACAAAGATTCTACACAAGAGAGCATTTAATGTGAAACAGCTTCATGGGCCATTTAGACAAAATCCCCATTTTTGTGACTGGGAAGTGCTGAATCGATGCTTTCCATTTAATTCTCTTAGAAAGCTCCAGACGCATGGAAAGTATGGAACAAAAAGTAACATCCTAGGATGCCTTCTCCAGGCTTCATTTACCCCATTTTACTGAAGGTATTGTGACACTTCAGAGTCATTGCTTTGGAAATAAATGGTAATTTGAAATGGAGGCAGATAATTTGATTTTGTTATTAAGTTCAAGGTAATTAGAGACATAATTTGATTCCCTCTAATATGGCTATTAAGTACAAAGTCATCAAAAAAGCCCAAGATGCTAGTATCAAAGAAGAGAGAAAATGCTGATAATTCATTCTCCACCCTTTTTTAAATCCTGCTGCTGTCTGCCATTTCCTACCCCAAGGCATTTTTTTAGCTCTGACATTATTGTGAGAGCTTATATTCAGGTATTACTTTACATTTTTAATGTGGTACCCCACCAATTATCTAACCTAAACTTGTGAGGGAGGAAAGCCCTAACCTAGTGAGGTAAAGAAGCTCTTCTCACACTCATTTTACATTTGAAGAAGTTGACATTTAGTGAGGTCAAATGATTGGGCCATTATCACATGAATTTGAAGAGGCAGAGCAATAATAATAATAATAATAATAAAACCCAGCTCTTTCTGTTTTTTTCTTTTGCATTATGATGCATCTAGAAGTCAACAGGAAAAACATCACCTAGATAAATAGATGCTATTGGGAAATGCAATGGAATATATTATTCCATATATCCCGCATTAATACTCAATATATTATTGTATTAATGTGTTATTACACAGCTCCACAAGCTTCCCCCTTTTGTCTCAATCTTGTTTATGTATCCCCACTCATCCTCACAACCACACAAAGAATCTTTCTCTTTCATTTCAGCAGGTTTTAAGGACCCAGGACTTTTCCTTTTTATTAATTATTCCATCATCTACTAGAGTCATCAGTGTCTTGGTCACCATCCCCATCACCAAAATGACTAATAAAAAATGTGCACTTTTTATTTTAAGGATTTTTTTTTCCAGCTAAAAGAGAAAATTTTAAAATTATATGAAAGAATTAGCTAAGTAACATGGTAAGATTACAGGTTCCTAGAATCTGTCCATACAGAACGAAACTATGTTAGTACTTCATTGGGAGCCCAGGAATATGTATCTTTAACGAGTACTGTAGAAAAATTTAATTCAAGTTATTTTCAGACCTAAGAAATATTGCAACTAAAAGGGTAATAGAAACAGCATAGTGGGAAAGTTACAAATGCCCTTAATCCTAAGAATTTTGTAGCTAGTGTCCTCTCTCTATGTTTTTGTCTCTTCTATGATAAGATTCTTCCTCTCAATTATGTTCCTAAGGGACTTTTCTAACCCCCACATTCTGATAACAACTTAGGGCAGGCCATAAAGATGTGTCTAGTCAATACTGTATTGGGCAAAACAGCTCTAGAGTCTATGGACATGCCTGACCATATAATATTAGGCTTTTATCCTTTACTAGATGGTGAGAGGTAATAGCTCCAATGGGTACCTCAGTGTAAATCAGAAGTTCCCTTTTTTCTTCTGTTACTAATATGTGAGCTTCAGTTCAGTATCATCATCTGTAATATGATAGAATAAACCTTATTTGCTAAAGATTGTCAGAGGATCATTTAAGATAAGGCATTTTCTTTTTAAGATAGACTATTTTTAGAGCTGTTTCAGGTTGACAGAAAAATTAAGCAGAAAGTACAGAGAATTCTCATATATGTCCTCCCCCATCTCTTCTGCTGCCCCCATTGTCAGTTTATCCAATTATTAATATATTCCACGACTGTGATACATTTGTTACAATTGATCAAATAATAATAATACATTATTATTATTCACTAAAGTTCATGCTTTACATTAGGGTTTACTTTCTAGCATGGTACATTACTGTGGGATTTGACAAATAAAAGTCATGTATCCACTAGGAAGAATGTCATGCAGAATAAAAACCCCTATGCTGAAATATACTAGGGAGCAAGATGGCAGAATAGAAGCCTCCGCCAATCATCTCCTCCCACAACACCAATTTAATAACTATCTACACACAAAAAAGCACCTTTATAAGAACCAAAAATCAAATGAGTACTTGTGGCACCTGGTTATAACTCATTGTCACTGAAAGAGACACTGAAGAGGTAGGATAAACTGCCTTGAGTTGGCAGTGCTACCGCTCCTCCATCCCCTAGTAGCAGCAGTATAGCACGGAGTGTGTTTCTGCATGCTCGGAAGAGAGAGGGCGCAGTGATTGTGAAGTATTGAACTCAGTGCTGCCTTGTTACAACAGAAAAGAAAACAGAACTAATCTCAGCTGATGCCCACCCATGGAGGGAGCCTTCAAACCAACCCTAGTCAGAGGGGAAACACTGATAGCAGTGGTGGGAACTTGAATTCATGCATGCCTCATCACCTTGTGCCAAAGTGCTCTGGGGCCCTTCATAAATTTGAATAGCAATCTAAGCTACAATGACTGTACCTCCTGAGACACCAATGAGGTGGCTAAGGGAGTGCTGGAATCACCTCTCTCCTAGCCGCAGGCTGTATAGCTCTCACCTCCAAAAAGGATCCATTCCTTCCAGTTGAGGAAAGCAGAGGGAAGAGAGGGGAGAACTTTTTCTTGCTTCTCAGATAGCAGTTCAGCTACAGCAGAATAGGGCACTGGGCAGAGTAGTAAGACCCCCCTACCAGGTCCAAGCTTCTGGATGATATTTCAAGACATACCCTGGGCCAGAAGGGAAACCAATGTCTTGAAGGGAAGAACCTAATCTTCCTGGTAGGATTCATCACCTCTAACCAAAGAGTCCTTGGGCCCTGAATAGCCAGCAGCAATACACAGATACTGCAGGGCCTTGGGTGAAATTCTGAGACTTGCTGGCTTCAGATGAGACTCAGTACATTACCAGCTATAGCGACTATGGGGCAAGACTCCTTCTGCTTCAGAAGAGTGGAGAGAAAAGTAAGGGGAGTTTGTTTTGCACCTTAGGTGCCAGCTTGGCTGCAAGAGCATGGAAAACTAAGTTGGCTCTTGAGGTTCCCAATTCCAGGATTTGGCTCCTGGATGACATTTATGAACCTTCCCTGGTATACAGGGGAGCCCATTGCCCTGAGGGAGAGTTCTAAGCCAGACAGCATTCACCAAAAGTGGACAGAAGGGCTCTTGGGCCTTAAAAGAACATTGGCAGTAGTCTGCCAATAATCCCCATAGCTGTGTGTTGGTGATGGTCATAGGGTGAGGCTCTTCTGCCTTTGGAAAGGAGAAGGAAGAGTGGGAAAGATTGTGTTTTGTGGTATGAGTGCCACTTCCCACAGTACAGTAGAATGTGAGGTAGATTTCTAAGGTTTTTGACTCTAGTCCTTGGTTCTGGAAATCACCTCTGGACCTATATGGGGCCTTGACAAAGTCACCACTCTGAAGCGAAAGATAAAGACCTGGTTGGCTTTGCCACCTTCTGATTGTAGAGCCCCACGGACTTGAGAAAACATAGACAGTAGCCAGGGAGTGGTTATAGTAGGCATTGGGTGAGATGCTAATTCAGGTCTGACCAAGTACAGTCCTGTTTGTGGTGGCCACAGAGATGCTTGTGTCACTCTACCCTCAGCCCCAGGAGGTCTGTTCCCTTACTTTCTCCAAAACAGGGTCTCTTTCGATTTGTTTGGAAGAAAATAAGGGAAGAGAGCAAAAGTCTCTGCTTGGTAATCCAGGGAATTCAGTCAGATCTTGTCCAAGACCATCAAGGCGGTACCTCTATGAGTCGCAAGGACCACAGTGTTAATTGGCTTAGGGTTCTCCATAAAATAGAAAAAGCTTATATCACAACACCCAAGTCTTTTCAAATATCTGGAAAGCCTTCCTGAGAAGGATGGGTACAAACTAGCCCAGACTATAAAGACTACAATAACTACCTAACTCTTTAATGTTTATACACAGACAAACATTTACAAGTCTCAATACATTCCAGGAAAACATGACCTCAGCAGATGAACCAAATAAAGCATCAGGAACCAATTCTGGGGAAGCAGAGACATGTAATCCTTCAGAAAGAGAAATCAAAATAGTGGGGTTTTTTGGTTTGTTTGTTTGTTTGTTTGTTGAGCAAAATCAAAAACATTCAAGAAAACACAAAGAAGAAATTCAGAGTTTTACCAGGCAAATGTAACAAAGAGACTGATACAATTAAAAAGAGTCAAGCAAAAAGTTTGAAGCTGAAAAATGCAACTGGCATACTGAAAAATGCATCAGACTTTGTTCAGTTTTAATTCTGTTTTAGAGGAGAATTAATCAAGCAGAACAAAGAATTAGTGAGCTTGAACAGAGGCCATTTGAAAATACACAGTCAGAGAAGACAAAAAATAAAAATAAAATAAAATAAAACAATAAAGTACACCTACAGGATATAGAAAATAGCTGCAATAGAGTAAATCTATGAGTAATTGGCCTTAAATAGGAGGTAGAGAAAGAGGTAGAAAGCTTATTCAGCAGGATAATAACAGAAAACTTCACAAGCCTAGACAAAAATATTAATATCCAAGTATAAAAAGGTTATTGAATACCAAGCAGATTTAACCTAAATAAGACTACCTACCTCAAGGTATTTAATAATCACACTCCCAAAGATCAAGGATAATGAAAAGACCCTAAAAGTCACAAGAGAAAAGAAACAAATAACATATAATGGAGCTCTAATATGTCTACCAACCGAGTGTTCAATGGAAATCTTATAGGCCAGGAGAGAGTGGTATGACATATTTAAAGTGTTGAAGAAAAAAACTTTTTACCCTAGAATAGTATATGCAGTGAAAATATCCAATCAACATGAAGGAGAAATAAAGACTTTCCCAGACAAACAAAATGATTCAACATCAGAATTGTCCTTCAAGAAATGCTGAAGAGAGTACTTCTATCAGAAAAAAAAAAAAAACAAACCACGATGTTAATATGCAATAAGAAATCATCTGGGCTGGGTGCAGTGTCTCATGCCTGTAATCCCAACACTTTGGAAGACTCAGGAAGGTGGATCACGAGGTCAGGCATTTGAGACCAGCATGGCCAACATAGTGAAACCCCACCTCTACTAAAAATACAAAAATTATTCAGGCACCTGTAGTCCCAGCTACTCGGGAGGCTGAGGCAGGAGAATCACTAGAACCCGGGAAGTGGAGGTTGCAGTGAGCCAAGATGGCACTGCTGCACTCCAGCCTGGGTGACTGAGTGAGACTCCATCTCAAAAAAAAAAAAAAAAAAAAAAAAAAAAAAAAAGAAAGAAAAAGAAAAATCATCTGAAGGAACAAAACTAGCAGGTAATAGTAAGTACACAAAAAAACACAGAATATTATAACACTGTAACTGTGATGCATAAACTACTCTTCTTTTCAGTAAAAAGACTAAATTATGAAACAATAAAAAAGTAACTTTTTTTTTTGGTAAGAGTATCATGCTGTTTTGGTTATTGTATCCCTGTAGTATAGTTTAAAGTCAGGTAACATGATGCTTCCAGCTTTACTTTTTGCTTAGGATAGCCTTGGCTATTCCGGCTCTCTTTTAGCTCCATATGAATTTTAAAATAGTTTCTTTCTGGTTCTGTGAAGAATGTCCTTGGTAGTTTGATAAGAATAGCATTGAATCTGTAAATTGCTGTGGGCAACATGGCCATTTTAATGATATTGATTCATCCTATCCATGAGTATGAGTGAGATATTTTTCCATTTGTTTGGGTCGTCTCTAATTTCTTTGTGCAGTATTTAGTAATTCTCATTGTAGAGATCTTTTGCCTCCATAGTTAGCTTCATTCCTAGGTATTGTATTCTCTTTGTGGTAAGTTTGAATGAGAGTTCATTTGCGATTTGCCTCTCAGCTTGGTTGTTGTTGCTATATAGGAATGCTAGTGATTTTCGTGCTTTGATGTTATATCCTGAAACTTTGCTGAAGTTATTTATCAGCTGAAGGAGTTTTTGGGCCAAGACTATGGGGTTCTCTTGATGTAGAGTCGTGTCACCTATAAACAGAGATAGTTTGACTTCTCTTTTCATTTGGATGACCTTTACTTTTTTTCTCTTGCTTAATTTATCTGGCTAGGACTGGCTAGGACTTCCAATAGTATATTGAATAGGAGTGGGTGAGAGAAGGTATCGTTTTCTTATGCTGGTTTCAAGGAGAATGCTTCCATATTTTGCCCCTTTAGTATAATGTTGGCTGTGGGTTTGTCATAGATGGCTGGTATTAGTTAGAGATATCTTCATTCAATGCCTAGTATGTTGAGAATTTTTAATGTGAAGCAGGGTTAAATTTTATCAAAAGTCTTTTCTGCATCTATTGAGATAATCATGTGGTTTTTGTCCTTAGTTCTGTTTATATAATGAATTGATTTATTGATTTGCAGAGGTTGACCCAACCTCTTCATCCCTGCATCCCAGGGATGAAGCCTTGTTCATCAAAGATAGGGCCTGAAGTTTTCTTTTTCTGCTGTGTCTCTGCCAGGTTTTGGTATCAGGATGATGCTGGTCTCATAGAACGAGTTAGGGAGGAGTCCCTTCTCCTCAATTTTTGGGAATAGTTTCAGTAGGAATGGTACAAGTTCTTCTTTGTACATCTCACAGAATTTGGTTGTGAATCCATCAGGTCCTGGGCTCTTTTTGGTTGGTAGGCTATTTATTACTGATTCAATTTTGGAGCTCATTATTGGTCTGTTCAGGAAATCAATTTCTTTTATGTTCAGTCTTGGGAGGGTGTATGTGTCCAGAAATTTACCCATCTCTTCTAGGTTTTCTAGTTTGTGTGCATAGAGTTGTCAATATAGTAGTTTCTGATGGTTAGCTCTACTTCTGTGGGGTCAGTGGTAACATTTCCTTCATCATTTCTAATTGTGTTTATGTGGATCTTCTCTCTTTTTTTCTCCATTAGTCTGGCTAGTGGCCTATCTTATTAATTTTTTCAAGAAACCAACTCTTGGATTTATTGATCTTTAGAATTTTTTTGTGCCTCC
This sequence comes from Mandrillus leucophaeus, assembly GCF_000951045.1. NCBI lineage: Eukaryota > Metazoa > Chordata > Mammalia > Primates > Cercopithecidae > Mandrillus > Mandrillus leucophaeus. Next base: position 667,223 of record NW_012105120.1, read on the forward strand.
ATTTCCTTCAGTTCAGCTCTGACTTTGTTTATTTCTTATCTTCTTCTAGCTGTCGGATTGATTCATCCTCCCTTCTGTAATTCTTTCAATTGTAATGTTAGATTGTTAACTTGAGATCTTTCTAATTTTTTGATGTAGAAATTTAGTGCTTTGAATTTCAATAAAACAGAATAGAGATCCCAGAAATAAGGCTGCAAAACTACGACTAAATTTTTGATTGCCTTTTTTTTTTTTTTGACAAAGCTGACAAAAACAAGAAATGGGGAAAAGACTCCATATTTAATAAATGTTGCTGAGATAACTGGCTAGCTACCCATATGCAGAAGACTGAAGCTGGAACCCTTTCTTTCACTACAAACAAAAATCAATTCAAGATGAATAAAAGGCTTAAATATAAAACCCAAAACTATAAAAACCCTGTAGGACAACTAGGTAATACCATCGTGGACACAGGAGCAGACAAAGATTTAATGACAAAGACCAAAAGCAATTTCAACAAAAGCAAAAATTCACAAGTGGGATCTAATTAAACTTAAGAACTTGGGCACACAGCAAAATATACTATCAACAGAATAAACAGACAACCTATAGAATTGGAGAAAACTTCTGCAAACTATGCATCTGACAAAAGTCTAATATTCAGCATTATATAAATAACTAAATTTACAAGAGAAAAACAAATAACTCCATTAAAAAGTATGCAAAGGACATGAACAGATACTTTTCAAAGGAAGACATACATGAGGCCAAAAAGCATATTTTAAAAAGCTCAATATCACTGATCATTAGAGAAATGGAAATCAAAACCACAATAAAACACCATCTCACACCAGTCAGAATGGCTATTATTAAAAGGTAAAAAATAACAGACATGACAAGGTTGTGGAGGAAAAGGAATGCTTATACACTGTTGGTGGAAGTGTAAATTATTCAGCTGTTGTTGAAAGCAGTATGGTGATTCCTCAAAGAGCTAAAAACGCAACTACCATTAGACCCAGTAATCCCATTACTGGGTATCTTGCCAGAGGAATATAAATTATTCTGGCATAAAAAAATAAGCATGTAAACATTCATTGCAGCACTATTCACAATAGCAAAGACATGGAATCATCCTAAATGCCCATCAATAACCAATTGGATAAAGAAAATATGGTACATATACACCATGGAATACTATGAAGCCATAAGAAAGGATGAGATTATGTCTTTTGAGGGAACATGGATGGAGCTAGAGGCTCTTATCCTCAGCCAACTAATGCAGGAACAGAAAACCAAATACTGCATGTTCTCACTTATAATTGGAAACTAAATGATGAGTACTTATAAATACAGAAAAGGAAGAAAAAGACATTGGAGTCTACTTGAGGGTGGGGGGTGGGAGGAGGGAGAGAAGAAGAAAAGGTAACTATTGGGTGCTGGGCTTAATTTCTGGGTGATGAAATAATCTGTACAACAAATCCCTGTGACATGAGTTTGCTTACATAACAAACCTTCACATGTATCCCCAAAACCAAAATAAAAGTTACAAAAGGACTACAACCACTTTACAAGACATAGACAGTACCATAAGATATAAATAGAATCAGGCCAGTTCCAGTTGCTCAGACCTGTAATCCTAGCACTTGAGGCCACGGTGGGTGGATCACTTGAGTTCAGGAGTT
>NW_012105120.1:669066-790963 GCF_000951045.1 Mandrillus leucophaeus
AAAAGATATAAATATATAAATAGAAACAACAAAATGTTAACAGGTGGGGGTGGTGGTGAAGTTAAAGCAGAGAGTTTTTATTTGTTTTCATTTTGCTTATTTGTTTGTTTATACAAACGGTGTTAAGTTTTTATCAGCTTAAAACAAAGGGTTATAAGACAGTATTTGCAAGCCTCCTGCTAACCTGAAACCAAAAAAATATACAATGTATAAACTAAAACTTATTAGCAAGAAACTAATATCACCAGAGAAAACTACCTTCACTAAAAAGAAGACAGGAAGGAAACAAAAAGGAAGAGAAGACCACAAAACAACCCAACAACAAATAACAAAATGGCAAGAGTATGTCCTTACCTATCAATAATAACATATATAAATGGACTAGAATCTCCAATGGAAATACATAGACTGGCTGAATGGATTTTAACAAAAAGACTGAATTATCTGTTGCCTCAAAGGAACAAACTGAAGAGATGGAAATAGATATTCCATATCAATTTAAATCAAAAATGACCAGGAGCAGCTATATTTATATTAGACAAAACAGATTTTAAGACAAAAACTATACAAAGAGACAAAGTAGGTCACTACATAATGATCCAAGTATTGAATCAGCAAATAACAATTTTACAGCTACAAGTGCCAACATCGTAAAAGAAAAACTTCTAATAAATAACTTGAGGATGCACCTTAATTAGAAATGCAAGAGCAAATTATACTCAAAATTAGAGAAAAAATAAAGATCATCTCAAATAAATGATTTTTAAAAGAAGCAAACAATACGAAGTTCAATGAAATGAAAAGTTGTTTTTTTAAAGTTAATCAAAAATGACAAACCTTTAGCCAGACTAAGAAAAAAAAGACATTCAAATAAATAAAATCAGATTTAATAAAAGACATTACAATACTGCAGAAATTCAAAGGATCATTAGTGGCTACTAAGAGCAACTGTATGTCAATAAACTGGAAAATCTAGAAGAAAAGGATTAATTCCTAGACACATACAATCTCCCAAGACTGAACCATGAAAAAATACAAAACCTGAACAGACCGTAACAATTAACAAGATTGAAGCCATAATAAAAAGTCTCCCAACAAAGAAAAGCCCTGAACTCAATGGCTTTACTGCTAAATTCTACCAAACATTTACAGAAGAACTAACAACAATCGTCCTCAAACTATACGAAAAAAATAGGGGAGAAAATACTTTGAAACTCATTCTAGGAGACCAGTATTGCCCTGAGGCCAAAACCAGATAAAGACACATCGAAAAAAGAAACTACAGGTCAATCTATCTTATGAATACTGATGCCAAAATCTCAACAAAGTAATCCCCGCACTTTGGAGGCCGAGGCAGGCAGACCACAAGGTCAGGAGACTGAGACCAACCTGGCTAACACGGTGAAACCCCGTCCCTACTGAAAATACAAAAAAAATTAGCCAGGCGTGGTGGCAGGCACCTGTAGTCCCAGCTACTTGGGAGGCTGAGGCAGGAGAATGGCATGAACCCAGGGGGCGGAGCTTGCAGTGAGCGGACATCACACCACTGCACTCCAGCCTCGGCAACAGAGTGAGACTCTGTCTCAGAAAAAAAAAAAAAAAAAAAAAAAAATCTCAACAAAATGATTCCAAGGTGAATTCAACAATAAGTTAAAAATATTTTTCGTCATGACCACGTGGGCTTTATCTCTGGGATGCAAGGATGATTCAAGATATGCAAATCAATCAATGTGATATATCAACAGAATGAACAATAAACTATATAATCATTTTGATTGATGCTGAAAAAGCATTTGATAGAATTCAACACCCTTTCATAATAAAAACTCTCAAAAACACGGATATGAAAGGAACATACCCCAACATAATTGAAGCCATATACTAGCCCATAGCTAATATCACAGTGAATGGGGAAAAGCGGAAAGTCTTTTGTCTAAGAGCTGGAACACAACAAGAATGACCATTTAACCACTGTTATTCAACATAGTACTGAAAATCCTAGCTAGAACAATCAAACAAGAGAAAGAAATAAAAGGCATCCAAATTGAAAAAGAAAAAGTCAAATTATTCTTGTTTGCCAATGATATGGTCTCACATGTAGAAAAACCTGAGGATTCCACAAGAAAACTGTTGGAACTAATAAACTAATTCAGTAATGTTGCAGGATACAAAATCAACGTACAAAAATCAGCAGTATTTCTATATGTCAACAGTGAACAATATGAATAATACATTTAAAAGGCAATCCCATTTACAAGAGCCACACATAAACTTAATTACCTAGGAAGTAACTTAACCAAAGAAGTAAAAGATCTGTACGATGAAAACTATAGAACCCTGATGAAAGATATTGAAGAGGACATGAAAAAATGGAAAGATATTTCATGTTCATAGATTAGAAGATCCAGTAATGTTAAAATGTCCATACTAACCACAACGATATGCAGATTTAATGCCATCCCTGTCAAAATACTCATAATATTCTTCACAGAAATAGGAACAACCATCCTAAAATTTATATGGAACCATAAAATACCCAGAATGGACAAAACTACCCTAAGCAAAAGAACAAAACTAGAGGAATCACATGACCTGACATCAAATTATACTGCAGTGCTAGAGAATCAAAATACCATGGTACTGGCATAAAAACAGACATACTGGCCAATGTAACAGAATGCAGAACCCATAAACAAATCCACATGCCAAAAATAAATCTATTTTTGATAAAGGTGCTGAGAATACACATTGGGGAAAAGACAGTCTCTTCAATAAACAGTACTGGGAAACTGCATACCCATATACAGAGGAATGAAACTAGATATCTGTCTCTCACCACATAAAAAAAAAATCAAAATAAAGACTTAAATTTAAGACCTCAAACTATAAAACTACTGCAAGAAAACATTGGAAAACTCTCCAGCACAGTAGTCTAAGCAAAGATTTCTTAATACCCCAAAAGCACAGGCAATCAAAACAAAAACGGACAAATGGAATCACTTCAAGTTAAAATGCTTTTGCATTTAACTTGATTGTTTAGCAAAGGAAACAATCAGAAAAGTGAAAAGACAACCTACGAAGTGGGAGAAAATATTTGCAAACTACCCATCTGACAAGGGATTAATAACCAGAATATATAAGGAGCTCAAACAACTATAGGAAAAAAATCTCATAATCCAATTAAGTAATCTGAAAAGTATTTGAGTAGACATTTCTCAAAAGGAGATACACAAATGGGAAATAGGTATATAAAAAGCTGGTCAACATTATTGAACATCAAAGAAATGCAACTCAAAACTACACTGAGGTATCATCTCACCACAGTTTAAATGGCTCACAGTCAAAAGGCAGGCAATAAGGTGGGTGTGGTGGCTCACGCCTGTAATCCCAGCACTGTGGGAGGCCGAGGCGAGCGGATCACCAGGTCAGGAAATCGAGACCATCCTGGCTAACACGGTGAAACCCCATCTCTACTAAAAATACAAAAAATTAGCCGGGCGTGGTGGCGGGCGCCTGTAGTCCCAGCTGCTCGGGAGGCTGAGGCAGGAGAATGGCGGGAACCCGGGAGGCAGAGCTTACAATGAGCCCGGATCGCGCCACTGCACTCCAGCCTGGGCGACAGAACAAAAAAGAAAGGAAAAGGAAGGGAAGGGAAGGGACAGGCAATAACAAATGCCCGCAAGGATGTGGAGAAAAGGAAACCCTTGAACACACTGTTGATGAGAATGTAAATTAGTATAACCATTATGGAGAACAGTTTGGAGGTTCCTGAAAAAATGTAAAATAGAGAGGTACCATATGATCTGGCAATCCTACAGTTGGGTATGTATTCAAAAGAAAGGAAATAATATATTGCAGGATACCTGCATCCCATGTTTATTGCAGTACTGTTCACCACAGTCAAGATTTGGAAGAAACCTAAGTGTCTATCAACAGATGAATGGATAAAGAAAACGTGGTACTCATACAGAATGGAGTGCTATTCAGTCACAAACAAGAATGAGATCATATTATTTGGCATAATGTGGAAGGAACTGGAGGTCATTATGTTAAGTAAAATAAGCCAGACACAGAAAATAAATATCACATGTTCTCACTTATTTGTGGGATCCCAAAATCAAAACAATTGAACTCATAGACATACAGAATAGAAGGATAGTTACCAGAGACTTTGAAGGGTAGCTAGGGGTTTAGGGGTATGTGAGGATGGTTAATGGGTACAAAAAATAGTAACAAAGAGTGAATAATGCTAGTATTTGATAGCACAGCAGGATGACTATAGTCAATAATTCAATTGTACATTTTAAAATAACTAAAGAAGTGTAATTAGATCATTTCTAAAACAAAGGATAAAAGCTTGAGAAGAGAAATAGTACATTTTCAATGATGTGATTATTATGCATTGCATGCCTTATCAAAATATTTCATGTACCCCACAAGTACTCTTACTTTGTACCCACAAAATTAAATATTAAAATAAAAAAGCCTATGTTCCTTACCATTCATTCATCTTTTCTCTCCCTTGAACCCCTGACAATTACTGATCTTTTAACTGTCTCTACAGTTTTGCCTTTTCCATATGCAACTATATGACTTTTTCCACAGTGTCATATAATTGCAATCATATAGTATGCAGCCTTTTCAGACTGGCTTCTCTCATATAGCAATGTTCAAGTTGCATAGGTTCCTTTATTTTTTTATGGCTTGATATAATAACTTATTTGTTTTTATTGACTATCAGTATTTAGTTTTATAGATATATCTCATTTTGTTTGTGAATTTATTTAGTTATTTATTTTGAGATAGGTTGGAGTCACCCTGGTTGGAGTTTACTGGCACAGTCATGGCTTACTGTTGCCCCAACATTTTCTGGCTTGGGTGATCCTCCTACCTCGGTCTCCCAAGTAGTTGGGACTACAGGCACGTGCCACCACACCCAGATACTTTTTTATTTTTTGTATAGATAGGGTTCCATCATGTTGCCCAGCCTGGTCTTGAACTCCTGGGCTCAAGCAATCTGCCTGCCTCAGCCTCCCAAAGTGCTGGAATTACAAGCATGAACCACCGTGCCCAGCCTGCTTCTGAATTTAATTAGCAAAGGATAACTTCATTGTTTCCTGTTTTGGCAATTGTGAATAAAACTGTTACAAATATTCATGTGCAGGTTTTTGTGTGAACATGTTTTCAACTCATATGGGAAAATACCTAGGAGTGTTATTTCTGGATCATTTAATAAGCCTATGTTTAGCTCCGTGAAAGCTGCCAAATTGTTTTCCAAAATGACTGTAACATTATACATTCCCACAAGCAATAAATGAGGGTTCCTGTTGCTCTGCACCATTGTCAGCATTTTGCATTGTCAGTGTCTTGAATTTTAGCCATTCTAAAATTAATAGTTAATAGCTGTTTAGTGGTATATCATTGCTGTTTTAATTTGATTTTCCCTACTAATACATGTCATGAAGCATCTTTTCATGTGCTTCTTTTCCAAGTGTTTCTCTTCTTTGGTGAGGTCTCTGTTAAGATATTTTCTCCATTTTATAAGTAGTTTTTTTTTTTTTTTCCTTACGTTGAGTTTAAATGTCAATCTCTTACCAGATAATTGTCTTGTAAATATTTTCTCCCACTCTCTGGCTTGTTTTTATTTGCCTTAAGCATGTCTTTCACAGAGCAGAAGTTTAATTTTAATGAGTTCCAAATTATCAATTTTTCATGGATCATGTTTTTGGTGTTGCATATAAAATCTCATTGTCAAATTCAAGGTCACTTAGATATTCTATTTAGAATTTTATATTTTGTGAATTACACTAAAGTCTGTGATCCATTTGAACTTAACGTTTGTGAAAAGTATAAAGTTTTTGTCTAGATTCATTTTTTCACATGTGGATCTGCAGTTGTTATAGCACTATTTGCTAAAAAAAACTATCCTTTCTCTGTTTAATTGCTATTATTCTATAGTCAACTGAAGATCAGTTGGCTATATTTATGTGAACTTATTTTTGGGTACAGTATTATGTTCCCTTTATCTATTTATCTATTCTTTCACCCATACCATACGACTTTGATTACTATAGCTTTATAGTATGTCTTGAAGTTAAATGTTAGTCTTCCACTTTGTTCTCCTTCAGTATTGTGTTGGTTCTTCTTGATCTTTTGCTTTTCCATATATATTTATATTCTGTTTGTTGATAGCCACAAAATAATTTGCTGGGACTTTGATTGAGGTTGTTTTGTATCTACAGATGAAGTTGGGAAGAATTGGCATCTTAATAATATTGAGTCTTCCTATTCATGAACATAGACTATCTCAAAATCTATTTAGAGCTTTATTTTTTTTTTACTCAGAGTTTTGTGGTTTCCCCATCAATCTTATATTTTCTTAGACTTATAACTATTTCATTTTTCATGCTAACATAAGCGATGGTGTATTTTAAATTTCAAAACCCAATTGCTAACTCTTGATATATAGGAAAGCAATTTACTTGTGTATATGGACTTTTACTCTGCAAAGTTGCTATGGCCACTTGTTAGATAAATATATATATATTTTTTATTTTTGAGTTTTCTATACATAATCATGTCATCTGTGAAAAAATTTTTATTTCCTGTTTCACAATTATATACCTTTAATTTTCTTTTGTCACTTATTACTTAGGACTTCACATATGATGCTTAATAGATTTGGTGAAAAAGAACATCTTCGCCTTTTTTTCTGATATTAGGAGTATAGCACCTAATATCTCACTACTAAGTATGTCAGCTTAGGTCTTTGATACACATTCTTTATCAGGTTGAGGAAGTCTCCCTCTATTCCTGGTTTACTGAGAATTATCACATGAATGGATGTTGGATTTTCTCAAATGCGTTTTCTGCATTTAGTAATTTAATAATGATTTTTACCTTTAGCCTATTGATATGATGGATTACATTAATTGATTTTCAAATGTTGATTAATACATTTTTAATGTACTTTCATATACTCAGTGTAACATTTGAAGTCAAGGCATTGTTATGCACATTTCCGTGGGCCAAAAAAAATAATCAGATACAAACAGAAATGGGAATGATATTCAGGAAGGAGAGAAATCTGGAGGAAAGCAGGCTTCTGCTCTTGGTGAATGCTCTGCTTTGGGACTGTTTCTTCCTTTATGTTGAATAAAGGCAGACTTGTTTTTAATAGGCCAGTATAGTTGTCTTTAGTCATTCAACACTGCCTTGAGAAATCCTACAGAATCATCTTTATAGCCCAAACTAATGGTGTGGGTCATTCAAAATCAGGGATGGTTTTTCCTAAGAAAAGAAAGTTTGGTAATTGTATTGAATTTATGATGCCACACAAATGCTTTAAATTTTGCTAAAAACTGTGAGATATAAATGGATTAAAAAAAGTAAGATGGCTATTTTCATGGAGCTGGCAGCTTATTTGGAAAGACAAAATTAACCAGGAGGAGACGAGCTTTATACCTTCAAATGCTGAATCACATATTACATAAAATAAACATTTTAGGGGATCAGGAAGGTGAAACCAGAGTAGGCTGAAAAAGAGCAGAAATATTCTATGAGAAATGGGGATTTGACATAGGCTTAAAGAAAGAGTAGATTTGGCATATGGCAAGAGAATCCCAAAATACTTGGAAAAAAAATAAAAAAAAATACCCACATACAGGTGGGTATGGCTTTTCTACACGTCTCCTAAAGCATTCTTATGATTTCATAAATATCTTCATTTCATCGTGATTCACACCTTGTATCACTTTCCCCTTTTGGATATCTCACTTACTAAATTTCTAATCACTCCCCCCCCCCTTTTTTTTTTGTCTTTGAACATGTTATCACCTGGCTCATGAACTTCCTCTCAGTCCTCACCTTCATCCTCATTCAGAGTGAATTCAACATAATGGTGCACATTTAATCCTTTTCTAATTTCCTTTGACAATACTCGCCAGTGGCACTGGCAGCTACAGCATTTACCCTGAGATAACTTTGCCAAGAAATATCTTAGTTTATTACTATTTTTGCATCACTTTAGTATATTGACTTTGGAAACAAAATACATCATTCTATTTATAAACATTCTGTCTTTAGTAGTGGTATTTCCATTTACAAAATACAGTAATTTTTGATGGCTGAAAATGTCAAATCCTAGAAAACATAGCATTACTACATGTGATGTTAATATTGTTCTCCAGAAGTTGTTGGCCAAAGAGTCATTTGATGAATCCAATTTTTCTGAAATAGATAATTCTAATGATTCAGATAATTCTGACATTAGTTCTGTTTAGAAATAACTCCAAGAATAGTTTTTTATATTTTATTTTCATACTGAAAATTGGCCAGATTTTCTTCAGCCTCAAAAAGTGTGTTAATGTAAAATTAAATGAGCATTAGCAGTGAACTCACTTTTTTTTCTAAGTGGGAAAAGGGTATCCAAAAATCTAGAATTTTGCTGTGGAACCATCAGCAATGTCTTCCTCTTCTACCCCATGTCAGCCACAAACTCTATGGTCACAGTCTCCTAAGCTATAAAAGAATATCATCTTCTCTCTGTCCACAGACCTTCACCTTCCTGCTCTCTTGCTGAAGTGTCCCTGGTACAACTGCTCTTTAAGTTCATAACCACCTCTCCACTCACTGTTTCACTTTATGCAGGGCATCTCTTAGATTAACCCATGGAGCTTGGGTTCCATTGCCCATCGTAACTGTTACATTCCTGAAAATCTTGAGTCCTTTGTAATCACCCACCTTCCCTCTGCTTATGTCAGAACAGCTTTACTTTGATAAAAAAAAAAAAAATTACAAAACCAAAGAGATTCTTAGTCACCAAAAATTTAAAATTATACCATCTTTTAGTATGTCCAGAAAATTGCTAGAGAAAGTCAGACCACACTCTATTTGCAGAGGGCTCGAGGTAGGCTTGCCCTTATATACTTTCAGGTCTTAGAGACTAAATTACAGACAGAAATCCACAGACCCCAGGTCTAAATATCTACGTTAGAAATTCAGCTAACATACTAAGTAAAATGTGGTATATCCTTAGCAAATATATTCCTTCACAATGACCTGGGAAGGCCAGGTTTCAATTTAGTACTTTTAGACTCCTTAGAATTCTGTGAGAACTGGCAAAATAGAGAAAACAAACAATAAAATCAGCCAATGGCTTGCCCTTTCTATTCTCAATAGCAGCTTTTACATCCAATCTGAAATTTTCAGGAGCCTCTGCAAGATAGGGACACAAGAAACCATGTTTTGGGACTTTACTTACACAGTACTAACTCAAGATGAGAGGGTAAGTAATCATCAGATCTTTCTAGTTTCTTCTATCACAGGGTCTATGCAATTTTGGTAAATGGGGGCTCTACTATATCCACAGAAATAGATGGAGAAAGACAATGGCAGTGAGACCCACTGCGAGACCACAGTGAGTAGCAGACCAATCATAGTCCCCAGAGGGCAGTAATGGCAACTACATCAAAAGAAACTTAGAAGTACTTGGGAAACATTCCAGAGACCTCCCTGTGCTATTGTGGGGACAGTGCTAATTCTTGCAGGGATTTGGACTTTCAGGAAGCAGGTTACACAAGAGACCAGAAGCCAGGGGACATTTACAATCACTTCTTAGTAGTTTTCAGTTTGTCATGGAGTGGCTCTAGGATCTAATGCTTTATTACCAGAGGTATATAAGGCTGTACACGTTTGGGATAGGGAGAGTAAACAGATGAAGTCAGCTGGGTAGAGTATTACGATAGACAATAGTAGTGCTAGCTAATTTTGCTCAGGAAAGAGGAGTCTCAGACTTTTTGTAATGTCTACCATGTTCTTGACATTTTACATTTGAAGTTTAATTCTGAAAAAATCCAGTGAAATAGGTGTTATGTCTATAAGATTCTGAGGCTCATTTAGGCCAGAAAGTTGTTCAAAGATACATGGTAGACAGAGATATGTCCCCAGAGCAATGCTAGTCTCTTCTGCTTTGCTGCTTTCTGTAATTACCAAAAATCTCTTGCTCAAGAAGAATCTCCTGGCACCTTGGCAGTGAAAGTTATCTCATAAAGAAATGCTTGTACTCAGTGTAAACAGCATCACTTTTATGACCTTGGCGGTCTCTCCCATTTCGTAGTTCTAGATATTAAATTATATTTTATTAAGTGTATAACTAAAATAATATTAGTTTTCTGGGTGGAATATTAGAAGTTACCACAAACGAGACTTGTGTATTAAATTGCTATATCAAATCTATAAGAGATGATCATTTCCTTGTGAGTATTTAATAAGTAATATTTGTGGGTACAATAGAATCCAAGGGGACTTTGTATGTGTGTGTGTGTGTGTGTATAGATATATACACACATATACATACATATATATATGAAATTTTCAGAACACCATTTACATCCACTTTTGATGTCCTCTCTACTTTCCTCTATTGAACAACTTTTGTGTTGTGCTACCCTTTCTCCAAATTTCATATTCAGAATTTGCTGCTTTTCAGAGCTCCACAGGATAAAATACAAAGCTGGCTCTCTCAACCACTGCTGGTGGACAAAAATCTGGGTGATGATGGAAAAGAATCATTTCAATTGCTTCAAATAATTTACATGCTTTAGTGTGGTATGTATAAAAAACTCTGGCAGCTGATTGAATTGTGGATTTTTGATGCCAATTTTATGAGGCTATGCAAACCCAATGCTAGTTTAGCAAACGTTACCACCAACAGAGTGACTGCAATATGCCCATAGGTGAGGAGTAACATGGATTGTACAGAGCAACTTGGTCATGAAATCCTTTATTTATGATCACATTCAGAAAGCCATGAACCTTTCCCACTTGCTATCATATTTTAATTCACTGCCACACTTGTGAACACACATATAAATCAGTGCGCATCTTTAAAAGATAAATTTCACACCAAATTCAGAGTGAACTAGTGCATCCTAGTTTGTAGAATCTATGTGACCTGACTACAAAGAGCATTTTTGATTAATCAGAACTAAGATTTTAATAAAGAAACAGCAGGTGGGCTAACCACAAAATTAAAACTCCCAACCGTCTCAGAGTAATAAAGTCATAAATATAAAAGTGCTCAAAATACCCATTTGCATCTTTGAACAATGTCCTTGTTTAACAAGGACGGGACACTGGGTTGACCAGCAGAGGGCAGGTTCCTGTAGATGCTGGCACTTCCTGGTTTAGTCTTGCTGCTGTTTCTTCCTCAGTCTTTCACTGTGTAATGGAGCAAGGCCTGTGTGGTAATTAATTGCCATCTGCGGTGTGTTTTTATCAGTGATTTTTACACCCAATTGCTCAATTGCAATATCATATCAGCTGCATTTCAACACATCCTGGAGAACACAAATGTGCCTTTGGTTTCCTAATCAAGTTTGATCAATTTAAGAATTCTTTTTTTTTCCCCCCCCAGAAATGATGCCAGTTTATCTCTTTGACAGTAGTACAGCTTCCCTGTTAATAGTCAAAATTTTGTGGCTTTTTGAACGAGACAGATCAAGGTTTGAAATCAGGCTCTGCTGTCTAGTGGCTGTGTGACCTTATACTGATTTTTAAAATTACTTGGTTACTTAAAGTGCATCTATTTTCTTATAGTAAAATATAACTAATATTATATCTCAAGGCCATATTGAGGTTTAATGATCTTAATAATTCATAAAATATGTACTTGAAGATTTTCAGCTTATACATGTATTCAGAACATAGCCCCCCAATAAATTCACTTCAGGAATTTCTGAGCACCACAACCATGGGCTACACTACCTGTATGCAAACAATTGAATCAAGAATACCATCTGCTGTCTTAGTGATTGTAAACATGGCACAGAAATTATAGCAAGTACATTTCATAGTTCATAAAATGCTTTTAAGTGCATTATTTTTCTTCAACTTTTTAGCTAGGCAGGGCAGATATTAGGATCCTCATTTTACTATGAGGAAACTGAGCCTCAGGAGATTATGCAAGTTGCCCAATACTGCATGGCGAGTTGATGATAGATGTGGCGCTTGAGTATGTTCACTCTGATGCCCAGTCCGGGGCATTTTCAACCCACAATCTGGTACCCCTCAAGAGTCAGAGCGCCTTCCTTTCTCAGTCTCAGCCTGTACATCTGCAACGAAGAGAACTAGGCCCAATTACCTTTCCAGCTCTGACATTCCAAGATGTCCTAGGATGATTTTCATGAATGGAATGGTTCTGACATCAGTAGAGAATTACCACTATAATCATATTTGTATCATCCTTACAGAATGAGGCTTTATGGCTTAGAAATATTGACGCCACTTCTTGGAGGAAAGAGAGGAGGTGAGGAAAAGGATAGTAAGGCCCTACCGGTCCCCACACAAGTTAATTATTAGATATTTAAAAATTTAATTGCTTCATTTTCCTTTTCTAACACCTATTAAACATCACCTAGCCTCATTCTAAATACCACCCCATAAAACAGTACACCATAATACAATTCTATCAAACTTCTTTGAAAACCAATAAACTACAACACATCAAATAAATGTTCCATCTCTCACTGACATTCAAACACCACACCTTAAAACCAAGCCAAATAACTCCAAACTACAGAAGTAATCATAGTAACAATAATAATAAAAATAAATACGTATATACTCTCTATGTACCAGAACTATGTTTAGTTCTTTAAAGGCATAAATTCACATATGTTTTTTGACCTAAGGAGGTGGATACTATCCACGCTATTCAGCCAAGTAACTCGTTAAAGGCCTCCTCTTTATCTCATCTGCAGCATTTTTTGTCTATGCTCTCATCATTTATTTGCTATTTACTGTAATAGTCTTTTTACTGGTCTTTTTCTACTCTTAATTACCAATACATCACTCTACAAAGCACTTGAACTGATCTTTTAAAACACAAATATAACCACAACATTCTCATGTTTAAATCGTTTATGAGATTTTCATTGCACTTAGAATGAAAGTTAACCTCCTTTCCATGCCTAAAAGACATATCTGGCCATGATCTACCTTTGTAATTTCATATAATCTCATGCCCCTTCCTTTTTCTGTCATCATCCTCCAACCACATTAAAATTCTCCCTGTGACTTGGCTATATCAGGAATCTTCTCAGTCCATGGCTTCTCCCATGAGGTTCTCTGACTGGAATGCTTTCTTTCCTACTCTTTTGTTATTCCAATGCGCATCTCAGAATGTCATTTCTTTAGAAAGCCTTTCCTGGACTACCTAATTTCAGGTAGGATACATTTAACTCTTTGGCTCCATGACCTGCTCTTGAATTGTACTTACTATAGCTGGTAGTAAGAGTTATGTGCATATTTACTATTGTGTGTGTTTTCATGGAGGAAGAGTCCACGTCTGTTCATCATTACACAGCTTTTTGGAGAAAGTAGAAATGAATTAAGTAGCAAAGCCAAAGACTGAACTTTTTCATTCTTATTAAACATCCTTATTCTTTTCACTCCAATTTCTTCAACCAAAAATGACAAGACATTTAAACAAATGATTTCTTAGGTAAAAACAAAATTGAAAGAACACACAAAGCTATAATGTAAACAAAAAGAAATAAAAACTGCTCAAGGATAATAAAATAATAAGTAGGTGTTATATGATCTCCATTTCCATGATGTAAGAATGCCACTCTCATTTTATTTTTAAAAATAATACTAGTTTACGTGATGTTAACTTTCAGGTATTCTAGATCTAACTAAAAAAGAAATGATAAGAAAATTACTGGGGAAAGGTAGCTAATATCCATCCAAGAATTAGGAAGGTACTCAGGGATGAAATTGAAAAACTACTGGACCCAACATTTAATTGGAAAAGCCATATGATATAACTCATAAAGTCATAATTATATGGATAAGGTGAATAGTGTCTGGTTTACCAAACCCCAGAATAACAGATCTGGTAGACACCATTCCCAACATAGAGCTTTGAAACTTGAAAGAATTAAACATTACACGTAAGGAAAATAAAGTAACAAAGTTAAAAATAAAGATACATTTTAGAGATTTTATATAAACTCATGGATAATAGTACGATGGTACATTAAGGGGAATGAGGCCATTGGGGATCTATCATTTAGCTTTTTAATCAGATGCCTTGGGGCAAAGACAGATTTGTCAGGAAACCATCTGTTCATGTCATACAGTGACCACATATTTGATGCAACACGTTAATTTATTACCTACCAGTGCATAGCATTTTAGTCCACACTTTGGTGTCAACTACTTTTTTCTTATTTTACTGAAATTGCAAGGCTATCTTTCATTTAAGTAGGGCCAATTTACCATTTGTTAAATGACTGCAGGATCAAATGGTCCTCTGGAGTCTATTACCTTCCCCTTAACTTTACCGTTTAGTCTATCTGAGCTGTCATCACAGGAAGATGATTTCCTACCCCCAGTCCCAGTGGCAAGCCACTAGACCTGTTCTTCCAAAGGATTTGTTCTTACCTTACATCATTTATCCATTTGTTTATCAATAAATATTTACAAAACACCTACTACAAACATCCTAGGTGCTAGAGAAATAAAATTGAAAAGATAGGAACACGATTTCTCATCTTGCGGTGCATGCAGGAAAAAGAAGAAAAACGGGTGATTATAGTACAACATGTGAAGTGCTACAAGAGAGATGTTTAAGAAATCAGAAAATTGAGAATGGAAAGTCTTATAGAGAAAATGACATTTGGGTTGAATCTTAACAGGATAAGTTCATACGGCAACCCTTGGGAGGTGGATGGCAACACTTATAGAAAAGGAGAGAGGCATGTTGGTACATAATATGCTTAAAAAATGAAATTCATTTATGTGAAGAAATACCTGGAGAAAGATGTAGGTATCAAGAAGAAGTAATGCTTAGAATTTTGTTCTGGAGTGATTTGGGAACACTGAGAGAAAGGGTATTGGATTTTGAGAGAGATAAGGAAGCGAGGCAAACTTCCTGATCTCAAACCTATTCAGCTAGGTGGATTATGGTGACATACTCTGAGATGGGAAGAACAGGAGGTGGAACAGTTGTGTGTGTGTGTGTTTGTGTATGTATTAGAGAGGGAGAAGGGAGATGGTGTAAGATAGTGGGTTCACCTTTGGACATGTTAATTTTGAGGTACCTTTGGGCAGAGATATACAAGAGGTAATGTGATCACACTCATGAAGATGAAGACCAGGCTATTATTGGAGATAATGACAATGACAAAATCATGCAATGAGAGTGAAAGCCATGCCATGGGTACGAATGTGCAGAAAGAACATAAGGAATGGCAGAAAAAAAAAAAGATGTCATTTAATTAGAATTACAAAATGATATGACTTCCTTAGAGGGAGCCTATTTAATTCTGCTACAATGGTTTCAGTTTAGCAAATGGGAAAATGTGAGCACATATCAGGCCTTCCTTCAATGAATGACTACTTACTGCTTGCCAGGCACAGACACACACACACACACACACACACACACACACACACACACACACAAAGAAAACAAAAGAAAAAAAAGAATAGGGTAGATTTATACAAAAGTTATGCAAGTTATTTCTTAAGCAAAATTAAGTCTAACTGAGTTCCAAAGTGTGTTGATTTCTAATTGCCATCTTCTAAAAGCCAGAAAAAATAATATTCCAGTTTCATGTTGCAATATTAGGTAGGGATATAAAAGCAAGTATGACATTACATTCTTGGAAAAGCTGCACGAGTATGGAGTAGCTCTTTGCTTTTAATAATGAGATGGGCAAGGTAGAAGTGGGAGAACTCTGTAAGACAGACTGCTCAGAGGATATAAGTTTTGCCTTTTATATCTAGAAAGCCTGAAATATGCATTAATATCTGTGTCTGTAGCATAACTTGTGAAAGTAATTGAACCAGAAGCACAGCAGCTGCCAAACAGTGGACTAAAAGTAGCTGCAATATTGCATTCCACCAAAGACAGGTGCCTATATTTGGGAGTATTCTTCCTTGGGACAATAGAAGGATATGACTTCAGGAAGTTGGTCATTTCTTCCTTCTCTGGCTATAGCTTCGTATTAGATAGAGATATAAATAGCTAAAGAAATAGGTGATAGGTAGACAGGTAGCTAAGCAGAGACACGGACATACACTTAATGTGCAGAAGCCAAGGATGGAGGAGGCTTGGCATAAGGCTGCTCCCCTTTACCCCCTTGCCCTAATCCCAAACATCTACTGGGGATTTTAATATCTGATTTTTTTATACTTAAGCATATTCAAACTATTAGATTTTTCATTAATCATTATAAAAAGTAACCCAACTAGAGATAAGCTTGAGTGAGTCAGAAGAATCTGAATGAATGTAAAAGTAAGAAGTTATCTGGTTCAAGAATCATTAGAAACAATTATCTTTTCATCAAAATTGACCCATGGAGGCTGGCTGCGGTAGCTCATGCCTATAATCCTAGCACTTTGGGAGGCCAAGGCAGGTGGATCACCTGAGGTCAGGAGTTAGAGACCAGCTTGGCTAACATGGTGAAACCCTGTCTCTACTAAAAATACAAACTTAGCTGGACTTGGTGGTGCATGCCTGTAATCTCAGCTACTCAGGAGACTGAGGCAGGAGAATCGCTTGAAACTGGCAGGCGGAGGTTGCAGTGAGCCGAGATAGCACCATTGCACTCCAGCCTGGGCAACAAGAGCAGAACTCCATCTTAAATAAATAAATAAATAAAATAGACTCATGGAGCCCCTCAGTTTTTGAAAGCTTGAATATAGTATGGAAGTAGATTGGGGATTTAACCAAAGACTTTAAATTCTTATTACTTGAAAAATAATTAAAATTGATTTTTAATAAATATTTTATTGTGCTGGGATTTTAGTCATATTTCAGGACCTCCTCATAACCATTTTTTGAATTAAATTGTGTCTGTGACAGAATTCTATGTGCTTATTTCCCTGATAAATATCAAAGCCTTCTCATGCTCTTTATTTCTAACTCTATTAAAGTTAAGCTATAAAGTACATGTTATCAGCTGGCCATTAAGGGACTAAAATTTTTTAAATAGAGGGAGAAGCTGACAATATGCCTTTATATGCACATAGCTTAGCTCGTTGAGGAAAATAGGCAAATACACTGTTTCAGTGGCAGAAAAAAATTAATTTAGCACTATTGTCTACTATATTTTAGCAAATATCATGGAAAAGTAACACTCTGAGAATCAGAAGAGCTATGTTCTCACACAGACCTTTTTATAGCTACCGCTCACATTAATAAACTATGCCCTCATTGCATCTCCATTTTCTCATTTCAGAAGTGAAATAATTAGACTCATTCCTTTCACTTTAATATTTTGTGAGTCTACAAAATAGTGTGGATTCAAAGTACTTAAGCAAACCTTGGCAAGAGAGAGGGGTGTTATCCCAGGCTCAGGCGAATCCATGCCCACTTGCTACAAAAGATGATGAAACATGCAGGGGCCAGTAATTTTTCCACGCCTGGTTGCAGGGACATTCCTATGGATCTCAGAAGCCGAAAGCTAGAAACTTTTCCTGGCTCAAGCTTCCAGGTGAGCAGATTCTCTTCTGTTGACCACCTTTAGTTATCTGCTCTGAAATTAGCAGAAGCAAAGACTTCAATCAGATACACATGGTTACCTGGTGCCACTGCTCATTATTCGATTAAGTCTCTAAACAGCATTCCAGTCACAATGAAATCTGGATTGCAATTGTTGGTGCATCCCCTGGCTATCTGTGTGTTGAATACATTTTGTACTTCCTATGACTCAAGCTTGCTGAGATGCTCCTAATTCTTTATAGCATGAGGGTTCCCAACCAGGAACAATGTCCAGGGAAAGGGTGGCAAGCGCCATTGCACACCGTTTCACACACCTGTTTTTGTTTTCATAAATTTTCAATTACTTTTCCTTCCAGCTTAAACTGATCAGGGCATTGTCTTTCCCCTCCAGGTGTTACATAGGCCATTCTAATGTGAATCAGCTAAAATTCCAGAACAGGTCAAATCTTTAGCTTTTAACCTCCCTAGTGAGCCTAGTTTAACAGGAGCCTTTAAGGCTTGCTGAGTAACACTGTCTTCTAGCCTCTGAGCAAGAAACCAGGACAGTTAATAATGATCACAGCTGAGGATTCATTAAACTGCTCTAATGGAAATCTGGGGATGGGGTCAGGGTGTGCTTAGGCCCCTAAATTTGACCTGATAGGGCCTGGAGTCTGGCATGGAAAGACAACTAACACTTTGTGAAATATCTAAGAGCTACATGATTACACATTTTATTTATCCTTATACCATCTCTCTAAGATATAAATTATTATCACCACTTTACAGATGGCTCAGAAAGGTTAAGTAATTTGCCCAAGGTCACATATCTACAAGTAGAAGAGTTATGATTAGAATGCAGATCTCTCTGTGTCCTTTCTTGTTTCTTAGTCTGTTGGGGAAGAAAGTGGAGGCTTAGGGAAGTGTAAAGAAACACGAAGAATAATTTGGGGAATCAATTTCTTCTGGTAGCAAGAAACTGACTACAGCCTGATGTCACAGGATGTGAGGCAGGAGCAGTGAGTGAGTCTGAATGAATTACAAGTAAGGAGAGCAGGCTGGGAGGGAAAGCACCCAGAGTTCTCGCTTTGCAGTTAATTATCCAGGGCCTCAAGGATCTTTACAGAGAAGGCTCAACTTATAATTTACTAGCAATCAAGACCCTCCAAGGACCCTGGTCATGTTGGGGTTCCAACATTACTACTCATCGCTAATCCTAGCATGCCCCACATTATAGGCAAAGGGTATGAAAAAGTGTGCCTCTTTGCTGAACTTGCCATACCAGAGGGTTCTCCCTAGGCTCTGCACATTTGCCTCTTCTCATGCACCCATGCCTTTATCAAAGCCCAGATCAAGTGTCTGTAACCTCTGAGTCCCTCAGCTGAAAGTAAACCTCTGGCTGAACTCCCTTAACACATTTATCAAGTAATAACCACACGGTAGTTTCCATACAAGCCTTGTATTCCCTGTTAGAGTCTCCAGTTCCTAAAGGTTAGAGCAAGAAATATGGTAGATAAAGTACATAGTTTTGGTTTGAAAATCTTTCCTTCCCCCACCCCAATCTCCTGCACAAAGACAACCCTCAGAAAATATGGGTGAAATGAAAGAGCTAACTCCCATCACTGCGCTTCCTTTTCTTTTCTTTGGTAGAAACCACTGATTGCCCATTGAGCAAGTCTTTATTAAACACTAACTCTGTAGATAGTTCTGTGTTGGACCAGGTAATCTAAAGCTTTTTCTTTCATGCTAAGACACCATGTTACCCTCCTTTAGGGGAAAACATGGATAGGTATGGAGAAGGGAAGTCACATAATTAGACTTGTTTTTCAGAAAGATGTTTATTGATGCAATGTTAAGCATTGAATGGCAGGAGTCAAGCAGACAGGAGCGAGAACAGAGGATGTTGGCGCTATGTAGCAGGAGATGACAGTGGCTTAAATCCATTTTTACAACGGACAGCAGGACTCAAGGCATAATATAACTGTGAATCTTTATAGCCCCTTTACAGCCCAGTGGCAGAAAAAAATTAATTTAGCATTATTGTCTACTATATTTTAGCAAATATCATAAAATGATTACTTTGTCTGTTATCATTTACAGATAATGTTTAATATCTGATCATTCCTTCCTTTCCACTCCATGGAGTTTTACTTTTGTTCTTTGTAGATTTGCCAAACATAATAGAAAACATATTACTAAGAGAGAAAAAAACCACACATTACTTTATGGAATAGTTTATCGCATTAAGCAGAAATG
Source organism: Mandrillus leucophaeus (assembly GCF_000951045.1). Lineage (NCBI taxonomy): Eukaryota > Metazoa > Chordata > Mammalia > Primates > Cercopithecidae > Mandrillus > Mandrillus leucophaeus. The sequence goes on from NW_012105120.1 coordinate 688,817, forward strand.
AATTCCTGAATGTGACTGTTTCAAAACACTGTCATGAAATAGCCATGCACCATACCTATTTTGCTACTGCTGCTTACCATAGATGCCTATCCATCAGGCTACAGCTAGAAAAGGGAATTTAGAACCTGACCAGGTTTTATATATTGTATAAATATATATATATTTTATTATAAAAGATATTATATAATATAATATTATAAAATTATTATAAAATATCGTGTTATTAAAATATATATATATAATCTAAATATATAGATTCATCATCCCTGACTCTGAATCTTACTCATCTTTGTTTGGGTGAATTTTATAGTCTACACAAATGAGCAATTTCACCAAGATGGCCTCTGACTACTCACTCATGAGCAACTCTGAGCATGAAAAATAGGAGTGTTTTCTTCAGTATTGTTCATGCTTATCGAAATAGGAGACTGGATCTGTCCAGTATCAGTTTAACTAGGGAGGAAGAATACTCCTTCCATACCCGCCTCTAGATGTCAAGGATCAGACACCCCATTCCAAGATGGTGACAATGCCCCAGAAAGCTGAAGGAGGATTTGTCCACTAGGGGAACAGATGGGAACTGAACAATGATGAAATATTGTTAAGCTATCAACCTTCTGGATGATCTACAGGCAGTGTGGTGGCTGTAAAGATTACTGGGAGTCCTCATATCCGCAAAGCAACAACCAACTTCTGTCCTAAATCGAGGTATATATATTCTACCTTTGAACTGGATAATATGGGAAGAAAGACTCTCAGAGACAAACAATGAGAGTTTCTAGTGCATCCTTCGTAGGATAAGGGGTATATATACAAGGAATCCTTTATACACAGCCACACACGACATGCATCTTTTACCCCCTACAGTTCTAACATGCATGCATATAGTTTACTTTTTTTTTTTAACTTACATTTATCTTGAGGAATGTTTTCTATCAGCATACAAAGAACTTCCTCATTTTCTGGCATTAGAGCTGCATATTATTTCACATGGAGTCATTAAACAAGACACCTGGTGATATATGTTTAGATTTTGGCTAATTAGAATTTAACAAATTATTGTAAATATGCTGTGATATGTATACAATTTTTTGTATTTGTGGGAGTGTCCATTTCTGATACAATCTCCAACATAGTGGTTATTAGATGCTGTGTTCTCCTGAAAATTTTTAATAGAAAGTGCTATCTTAGTGACTTTTTAAAATTTATATTCATCTTGTTATTAGAGACTAAACAGTATTTTACATGTTAAAGGTAATTGACATTACTTTTACCATTCATCTCCTTTATTGATTTTATTAACTTGTTGTTCTTTATATATAAGAGCAATTAGAACTTGTGACTTTATTACAAATATTTTGCACATTTTAAAAAATGTGGTTTTGGCTTCATGTATTGTATTTCTTTCCCTAAAGACATTTTTAACCTGTTTGTTTTCATGTTATTGATCTTTTATGGCTTCTAGATTTGGGACCATACTTTTTAATTATTTTACCATGTTTTCACCACACTATATTAAAATTTAGTTTTTCTTTACCAGATAGGCAAAAACTATAATTTTTTTGCGCCATACTTTGAATATCTTTCCCATTCAAAGATATTTTGTAAGTCTCCATTGTTCTACTGTTTTGTTTTCCACTCCTATTATGTTTTTTTCATTTAAATATTTTATCTAACTGCTATTTATTTTCCTTATAACATATGAGATATGAATTCAATTTCATTTTTTTTCCAGGTAGCTACCTGGTTTTACTAATACAATTAATTAAATATAATTTTCTCAGTGATTTGAAATTCAATCTGCACCACACACTACATTCCCCAGGGAATTTTTTGGCACTTCTATCTTTTTTTTTCTTTCATTGTTTGTCTATTCATGTGCTAGTGCCACAGTGTTTTGCTGACTTTACAGCACGTATCAGTATCTGCTTGAGTTGGTTCTTACTAATTGCATGAGATCTCAGAATTCTCAGGGTTATTCTTGATTTTTTATTTTTCAACGTGGACTTTAATATTTTCTTTTACGGTTACACAATGGTGAAAGCAAAATGACATATAAATAATAATATTTGAGGTCTATAATTTTAAAATAATATATAATATATACAAAATATCTCTTGATTATTTTTGCATTTGCATTGATACATATTTTTGATGCCAATATTTGTTGTATATGTATTGATATATATTTTGGTTAATGTATATATTGATATATATGGATATTGAATTATTTTATATGTATACTTGTATACATACTGATCTATCCACCAAATCTGTATAAAATTTGAAATATATTAAAGATATGAAATAATGGAGAAAACTGCCATCTTTATGATGCTGAATGTTCTATTTTAGATTATAATATCATTTTCTATTTCTCCCTTTCATGTCTCTAAGAGTATTTCCTTTTTACTTAGAGGAAACTTACTTATTGAACTTTTGGGTGGGAAGTTCTACATTGTACAGGACTGCTACATATAGTCAGCATTCTAAGCTGTTATGGCAACACATTTCCAAAAAACCTCTGGGACAAATAATCCCTTTTTAAGCTTTACAGTTTAAAACCACTATTACATAATTTACAATTACTTGTTAAACTTATCTCTCTTCTTTTTCTCTTCCTCTTCCTTTTTTCCTCCCTCCCTCCCTCACTTTTTCTGTTTGTCTCTCTGTCTATCTAGCTTATTTCACTTACCATAATGTTTTCAAGGTCCATTCATGTTGTAGAATATATTGAAACTTCATTTATTTTTGGCATGAATAATATTTCATTGTGTATATATACCACATTTAGTTTATTCATTCATCTGATGATGGGCACTTGGGTTTTTCTCACCTCTTGGCTTTGTAGTAAACGTTGTAATGAACATGGTCATACAAACATTACTTTGAATTTCTGTTTTCAGTTCTTTGGGGTGTATACCTAGGAGTGGAATTACTCAGTCATATGGTAATTGTATCTTTAGTTTTTTGAGGAACCACCAAACTATGTCCCAACCAGATGCAGCTTTTTACGGCCCCACCAGCAATGTACAAAGGTTCCAATTTCTCCACATTCTCATCAGCATTTGTCATTTCCTATTTTGTCTGATTATAGTGATCCTAGTAGGTATGAAGTGATGTATCATTGTGATTTTGATTTGTTTCTCTAATGACTGTTGATGTTTAGTATCATTTCTTGTGACTATTGCCCATTTGTATATCTTCTTTGGGTAAATGTTTTAGAATATACTCCTTCTACTTACTAAAAAAAACCCCACAAACTTCTCTGTAAAACAAGCTCAGGCAGTCCTTCAGGAGGTATTTTAGAAGAAAGCATTGCTATTATAGGAGATGATAGCTCCATGCCTGTTGTTGCCCCTGAAGAACTTCTAGTGAGACAAGATGTGGAGATGAAAGAAGGTGATATTAATGATCCTTATCCTGTGTAGGCCTAGGCTAATGTGTGTGTTTATCACTTAGGTTTTTGAAAAAAAGTAAAAATAAAACATTTTTAAATAGAAAAAGTTTATAAAGATGTAAATAAAGAAATATTTTTGTATAGCTGTACAATGTGTTTAAAGCTGTGTTATTACAAGTGACTCAAAAAGTTTAAAAAATTAAAACATTTGTAGAGTAAAATTATTACAATAAGCTAAGGTTAATTTACTGTTGAGAAAAAGCAAAATATTTTCTTATACATTTAATTTAGCCTAAGTTTATAATAGTATACAGTAATGCCCTAGATCTTCACATTCACTCACCACTCACTCACTGACTCATCCAAATCAAGTTCCAGTCCTGTAGGTGCCATTTATGGTTAAGTACTATATACAGATGTTCCATTTTTTTTTCATTCTGTATTTTTACTGTATTTTTTCTATGTTTAGATAGGTCTCGATACACAAATATTTACCACTGTGTTACAATTGCCTGCAGTATTCAGTACACTAATGAGCTACACAGGTTTGTAGCATAGGAACTATAGGCTATCCTACTTACCAGGGGTATGATGCAGTAGGCTATAGCATACAGGTTTGTGTAAGTATACTATGATGTTGCACAATAACAAAATCACCTAACACAATTCTCAGAATGTATCCTCATTGTTAAGTGATAACTGACTATATATTGTGTGTCTAATAACATGGATTTATCATTATTTTTCTGGATTTAAGTCACATAGAAAATAAAAAGTAAAGTTGTAAACAAAAGTAAAGTACAGTAATATTGGTTTTTCTACTTGTCCATATATTTACTTTTACTGGAGATCTTTATACTTCATATGGCTTTGAGTTACTGGCTGGTATCCCTTCATTTTAATCTGAAGGGCTCACTTTAGGATTTCTTATAGGGCAGGTTTGGTGGTGAAGAACTTGCTCATTTTTTTTTTTTAATCTAGGAATGTCTTGATTACGCCTTCATTTTTCCCTAATATAGAATTGCTTGTTGACAACATTTTTTTCTTTCAACAATTTAAATATGTTATTCATTACCTACTATATCTATGACTACTGATGAGAAATTGTTTACTGATGAGAAATTACTATGTGTTGTGTATAATAAGTGGCTTCTTTTTGTCTTGCTACTTTTAAGATCTTTCTGTCTTTGGCTTTAGCCAGTTTGATTATAATGGACCTTAATGTAGGTCTCCTTTAGTTTATCCTGCTTGGAGTTCATTGAGCTTCTAGGATTTGTAGATCCATGTCTTTCATCAAATTTGGTACATTTCTAGCCATTATTTCTTCGAAGATTCTTTCTACTTGTTTCCCTTTTAATAATGTAAGTGTTGATCTACTTTGTGGTGTCCCATAGATTTCTTAGGCTCTGTTTACCTTTTTCCCACTCTTTTTTTTCTTTCTGCTCCTCAGACTCAATAATTTTAATTATCTTGTTTTTCTTTCTTTCATTTTTTTTGTTTTTTTTTTGTGACAGAGTCTTGCTCTTTCACCCAGGCTGGAGTGCACTGGTGCAATCTTGGCTCACTGCAACCTCTGCCTCCCAGGTTCAAGCCATTCTCCTGCCTCAGCCTCCCAGGTAGCTGGGACTATGGGTATGAACCACCACGCCCAGCTAATTTTTTTTTTAATATATTTTTAGTAGAGATGGGGTTTCACTATCCTGACCAGGCTGGTCTCAAACCCCTGACCTCCAATGATCCACCCACCTCAGCCTCCCAAAGTGCTGGGATTACAGACGTGAGTCACCACGCTCTGCCTGCCTTGTTTTCAAATTTACAAATTGTTACTTCTGCCTGCTCCAATCTGTGTCCAACTCCTTCAGTAAATTTTGTGTTTTAGTTTTTATACTTTTCAGTTCCAGAATTTAATTTTTTGTCTATCTTTTTATCGATATTTTTATTTTGTTCATTTTTTTAGATTTTCCTTAGTTCCTTGTTCATATTTTCTCCAGCTTTTTGAACATATTTGTAATAGTTGATTTAAGGTCTTTGTTAAGCTCAATGTCTGAGTTTCTTCAGGGATAGTTTCTATATATTTATTTTGTTCCATTTAATGGGTCATACTTTCCTACTTTTTGGCATACCTTGTCTTTTTTTTTGGTTGAATACTGGATTTTTGAATAATATAATATGGTAACTCTGGAAATCAGATTCTCTACCCTCCCCAGATTTTGCTGTTTCATTGATTGTTGAAGACTATAGTAGTCCATTTGTTTAATAAATTTTCCAAACTATTTTTGCAAATACAGTATGCCTTCTTGTGTGTAGTCACTGATGTCACTACATCTTTATCTGGTGTTCAGCTAACATATTGCCAGAAATTTCCTTGAACACCAGAAAACCAAATACTTCTTCCAGTCTTTGCAGATTGGTCCTATTCTGGGGCACTCTAACATGCAGCCAGGCTTGCATCCAACCGAGAGACCACCTCAAGGAGAAAGCTTTGGGTCTTTTTAGGTTGAGCTGTGCCTTGCCTGGGCATGCATGTTGCTTTCTAAACTCCGTCATATACTTGGGTACTTTTGAATATCCTAATTCCTCAAAGACTCTCCCCAGCTTTTCTTCCAGGGCTTTAGATGGCTTAATATATGTCTCAAGTGTAATCTTTTAGCCTAGGCATCTGCAGGTAGTTTACCTTACAGTTTTTCTGAGCAATGACTACCACTTTTCTACACTGAGTTCCAAGTTAAGTAAAACAAAGGTAAACATCTCATACCAGTTTTTACAAGAGACACACATAATAATTTGAGAATAAGATCTGCCCTGCTGCCTCTGGGCTCAGTGACCAAGATCCACACTTGACTGGTGCTGCTTTAAGATCTGCCACATGAAAAGGGGAATGGGACAGAGGTGAGTTAAAATGCTGTGGTTCGGCTGGGCGAGGTGACTCAAGCCTGTAATCCCAGCACTTTGGGAGACAGAGGCGGGCAGATCACGAGGTCAGGAGATCCAGACCATCCTGGTTAACACGGTGAAACCCTGTCTCTACTAAAAAAAAAAAAAAAAAAAAAAAAAAAAAAAAATTAGCCGGGCGTGGTGGCGGGTGCCTGTAATCCCGGCTACTCAGGAAGCTGAGGCAGGAGAATGGCGTGAACCTGGTAGGTGGAGCTTGGAGTGACCAGAGATCGCGCCACTGCACTCCAGCCTGAGCGACAGAGCGAGACTCCTTCTCAAAAAAAACCCAAAAAAACAAAACAAAACAAAACAAAACAAACCACTGTGGTTCACAATGCTTGCCTGTCATTTTCAAGTTGCCTTTAACTTATTTCAGCCCTGACTTCCTTGTAAACTTTCAATTGTTCCCAGAGTTCTGACAAAATTCATTGTGAGTTTCTGCTTGTTTATCAATGTCCTTGTGGAAGGATGAGAGCTTGGGGCCGCCTAATCTACCACTTTGCTGACATTACTCCCAATGGTTCTGTTTTAAAGTAAAATTTTATTGAAGTAAAATCTATCTTCAGAAAAGGGCACAAAGCATAAGTATGCAGCTTGACAATTTACCGCATTTGTTTAACAATCCATCAGATCAAGAAATAGAGTTCTGTTGTATGACACAGTATCTATAATTAACAATACAGTATTGTGTATATTAAAATATTTTAAGGGTTTAGATCTCATGTTAAGTGTTCTTACCAAAAAAAAAAAGGACATTCCTAAAGATGATGGTATGAATGTATGCATGTATACACTGATCAAAATGAATATATTAAATATGTGCAATGTTTTTTATGTAAATTATTCCTCAATAATCTTTTAAAAGGAAAAATAACATTACTTGCTATCCAAAAACCTCCTGTGCACTATTTTCTTTTTAAACCTTATAAGTGGAATTATAATGTATGTTTTTTCTAACATATTTTATTCAGCATCATCTTTTTTAGATCTCTCTATGAACCTGTGTATAGTTCTAATTCATTAATTTTTATTGCTGTATTTTTTACAGTTTTTTCCTTCTCTTGTAGGAATTTGTTGTTTCCATTTTTTGATGATTATCAATATTGTTACTCTGTGAATTTTTATACACATCTTTTCCTGGACATATATGCCTATTCCTGGGATATAAATCACTAGATCATAGAACATGCATAAATTCAGCTTCAGCTTTCCAAGCTGTTTATACCAAGTGACAAACCCACCAAAAATGGATGAAAGCTGCCGTTGTGCCACATTAACATTTGCTAGAATGTGTGATTTGTTCTTTTTGACATTTCTAGTGTGTAAGTTGTCTTTTTTTTTTCTTAACATTTTATACCTCTACCTCAAAAATATGAAAGTTCTGTTTCCTTCAGATTTTCACCATCATTTCGTATTCTCAGCATTTTTAATGTTAAATATTCTGATGAATATATAGTGGATTTCATTGTGGTCTTATTTGCATTTCCATGATAAATAATAATACTGAGAATTTTTCATGTGATCCCTGTTTCTCATGTATCTTGCTTTGTGAACTCTCTGTTCAAATATTTTACCCATTATTAAAATGAGGGTTTTGTCTTTATAATATTGAGTAGTATCAACTATATATAAATGCTATATACCAGTCTTTTGTCAGATATATTTGTGAATATTTTCTCCTAGCCTGTAGCATATCTGTTTGTTTTCTTGTGTCCTTTTGTAATCAGATTTTTCCCTTATAATGAAGTGTAGTTTATTGTTTTTAATGTGTTTTTATTTTGCTCTTTATAAGTTCAGATTTCATGCCTCTGAGTCATAAATATAGCCTTCTACTTTTATTTTTCATTATAAAAACTTTATTGACTTAGCTAATATATTTAGTTTTTGTATATGTCTTCAAGTAATTTTTATGTGTACTGTGAGGTAAAGATTGAAGTGATTTTTTATACATATCCAAATGTTATAGTACCATTTGTTGAAAATATTTTTATTCTCCTATTGGATTGCTTTGGCATATTTATCAAAAATCACATAAAATTTTAAGTCTATTTTTGGGATCTCTCTTATGCTCAATTATTCTAGATTTTTACCCTATGTAACTATAACTCTCTTTTGATTACTGCAGATTTATTGTAAATCTTGAAGTCAGGTAGTGTAAGTCTTTCAACTTCATTTTTTCTTAAGATTATTTTAATATTTGGGCCATTTTATATAAATATTAATTTTAGAATTAACCAATTGCTACAATAAAAACTTGTTATAAATATAGTTTGGAATTGCATGAGGCTTATAAAACAATTTTGGAGTAATCCTCGTCTTATAAATACTGAGTCTTTAAACAGTAGGTCATTTCATTACTTTCCTGTTTTTCAATGTTTCTCAGTAGCATTTTTGTAATTTGCAGTGTATGGTTTTTAGATAAGTTTTGTTAAATGCATCTCTTAATTTAGCTTGTTGGTGATATTTTAAGGGAATACATATTTTTCTTTTATATTTGATTCCTTTGCTTTTAGTATATAAATATATTTATTTTTGTATATTAACCTTATGTTCTGTGACACTATTAAATTGACTTATTAAAGTAACTTTTAGAAATTTTTAGGTTAGAAATTTCTAAATGTTGAGATTTTCAAAAGTGACTTTAGAATTGGCTATTTCTATCTTTAATTCCATCAATTTTGCTTCATGTGGTTTTACAAATATAATTTGTATGTCTTGTACTTGAATTTACATTTTTTATCTCTGTCAGCTAACTTTGTCTTAAGGTCTATTTTATCTGATATTAATATAATTATTTCAGCCTTTTTATGCTGATTGTCCACATGCTATGTCTTCTGTTTATCATTTATTTTCTACCTATATTTGCTTTTATAGTTAAGATATTTCTTGTACACAGTATGCAGGCAAATAATGCTTTTTGCGACCATTTGACAATCTCTGCATTTAATTTTTGTAACATTTAAATGACATTTAAACATTATAGATAACATTTAAAATAAATGAAAATTAATAATAAATATTTTATTTATTTTATAGTTCACATACATTGTAATATTTATATTATTTTAATGATTTTATGTTAATAGGAAAATAATTAAACAATAATAAAACGTTTAACATAAACTAATAATATTAATTTTATTCTTTGGTTTCTTAGATTTCCCTTTCCCTGTTTACCCTTGGCTGCCTTTTGAATTGTTTGACTCTCGAAATTTCATTTTAAATTATTTATTATATTTTAGCCACACTTTTTTGCATTATTTTTCTAATGCTTGCCATAGACAATAATATGGGTTAACCTTTTACAGTTTATTTAAACCTAATATTGAACCACTTCAAGTAAACAGGGGAGAACTGTAACCATGCATGACCATTTATCTCCCCACAAAATTTTGCACTAAAATTGGCATATTATGTTTATATAAATAAAATAGTTACATTACAATGTTAGTATTATTGCCTATACCAATAGTTATTCATCTTATTAATCCTGCTTTGTATTCATTAACCTTTTCAAATTTGTAAATTTATGCTTTTCACCAAATTTGTAAACTTTTTGGCCAGTTTTTCTTGCCACGTTTTCTCTTTTTTCTTTTCTGGTACTCCAATTACTGATATGTTACATCTTTTTATATTGTTTCACAATTACATGAAGCTATGTTTCTAGGTATCTAATCTTTTATCTTTTAGACTGTTCTTCAAGTTGGATAATTTTTATTTAAAATCTTCAAATTTTCTTACCATTTCTTTTGTCATCATACTTCTGATGTTTACTCAATCCCAGCGGGCTTTTTGGGGGGAAGACTTTATCACAGGATGTGGGGCTCTTTAACTCTTACTCTCTGTTTTCTAGGACTTACTCTTTATTTGCTAGTGGCAATATCTGCTTCACACTCTGGTTTTTCAAGTCAGTAAGACTACACATTTTCTTCACAGTCTGAATCATCCTACAAAGCATTGACTATGGCCTACTCTCAAGCTACATTCTGTAAAAAATAAATCATGGAATTTCATTCAGTTTCATTTTCTTCTTTCAAGTTCCAACTCTCCTCCAGTGACTGCAGATATTGTTCACTCTCTATTGCCTTCAGGTAGATATGTTACTTTTTTCCAGAATTAGTAGTTGTTATTTATAAGAGAGTTGGTGTGATAGGAACTTTCTTGGTCATACTGGAAACAGAATATCACAACTTTTTAATATATATTTTAAAAATACAGTTGAAATATCCTCTCTGATATGAGACTTAATATACATACATACATTTCCTGTAATTCTAATGCTGGCTTCATTTTATTCTAGTTTTCTTATAATTTTTAGTTTTATTAAATTGTGATCAGAAACTTTCATGTATCCCCTTTTATTTCATTTAATTTATTGACATTTACTTTGTTGTCCAAAATGTGGCCAATTATTGTAAATGTGTCCCGAACTCTTGAAAATAAAGTGTATTCTCATATGTTTATTGCAGCACTATTTACAATAGCAAAGACATAGAACCAACCCAAATGCCCATCAGTGATAGACTGGATAAATAAAAGGTGGTACATATACACCATGGAATACTATGCAGCCATTAAAAAGGAAAGAGATCATACCCTTTGCAGGCACATGGATGAAGCTGGAAGTCATCATCATAAGCAAACTAGCACAGGGACAGAAAAGCAAATAACTCATGTTCTCATTCATAAGTGGGAGTTGAACAATGAGAACACATGGACACAGAGAGGGGAACGACACACATCAGAGCCTGTTGGGGGATGGCGGTTGAAGGGAGGGAACTTAGAGGAGAGGTCAATAGGTGCAGCAAACCGCCATGGCACATGTATACCTATGTAATAAACCTGCATGTTCTGCACATGTATCCCATTTTTTTGGAAGAAGTATCTTTAAAAATTTGCATGACAAAAAAGAAAATAAAGTGTATTCTGTGCTTCTAGAGTAAAAATTATTATATACGTATATTTAATTCTTATATAAGTTGTTAAATATGTTACTTTGTTTTCTATATCTTTATATGTTTACAAACTAATGTATCTTTTTTTCTGTTTATATATTTTTTCTTTAAACATGTATATTATTTTATATAATTATATATACACATACATACATAGAATCACTTTTTTTTCAATTTTTGATGCTAATAATAACTTATGTTTTCTTTAACAATCTTTGAGTCAAATCAGCTTTTCCTACTGTTAAGACTGCAAACCTTCTTTATTAAATTTTGTATGTAGTTGTCTGCATCCTATGGTCAAATTTTATATTTTATTTGATTCTAAGGCAAATTGTTTTATATGTATCTATTTTACATGACTTCAAATTGAAGTTTTGCTTTGTGATTTAATATAAATTATTTTACTTTATACAGAAATCTGTCATATTTACATTTAATGATATTAGATATGTTTGCTCTTAGTTCAGTAATGTCAGTTTGCATTTTATTTTCGGATTTGTGTTACTATTTTGACAATGGAAAGTTTTGGCCACACACCGTGGCTCACACCTGTAAACCCAGCATTTTGAGAGGTCGAGGCAGGTGGAATTCTTGAGCCAAGGAGTTCAATACCAGCCTAAGCAACATAATGAGACCTCACCTCTACAAAATATATTTCTTTTTAAATTAGTCAGACATGGTGGCATGTGCCTATAGTCCCAGCTACTGGGGAGGCTGAAGTGGGAGAAGTACTAGAGCCCAGGAGATTAAGGCTGCAGTGAGCGGTGCACTCTAGCCTGGGCATTAGAGTGAGAACCTGACTCTCAAAAAAAAAGGAAGCTTGGTATACTGTTCTGGTATATTATTATATTTTTATATAGCAGCCCAAACTCTATTTTCTAGAGTATATCATCTACAAATAAATACAAATTAATGTTTTCTCTTTCTTCCTGTTTCTTTTTACCTTTAATTTCATCAATCACTTTTACCATATTAATTTCATCAATCTTCTTAATGTTTATCATTTTGTTCTTAAATTTACACATACCCAATTCTTGTTTTATCAGATTTAAATATCTTTTGATTCCTAAGTGTACTTATGAATCCTAAATATATTTATTTATACTGCCTATCAAACTCAATTATCCCTTTCTTCAAAACTCAGAAACAATTTACATAAGTGAAAATGCCTTTTTAGACACTAGACATCAGAAAATGAAGTCCAGCGGTCACTCGGAGATGGAAAATAAACAAATGAGTCCTCTTATTGCCCATTCTTAATGCTTTGAGAGCATTTCCATGCCATAATGAGGGACTGTGAAGCCAAGTATACCTGGAAGAATTATTAAGCAGAGATGAAATTCAGTCTAAGAAAACTGTAATGGCTAAAGCTCACTGAACACAGTATAATAAGACGACACAGAGCAAAGCTCTGTAGAACTGCACAAGTTTCCGCAGACAATTTCTATATTCAACAAAGTACTGGGTTATATAATACATTCATATGAGAAAACTATTCAAGACTGGGAAAAGAATCACCTGAAATAAATTAGAGGGAGTTGTACCTGTCATACTAAGAGAGCAAAGACTAATGCCTGTTCCCACTAGCTAGACTGGAAGTAAAAGTGCTGAGTCTCACCTGAAGCCAGCAAGTTTCAGAGGCTCAGCCAAGGCCCTCAATATAGGACCTGGGTTTTGCTGCTTCAGGGCCCAAGGGTTCTTCAGTTTTTAGATGATGAATGCTGCCAGCACCGGGTCCTTTCTTTCAAGGCAGTGGGTTCCCTTCTGGCCCAGGGTGTGTCTAGAAATATCTGGGAGCTAGAGTCTGAAACACGGGCCTCACAACCCTGACCAGTGCCCTATCTTGCTGTGGCTGAGCTGGTATCCAAGATGCAAGACAAAATCCTCTCCTCTCTTCCATCTCCTCTCCTTAAGGCGAAAGATGGGGTCTCTTTTGGAGCCACGAGCTTTGCAGCCTGGGGTAGGGGAGGGGCAATGCCAGCACTCCCTTGGCTGCCCCAGCTGGTGTCCCAGTATGTCACGTGCCCCACCAGCCCACTGTCTCTGGACCTGGTTCAGCACCAGGCCTCGCCTAAGAGTTGCAGTCCTCGTGGCCAAGACTGCCTTTCAAGTTTTCTTGGTGACAGAGAGTGCTGTAGCCCTGGGTGGCAAGGTTTGCAGGTACTATTGTTCTGGCCCCTAGTATCAGCAATTCCCCTTTGGCTAAGGCTGGTTTCAGTGCTCCCTCCAGGGACAGGCAACAGATCAGTTTGGTCTGGTTTTCCTTCCTGCTCTATTAGGACAGCACTGAGTTCATTGCCTAACAATTGCTGTGTTCTCCCTCCCCCAGGGCCCAGAGAGGCTCTCTGTACCACACCAACCTGGGGAGCGAGGGGTGATATTAGAGATTCAGGACTGTTTTTTCTTTTACTTCACTGCCTCTTGCAGCGATTTGAAGTTAAATCCAGGTGCTATGAGAATTCACCTGATTTTTGGTTCTTAATGAAGGTGTTTTATTCTGTGTAGATAGTGGTCAACTTGGTGTTCTTGCAGAGGAGCTTTCTATTCCATTACCTTGCTCCATCCCTGTCTGGAAAGTTTTCTTAAATGATAAAGTCCAAGACAAATTTAATTAAAAAACATTTTTAATTGTCCAATTCATGCATTTTTGGTATCTCCCTTGCCTGTTTTCATTTTTTCATACTGCTTTAAAGAACAGTTATTTAGATCCATTTCATTTTGATGCCCTTTTTTAGCAATGCATATTCTCCTATTATTATTAATAATTTTGCCTTCATATCTGTGATTGTTCTTGTCCTTCTGTTTCTTTTCCTATATCTTTTATCATATTCTATTCTAGTTTTGCCATCTCGTCCTAAGTTTCTGTGTCTGCCTATATCTGCTTGATTTTATTGACTTTTAAATTAAATTTTAAATTGCACAGAGACATACTTGTTTAGGACTCTCTATGCTGTTATTCTAAATATTGTTATGGTGACTATGCTTCCTATGCACTTTAGCTTTACTTATTGTTTCTCATGTCATCTTTCATCCCATGATTGTCCTTTTTTGATTACATATTTCTGAAGGAAGCAATTCATTTTCTGAAGCCATTATTTTTACCAAGTTTATTGAATGAAAGGCTAGATCTGTGCCTCATATTAACAGACATATTCCCTAAAAATCAAGACAGTCCACGTGGCTACTTCTGTCTTTTGTGAGTAACCAGTAGATGGAAACAGGTAGAAGATTGAAGGACCAATTATAAACTCTTATTTCTTCATTTCTTTTGACATCCTTTCCACAACGGTCAACATTTTTGGAAGACTGTGTGTTATTATTCTCATTAACTTTATTGTTTTGGCTTGGTTTCCATTAGACAATAAAGAAAAGGCTATTTTATATGTCCAACTTCAAATTAGAAGTTCACAAGAATCATTTACAAGTGTGGGGAATATTATCTTGTATTCTTATAAATATTCTGTTCTTAGAACTAGACCACAGATGTTGCAATATAAGAAACCAGATTTTGCAATATAAGAAACAAGAAACAAGATTTTGCTGTTATGGCAATCTAAATTTTCTGAGTATCTTGCCTAAAAGAAGGAGGGGAATGTCTCACTGTGGTAGGAGAAAATGTGGTATCAGGTAAACATACTTGCTTATATTCTAAAATAATTTCTCACATGGTCTGCAATTCCTTTTCTATTTTTTTCTTCAACTTTTAAGTTCCAAGGTACATGTGCAGGATGCGCAGCTTTGTTACATAGGTAAACCTGTGCCATTGTGGTTTGCTGTACAGATCAACTGATCACCCAGGTATGAAGCCCAACATTTGTTAGCTATTCTTCCTGATGCTCTCCCTCCCCCGCCCCCCTACTACTACTTTTCCAAGAAGTGATGAGCAAGATAGCTGACGAGAAGCTGTGTATCTAGGTCTGAGCTTAGGCATAAAGAATACCAGATTGGCTGCTGACTTTTTAACATCTGTTGATATCACGAGAACAGCAACAAAAAAATCGGAGACTTAAAATATTGTAGTAAAGGCCCAAGGAAATGATGCATTATTCTTTATCTTTTGTTGATATATCTTCTTAACTTTCCTTTTGGTTGAGATCCAAGGCGAGTTCTATGGCCACACGTATCAATTTACCAGAGAAAATCGCTATCTGAATGCATCATACTAGGCAATCAAAATGGAAGGCTTTGCTGTGCATGCATTTTGGGGTGTGTGTAAGCCGATCCTTTGAAATGGGCCTTGACGGAGATTCTCATAGGCTCTAAAGAGAAACTGATGGATAAGATGTGGGTGGAGAAGGAAAATTGGAGAATGATGCCTAGATTTCTTGTTCGAACAGTGGAGTGGATAGTTACATCTTTTAGTGAAATCAAAAATACAGAAGTGGCAGCGGGTCTGAGAGTATAAAAAATGAGTAAAGTTTTGGACAAGGTAAATATCAAGTGTCTGAGGGATATCATGGTGATGTCCAGTAGGCAGTCGGATATATGGTCAAGGGCTCAAGAGGGGGTTGTGGGCTGGAAAAGAGATTTGGAAGTCATCATCATTATGCCAAGGGCTTGTCAAATAGAAAATCAAGCAAAGGCCCCAAGATTCATTCTATATCAAACACACCAAATAAAACACCAGGAAATTCTTTCTGCAAACAGTGCATTTCTCTCTGAGGAAGGACGTTCTAATAGTGGGAAACTTTAAGGTTTTAAAATCCATTGCAGTCCCCTTGTGAGGTGTAGCTTTTGATAAGTGATAATATTATCTCTGTGCCTGTAACATAAAAATCTATATTTAACCAAGTAAAGTCATAATGCAGATAGTAAAGAGAAACCAGTACACAATATTTTAACCTAATGAAACCAACTTAAGTATTTCATCCTGGTCTCTGTAACTATTGATATAACCTTTAAAGAAAGGAAGTTATGAGAAAAAGTGGGAAAAGGAAGACTTCAAATTTGTGTATAAGTTTGTGTGTTTTTATTGTAATAAAATATAAATAACATAAAATTTACCTTTTTAACCATCTTAATTTGTACATTTAGTGGTTAAGTATATTCTTAACGTCGTACAACTATCACCATTATGAGAAATTACTGCTAAATGGGTAGAGATTCCATTTGGCCTCCCCCACCAAAGAAAAAGTTCTGAAACTAGATAGTGGTATATGTATTTTAGGTAAAGTTTTATTTTAACAAGAAGCAAAGTAAAGTAAAAATTTATGGCCTTCAGAATGGAGAGGTTTGAGATCAAATCATTCTCTTTCAAGACTGGGATCTGCCCCTCTGTGTGAGGCATCTCTCAAGGCTTCATTTTATCTTCTATAAAAGGGAATAATAGTATCAAAAGTATAGATTTGTTATGATGATAAAATCAAATTGTGTGGATGTATGTGTTTATTACAAAATAGGCATTTAACACATGTCAGTTTATTTCAACTACTGGCCTCTGCCCTTAAAGCCTAAAGGGAAGTTGTGTGCGTTTCTTGATAACTGTACAACAGCCAGCCATCCCCCGGCAGTGCCCTGTTCTTCAAAGTTTAGCATCTCACAGGCAAAGGAAAATAGTTGAATCGAAGGAAGCAGTCAAATGAATGGCAAAGGTTTACCATGTCCTAATGGCAGAAAGGCAAGTTCATAGAATATTATGTAAATGAATTTTGAAATGTTGCAAAGAGATTTAGAGGATCTGCAGAATTCCGGGAGAAGTTGCTGAAGTAGTATGGAGTTTAATCATTAAGAGATAATGAGGCTACAGTTGAGAAGTCTAAAGAAGGATTAGATATCTTACTGACGAATTAGGAGAAAAACAAAAGGCAGAGAGGACAGAGAGAGACAGAAACAGAGATTGATTTAGACAGATTTAGGCATGCATGCAGTCTATTTTTCTAGAGAAAGATGCAACATCATGTTTATCCAAAGGCCAGGGAAATGGGTTAATCAGGATGGGGGCCTGGCTTTTCAATTTCCTGGAAACACAGCTTTAAGAAAGGAGAGGTCTTGGAGATCTTCGGGGCTGAGGGGAGGGCAGTGACTGTATCTCCAAGAAACAAAGAGAGAAGAAATGTTACCTACCAATCACAAGAGTGATTTGTTACAATGCTACCCCTCACTGTTTGGAGATAAAAGAATGTTTTAAATTTGCTTTAAAAAAAAATCAACTTTTCTGGTCATTGTTCATTCATTCATTCACTGATGCATTAATTTATTTAATCAATAATTAAAATTTAAAAATCTATTATATGCAAGATCAAAGATATTCCAAAACTTTTCATTAGGTATTGAGTAATATAAAAAAATAGGAAGGAGGAAAGACAAAATTTTAGCGTGAGAGAAAGGGTCAGACACAAATGCAGGGAATTCAGAAAATTGAATCTGTTTTCAGACATACCTGAATGTGGAGTCAGGAGACACAAATGAATTTCCCCAAGTGCACAGTTCCCACACAGATAGATCTTACTTTTAATAAAACGATCAATTATATAAAACGATCAATTATAAAACTTGGCTATATGTGCTTTGAGGCTTAACTAATATTTTCTCAAAAACACAATTCCATGAATGGTAGATCATTTCAATGTTTTATCTATAAATACCTCATTAATCCCCTATGTGTCAGGAAACAAAACTATTAGTGGTTCTGCAAGTATGCTGTGCATTTTCCTGTGATGTCGCCAGGGCTCTGGTTTAGAAATACTGTGTTAATTGGGTTATGGTGAAGTTACATTTAACTGTGGAAATTCAGCTAAACAACTCACAGGAAAAGGTTGCGGTGAGCCGAGATCGTGCCATTGCACTCCAGCCCGGGCAACAAGAACGAAATGGGGGGGGAAAAAAAGGTTAAAGAGTGGGGAAGAAAGAGAGAGAAAATTCTTGAACAGCTAACATTGAGCCCATGTGACATTTTGCTCAAGGAGATTATGTCCAAGAGTGAGCATGAGATTGCAGTAACCCCACTGGTCTCATCCCCAAATATCTATTGTTCATAGAATGAAGGGCAGTACTTCTACTGTTAAAAGTGATTTCTCAGTTAAAGATTTAGGGGAAGTTTTTTGAGATGGGATTGTGAAGGGAATTCTCCAGGGTATGGAAGTCAGAGTCATTGTCCCATCTCCTGGAGCCGCTTTAGTCTTTAAGATTTATCTTTTGGAACTATTGGTTTCTTCTGTAATATGGATTTTCCAATGAAAACACCTCTCTACTTCTCCCTTAGAACTCCCACTTTGCTCCTTGATGACCCAACTTTCCTGATCCTTGTCTCTGGATTTTTAGTACAACTAGGATTCTGATGCAAATCTCTGGGTGGCCCTGCCATGCTCTCCCCTGTCAGTGACAGCAACCAGAGGTAGGGCTGTCCTCTTGTTTCTTTTAGGATATTATTTTTTTAACCACATAGGTACAAATTGATATTATTTCAGCACTAGAGATTTGATATTATCACATCTACAAGATGACTTTGATAGATATTTAAGGACTAGATAAAGTTTTTAACCCATAACAAGTACATCTTTTCTATGAGAAAATGCATTCTTCTTCAGGAAATTATCTTCTCTATTAAGTGGCAGGGTCCACTTGTAAAGAATTCTGTGTGAAAATAGAATCCAGTTTAATCACTCAATTATTTTGTTCATAATAGCAGAAAAAATCTAGGAACTACAAGCAAAAGTATATCCCCTTTAAATAATACTGAGAGGTCTTTACTTTGAATAAAGTAAAAAGCTTTGGCTTCTGATGGAAGAAAAACATTACATAGTATTATCTCTGATACATGCTTTGTCATTAGCACATACTGCATTTAGGGATCACTGGCTTGCATGAAACAGGAAACCCTGGGAGAAAAGAGGCCCACATATTTCTTTATGTGAACTACTATCTTTATTTGAATTTAAGTGAAGCCAGGCATGGTAACTCACCTGTAATCTCAGCACTTTGGGAGGTTGAGGAGGGCAGATCACCTGATGTCAGGAGTTCAAGAGCAGCCTGGCCAACGTGACAAAGCCCCATCTCTATTTAAAAAGAAAAAAATTAGCTGGGCATAGTGGCTCACGCCAGTAATCCCAGCTACTCAGGAACCTGAGGCATGAGAATTGCTTGAACCCACGTGGAGGTTGCAGTTAGCCGAGATCTTGCCACAGTACTCCCGCTTAGGCAACAGAGTGAGACTCCATAACAACAACAACAACAAAAGAATTTAAGTTGCCATCTATTATAGCGTCATTATTTTATGTATTACTGAAGAAAAAAATGCAGTCCAATTCTGACACTGTGCTTTCTTACGTAGAAATTTTATTTTAAATATAGCTAGACATAGAATCCTAATATACATCATGCTCCTCAATTCCATAACTTTCTGAATATACAATATCTTTTGTTTTAAGCCTCG
Organism: Mandrillus leucophaeus; assembly: GCF_000951045.1. NCBI lineage: Eukaryota > Metazoa > Chordata > Mammalia > Primates > Cercopithecidae > Mandrillus > Mandrillus leucophaeus. The sequence continues at coordinate 708,477 of NW_012105120.1, forward strand.
GTCATTGTGTATTCTTTTCAAGGACATTTTAAATGGCAGCTAAACTTACCACATTTAGTACCAAAGATGTGTGTAATACAAAGTCAAAATGATGATACTATGAATAGCTATGACCAAATTGCCCACATCAAGCAATAACAACCTACCCCACAAGTAACTTCTGGCCTGCTTGGCTGATGTGGATTGAAATACTCCATCAACTCTAAGGATTATCAGATTTCATCAGTTGGTACTATGTAAACATAATGTGCATCTTGGAATTTTTGAAATAGTACTCATATAATAGAACAAGCTCTCTGCTTTGATTGTGGTGAATGTCTTAAACTTAAAGGTAGCTTTGCTCCAGTCAAATAATGGACAAATATGTGGGACAAGAATTAATGCTGAAGAAATTGATTCCAGCATTTAGAAATGTGTCACCATGACAGGAAAATCATTACCTCCAAGGGATTTGCTGCTTGTACCTGGTAACAGATACCAAGCCTGCCCTTATAGAAAGAATACAGTGATGTAGTGAAATGTTGAGAACTGAGAGGGCAAGCTGTTCCTGGTAACATTGATGGCTAACACTTGCTTAGGCAGGGTTTGTCACGCATTATTTCTATTAGACTTCATAGCAATCTTTTGAGTTAAGAGCCTTGTTAGTATATCTTATTGATGAGGAGCTGAGACACAGAAAGGTATAATAACTTGCCTGATATTCCAAAGCTAGTAAACAGAAACACAGAATTCAAAAGTAAGCAGTCTGATGGCAAAGCTCAAGAGTATTTTCTACTCTTCTGTACTGTCTCCAGGCAAGCTAGCTTGGGCCAGTAGCCATTCTCTTTATGTGCCAGGTGTTCATAAATTAGGCATTTGTGAGTTGGGAAGTGGCTCTGCAACTTTGGCTTTATATCAGAAACCATCACAACTCTCTACTGGCTTTGCTGTGGAATCAGTCAATGCAGGTGCACTTGGTATTAGAATGATTGAGAGTGAATTCAAAGCACTCATTTGTTTTTATTTATATGTTTTTCCTAGGAATTTTTTGTTTATGGCCTTTTAAAATTATTTTTTAATTATAAAATTAATAGATCTCATTGCTTTTTTTTTTTTTTTTTTGGAGACGAGGTCTTGCTCTGTCGCTTAAGCTGGAGTGCAGTGGCATGATCTCGGCTCACTGCAACCTCTGCCTCCTGGGTTCAAGAAATTCTCCTGCCTCAGCCTCCTGAGTAGCTGAAACTACAGGTGTGCACGACCACATCCAGCTAATATTTGTATTTTTAATAGAGACGGGGTTTCACCATGTTGGCCAGGCTGGTCTCATTGCTAAAATTTTACACAATATAGAAGCATGTAATATAAACATGAGAGATATTCCTTCTCCCCTTCTTCACTATTCCAAGGGTAACTCAATGTTAACACTTTTCTATTTATCTTCTATGATGACTTTTATATTCAAATACATATACATTTTAAGTTTTATTAAAATTATACCAAACTATTTATATTTTTGTGAAACTTGCCTTTCTATTCACCAATATAGTATCAAAAGAGAAACTCAGTTGGATCCATGTCAGGTAATAATGGAAATTATTGGTTCGTGTATTCCAAGCAAAGATTGAATGACTGAGTGATAAGAAAAGAAGGATGGAGCTGGGCCTCATATCTCCTGGATCCAATACCTTGAACGCTCCTCTCTAGTCTCAGATTCTCACAGATTGTCAGTTTGATTGGTCTCTTTTATTGCAAAGTAGATTACAAGATGAACAATATGGGTACCAACAATTCCCAAGTAGGGCACTGGAGGAAAGCCAGTCATTCTTTCACAGTTACACTTCAAGAAATCCAAAGTATGACTCAGATTGATTCAACTTGTGTTAGGCATTCATCTCTATGTCAAACAAGTATATGTAGGAGACTGGAATATCATGACTGGCACACCTTTATTCAGGTACCCTATCCTGGAACATTTAATAGCAGCCTAAGGAACAGTATCATAGTAAATACCCTAGCTTCCACTCAGCATCTACAAATCTGCTCTGTTTAAAGGTTTCTTCTTGGTGCTCATGTATCTGGCTACACCAGGGCATTTTGCAAGACAATAAAGTGTATTGATTACCTTCTGTTTTATATTTCTTCCTTATACTAATTATCTTGAATGATTCTTCCTCATCTCTGAATCCTGCCTCCAAGGATAACAGCAATAAAAAAGTTAAATAAATTGCTAATTTATATAATGACCTGTTTATGTATTAAATTTAGAGTTAAGTAAATGGCATCAAGAAGGATGAGTACCAAGGCTTCCCTTCTCCTCACTTCTCATGGTTTCAATGTATGTGCATTAATTTGCTGCTCAAGTTCCAAGTTGTCCGGGAACATTGACATGTACAGAGATTTGTTTTTATCCGCAAGTAGCTCTTGTTCAGCTCTTTATAGTCAAAGAAATAAAACTAATATGCTTTATTCTCTGTAATTTATTTACATGCTTAACATGTTTTAAAACTCCTTATGTTTCAGGTCTTGTTTTAGATATGGAAATGTAGGAATACAGTAGTTTGTGGTTATTTATTTGTGGTTTTGCTTTCCACAGTTTCAGTTAACTGTTCCTCCATGGTCTGAAATATTAAATGAAAAATTCCATAAATAAAAAATAGTTTTAAATTGTGTGCCTCTCTGAGTAGCCTGATGAAATCTCATGCCCTGCCACTTCTTTTCACAAGTGAGGTGAAGAGGTGAATCATCTCTTTGTCAAGCATGTCCTTGCTGTATACACACTATCTGTTCCTTAGTCACTTAGTTGCCCTGTCTGTTATTAGATAGATCACAAGAAGAAAAGGGGCAAGTGAAGTACAGTAAGATATTCTGAGAGAATGAGAGCAAAAAACCAAATTCACACAATTTCATTACAGTATACATTTAAAATTTGTCTATTTTATTATTAGTTTTTAAAATCTCTTTGTATGCTTAATTTACAAATCAAAGTTTATTGTAGGAATATATGTACACCTACAATATAAGAATAAAGTTAGTACATAGAGTTCAGTACTATCTACAACTGCAGGCATCCACTGAGGTTCTTGGAATGTATGTTCTACTGATAAGAGGGGACTACTGTTCATATAAAAATGAGCCATTTGTCCTAGGAGCTCCTAAGCTAGTTGAAGAGACCAAGATGCAAACAAGTTAACAGGGCATGATGATGTTACAGCAGAGGCATGTGCAAAGCTTGGTGGGGCCACAAAACAGATAATGTTCCTCCAGGTTTGAGGGAAGACTTCTAGTATGTTTTTCTAATAGTAAAAATATGTTATTTGTGGTCAGAGAATGTTTTTCCTTGAGGTCTTTTAATGCTGTTAAGAAAAATTAGCTAATGTGACCCTCCAGGATCTGGTTCTCCACTTCAATTCCCATGCTCTGCCTCCTACACTCTAGCTATATTAGTCTTCACTTAGTGTACTAATAATTCACTGCTTTTACACTGCATGTTGGCATTGCCTGAAAAGCTTGTTCTGTGCCTTACATTCTTTACTTAATATCTCCACCTCTGTATCTATCTATCTATCTATCTATCTATCTATCTATCTATCTATCTACCTACCTATCTATCTAATAGTTACATTAGTACTTAGAAGTTCTTCCTCAAGAACTTCGGTCTACACAAATAAGTCAATTCACCTTTTTTTGGTAACATCTATCATGTGATTAGATGAATTATTTGTCCAAAAAAGTCTCTTTATCACCAAGTCATCAAGTCAAAAGCTCTTTGATAGGAAGACAATGATTTTTCACTTACCACAGTATAACCTCTGTCAATTATGATGTCTAAGACATAGTCAAAACTCAAGATACAGTAAAAGTTAAAAAATTATGAATAAATGAGCTTGGTAATATGAGGCAGATGAAATAGGAAAATATTTTAGGTGGAATAGAGGTTATTATATTCAATGTCTTTAATAAACAAAAATTATTCCATGTTCTAGAGATTGTATGTAATTTGGCATGTCTTAAATTTAGAGTGTCAAAGTAAAACCAAGAGAAGATAAGGCTGGGGAGGGGCTTATCATCAAGATTCTTGAATGACAAACCAAAGAGCTTGCAATATTTTTTCTGTTGACAGAGGATAACTACTGAAGGATTTTAAAGAGAAGTGGTATAAACTTATTTGGGCTTACAAAATAATACCATTACCAAAACATAAAGAAATTTCAGGAAATAGAAGACATTTGAAGACTAGTAAAATGACCTGTGTAGTTGAGGCAGACTCTAAGTACTTGAATATTCATGTAGATAGGAGGAATGTATATAATGTTAAGAAAGGGTAAGACTCTCTATTTTCTGATTTGAATGCCTTACAGCCTGATTGCTTTAAAAGTAGAGTAGAGATTATCACTCTAAAGATAAGTATATGGGTCATTTCTCCACTATATGAAAGAATGTATTATTGTGTTTTTAATTTGCATGAGAAACCTGGAGCCACAAGACATTATATTAAAATATACTTGTGGAATTGACTTCTCAAGACAGTATCAGGATTTCTGCTGACCCATTCCCCAGAAAAAACTAGCAGAATTTTTCTTTAAATAGCAATGTAAAGCCTTTAGACATGGTGCAAGAACAAACACCAAATGAAGAATCATATATTAAAGAAAAAAAATTTAAAGTTTAATAAGAAAAGTAAAAATCTGTAGTAATTGAAACAAGACTCTTTCCTTCCTCCCAGCTCAGTGAGATGGAGAAACTTTAGCCAAGAAACTTTAGCCAAGAACACAGAATACTCTCTGTCCCAAGCTCCCAATCAGACTTTCTTCTTATGAGGAGCAGAATGTCAGTGTTTTTCATCATTCTCTCAGTTATCTGTTTCTGAGGCTAAATCTGAGTGAGTGCGGTTAAGAAGTGGGGGCTCCCTTCTTCCACCAGCTTCTTGCCTTGTGAAATGGAGTCTGCATCTTGAATGCAGGATGCTGAGATATAGGAGCCCTGATCACTCTTGATATAGTATGTGAGGTGATGGTTCCATGCTATCAGAGGCAGGCCAAGAAGACCTCAGGCAGCTCTGACCCCATTCCTGCCCAAACCCTCAGGTCCTAGAGTAGGGGCATCAGAGAAAAGTTGGCCATTGTCCCCACCCTAACTTTAGAGTTTTGGCCAGAAACTTTGATATGGAGTTGGGGAGAGAATAGGACCCTAAAACAGAAAGCTCCTAATCTCTTTCTCAATAACTGACTTCATTTGCAAAAGGGCCCTCTCCAAGAGAAGTTCTTTGGTGAAAAGACAATATTCCTTTATTAACCACAGTATATCCCATAGAGGCTGTAGAAAAAGGTGACTGAGGTGAGAGTCAAGATACAGCTAAACTGTGGACTGGCTAGTTTTCAAGTGAATATTGGAGAATAATATGACTGGAAAGAATCTTTCTGAGGTCAGAAAAAAATACCAACCATTGACCTCAGAACATATTCCTTCAAAGGAACCTTAATTTGATGGGATTAGTTTGCAGAGGGATTTATATTCCAGAGGAGTTTCGAAAACAACAGTAGGAATGATTTGACAATTGGTTGGAGTTTAACAACCAGGTGTGGTTGGGAAAAAGAGGAATAGAGCCCTACCAAAACTTCAGGTTAAATGTGAATATATCTGAAGATGCGCTTCCTTGAGGAGCAATGCAGAGAGCTTAGTACTATAGGAGGGAGGAAACCCGACCCACAAAGCAGGAAAAAAGCAGGTAACAAATTGCCTGCAAGAGCTACCAGATGTTGATATTATCAGAAAAAGACTAAACATGTTCACAGGTCTAAAGAAAACCATGATTTAAAAAGTAAAGTAACATCTGGTGGCAATGTTCCACCAAATAGAAAATGTCAATAAAGAGAAACTATAAAAAAATACTGAAATGGAAATTCAGAAGTTGGAAAGAACAGTAGCTGAAATAATAATCTCCTTTGAGGGGCTCAGATTTTAACTAGTAGAAGAAATAAGCAAGCATAAATGTATATGATACAGATTATGTAAGCAGAATAACAGAGACAAAAAAAATTGAAGAAAAATGAAGGGTGCCTTAGAGAAATGTGGGAGACCACTAAGCACACGAGCATACACATGAAAGGCCCTCTAGAAGGAAAGGAGAGAAAGGAGTAACACATATTTTTTTTAAATGATGAAAAACTCACAAAATTTATTAAAAAATAATAACCTACACATCCACGAAGCTCAAAAAACTACAAGAAGAATAAATGCAAATAAATTCATTAACAGACACATCATAGTAAATGTTCAAAGTCAAACATAAGGAGAGAATCATTGAAAGAAACAAGATAAAAATATTCATTACATATGAGAGAATAACAATAATATTTATAGCTAATTTATTAGCAAAAGTAATAGAAGCAAGAGGTTATGGGGGAACATATTGAAAATGCTCAAAGAAAACATTGTCAGCCAAGAGAAGTCTTGTCCAGCAAAGTTTTCCTTAAAAATTGAAGGGAAAAAAAACTTTCCCAGACAAATACAGAGAATTTGCGGCTAGCACCAGTGAAGGTAATTATATAATTACAAAGGACAATATAAATGCACACATTTTCTCCATTCTTCTAACTTATTTAAAAAGTAATAAAATAATATGTATTTAACATATATTTGGAAATATAATATGTAGAAATGTAATGTGTATGTAATATATTTGCCAAAAATAGCAGAGTGATGTGGGAGCAAAGCTGTAATGGGATAAATAAAGAAATACAGATGGCAAAGGAAAATTACAGCAATGTATATTTGGGTTTGTAACAGTGAATATAATATGTATAATAATAATAATACCACTGAAAGAGCAGAGGTAAAGAATAATAAAATAAAGGAGTAATGCTTCCATACATTACTGAAATTAAGCTAGTATAAACCTGAAGCTGATTCTGATAGGTTAAGCTGTATATATTAAATTCTAGGCCAACAACTAAAAATTAACTCAACATAAATGCTGAATAATTATTAAAGAAATCAATAGGTTTCATTAGAAGATATTTATTTAATGTAAAGAGACTAGTAGAAGAGGAATAAAGGAACAAAAAAGACAGAAAACAAAAAGCAAAATGGCACTTGTAAATCCCACTATATCAATAAAGGCAAAGATTGTCAGAATGGATTAAAAAACATGATCTCACTGTATTCTGTTCATAAGAGACACGTTTTATATTCAAAGGTACAAACAGATTGAAAGGAAAATAATAGCAAAAGACACATCATGCAAAAATCAGTCACAAGAAAACTATAGTAGCTGCACTGATAATCAGAGAAAATAGACTTTAAAATTTTTTAAAGTTATTAGAGATTAAAGATACATTTTATAATGATAAAAAGTTCAATTCGGCTGTGCTCACACCTGTAATCCCAGCACTTTTGAGAGGCTGAGGCGGGTGGATCACCTGACGTCTGGAGTTCCAGACCAGCTTGACCAACATGGAGAAACCCTATCTCCGCTAAAAATACAAAATTAGCCAGGCGTGGTGGAGCCTGCCTGTAATCCGAGCTACTTGGAGGCTGAGGTAGGAGAATCGCTTGAACCCGGGAGGCAGAGGTTGCAGTGAGCTGAGATCGGGCCATTGCACTCCAGCCTGGGCAACAAGAGCGAAACTCTGTCTTTAAAAAAAAAAAAAAAAAATTCATCTCATCTCACGCCTGTAATACCAGCACTTTGGGAGGCTGAGGCGGGCAGATCACGAGGTCAAGAGAATGAGACCTTCCTGGCCAACATGGTGAAACCCAGTCTCTACTAAAAATACGAAAATTAGCTGGGCATGGTAGTGGGCGCCTGTAGTCCCAGCTATCTGGGAGACTGAGGCAGGAGAATCGCTCGAACCCAGGAAGCGGAGGTTGCAGGGAGCGGAGATCACGCCACTGCACTCCAGCCTGGACAGAGACTCTGTTAAAAAAAAAAAAAAAAAAAAAAGGAATAGATAACAGTTATAACCACATATGCACCTAATAACAGTTTAACAAAATATATGAAGGAAAACTGACAGAAATGGAAAGACAAATAAAATTCAAGAATAATAGTTGGAGCCTTCAAAAGTTCACCATTAATAATTGGTAGAACAAGTAAACAGATGTTTAATGTAGAAATAGAAGGTTAGCACAACCCTATAAACCAGCTAGACCTTACGGATATCTATAGAAAATTTTATTAAACAGCAGCAGGATATACATTTTTTCTTAAATGCACATGGAATATTAAGTAACCTTCAATAAACTGGAAATGATAGAAAAAATACAGTGTATTCTTGAACTACAATAAAACAGCACTAGAAATTGATAACATGAAAATATTTGGGAAATCCACAGATTTTTAAATTAAATAACACACTTCTAAATAGTCAATGAGCCAAAGAAGAAATAAAAGGCAAATCAGAAATACTTTGAGGTTGATAAAAATGAGGAGACCATACCAAAAATTATAGGATGCAGATAAAGCAATAGAGGAAAATGTAGAGCTTTATAACAGCAGAAAAAAGAACACAAAACTTAAAGCCAGCAGAAAATAGGAAATAATAAATTTAGAGTGAAAATAAATCAAATAGAGAATACAAAAATAGAGAAAATCAATAGAACTGAAAGCTGTTTTTTGAAAAGCTCAACAAAATTGACAAAAAGATAAAAGAGAAAAGATTCAGATTATTAGAATACAAAATGAACTGTGTCATTACTACTGATCTTACAAAAATAAAAAGATTCATAAGCTAAAACTATGAATAATTGTATGTCAATAAATTAGATGGTAGAGAAAATTGACAAAATCCTAAAAAGACCTAAACTATCATAACTGACTAGAAAAGAAAAAAAACTGAACAAACTTTAACAAATGAAGAGATTAAATTAGTAATCCAAAACACATACACACACACATCCTCCCAACACACACACAACACACGCAAAGAACAGCCTGCATAGATGGCTTCACTATTAAATTTTACCAAACCTTTAAACAATTAATGCCAATCTTCACAAACTCTTCTAAAAACATAGAATAGAAGAAAACACATTTCAATTGGTTGAAACTTTCTACCTTTCAACCATGTTAAGAGTCCAATATTTCACTGTTACCAAAACCAGAGAGAAATATTACAAGAATAAAATATCGCACAGTAAAGTGTCTTTTATAAAAGACATTTTTATTGTAAAATACATTTTATTGTAAATAAATCATAAAGAAAAAAACTGCAATTATCTCTATTCACAGATGACATGATCTTGTATATAGAAAACCCCTGAGGATCTGCTACAAAACTGTTAGGTCTAACCAAAAAGTTCATCAAGTTTGTAAGATAACGAGAACAATGTACAAATATTTATTGTATTTATATACACTTGCAATGAACAATCTAAATTGAAATTAAGAAAACAAGCCCATTTACAATAACATTTGAAAGAATAATAATACATGGAATTAAATGTAATAAAAGCAGCACAAACCTGTTTTGAACACTACAACGCAGTTGTGAGACCAATTAAATAAGACCTAAATAAATAGAAAATTATCCCATGTTCATGGATCAGATTTAATATTATTAATATGGCATACACCCCAAACTTCTTACAAAGCAAAGGCAAGTAAAATAGTGTGATACTGACACAAAAACAAACATATGGTTTAATAAAATAAAATGGAGAGTCTAGAAATAAACTCACGTTTCTATGATCAACTGATCTTTTTGTCAATGCAGGGTGGGGCGGGAATTTTTTTCCACAAAGGACACTAGGGCAACTGCATGGCCATATGCAAAAGAATGAAGTTGGATCCTTACTTCACATCCTTGATAAATATTAGCCTGAAATGCAGCAATAATCTATATGTGTCAGCGAAAACTATTTAATGTTTGTAGTATAATTTGAGGTAGGATAATGCACATCCCCAGATTGGTTCTTTTTGCTTAGGATTGCTTTGGCCATTCGGTTTCTTTTTTGGTTCCATATAAATTTTAGGGTTTTTTTCTAACTATGTGAAAAATGATGTTGTTATTTTTATAGAAGTTACATTGTATCTATAGATTACTTTGAGAAGTATGGTCATTTTCCTGATATTGATTGTTTCAATTCATGAGCATGGGATGTTTTTAAATTTGTTCATGACATCTATGATTTCCTTCAACAGTGTTTTTTTTTAAAAAAAAAATTTGAATTTTTAGCTTTAGTGGGTACATAGTAGGTGTATATATCTATACAGTATATAAAATGTTTTGATAAAGGCATGCAATGTGAAATAACCACATCATGGAAAATGGGGGATTAATCTCAAGTGTTTATCTTTTGTGTTGCAACAATCCAATTGTACTCTTTTAGTTATTTTAAAGGTACAATTGAGTTATAATAAATAATAACAATTGTACATTTTTAAATAAATAAAGATGAATAATTGTTGTGCTAAAATAGTAGGTCTTATTCATCTTTCTTAGTATTTTTAGTGTACCCTTTAACCATCCCCATCTACGCTTAAACCCCCAACTACCCTTCACAACCTCTGGTTACCATCCTTCCATTCCCTATGTCCAAGAGTTTAACTGTACTCATTTTTAGATCCCACAGATAAGTGAGAACATGCAATGTTTGTTCTTCTGCACCTGGCTTATTTCACTTAACATAATGATCTCCAGTTCTATCCATGTTGTTGTAGATGACTGGATTTCATTCTTTTTTTATGGCTGAATGGTACTCCACTGTGTATGAGTACCACATTTTCTTTATCCATTCGTATATTGATGGACACTTACATTGCTTTCAAATGTTGGCTATTGTAAACAGTGCTGCAACAAACATAGAAGTGCAGATATTTCTTTGATATACCGATTTCCTTTCTTTTGGGTAAATACCCAGCAGTGGGATTGCTGGATCATATAGTAGCTCTATTTTTAGTTATTTTAGGCTCCTCCAAACTGTTCTCCATAGTGGTTGTACTAATTTACATTCCCCCAATAGCATATGAGGGTTTCCTTGTCTTCACACCTTCACCAGAATTTGTTACTACCTGTCTTTGGATATAAGCCACTTAAACTGGAGTGAGATAATATTTCATTGTAGTTTTGAGTTGTATTTTTCTGATTATCAATGGTGTTGAGCACCATTTCATACGCCTGTTTGCTATTTGTATGTCTTATTTTGAATGTCTCCTCAAATTTTTGACTCATTTTTAATTGAATTATTAGATTTTTTTTCCCATGGAGTTGTTTGGGTTCATTACATATTCTGATTATTAACTCCCTGTGACATGGGAAGTTTGCAAATATTTTCTCCCATTCTGTGGGTGGTCTCTTAACTTAGTTGTTTGTTTCCTTTGCTGTGCAGAAGCTTTTTAACTTGATGTGATCCTGTTTGTCCATTTTTGTTTTGGTTGCCTGTGCTTGTGGGTTATTGCTTGAAAAATTTTTGCCCAGACAAAAGTCCTGGAGAGTTTCTCCAATGTTTTCTTTTAGCAGTTTTATAGTTTGAGGTCTTAGATTTAAGTCTTTGATCCATTTTGATTTGATTTTTGTATATGGTGAGAAACAGACATCTAGTTTCATCCTTCTGCCTATGGATATCCAGTTTTCCCAGCACTATGTATTAAAGAGACTTTTTTTTTTTTGGGGGGGGCTATTGTTGTTGTTTTTTGTGGTTTTTTTTCCCCCAGTGTATGTTCTTGGCATCTTTGTTAAATATGAATTCACTGCAGGTGTGAGAATTTGTTTTTAGGTTCTGTATTCTATTCCATTGGTGTATTTGTCTGCTTTTATGCCAGGATCATGTTCTTCTGGTTACTATAGCTCTGTAGTATACTTTGATGTCAAGTAATGTGATTCCTCTAGTTTTATCCTTTTGGCCTAGGATAGCTTTGTCTATTCTGGGTCTTTTGTGGTTTCATATTAATTTGGGGGTTATTTTTTTCAATTTCTGCGAAGAATGTTATGGGTATTTTAATAGGAATTGCATTAAATCTATAGATTGGGTAGTATGAACATTTCAACATTATTGATTATTTGACTTTATAAACATGAATTTTTAAAAAAATTTTTCAATGTTCTCTTTAATTTCGTTCATGAGTCTTTTATTATTCTCATTGTAGAGCTCCTTTACTTCTTTGGTTAATTCCTAGGCTTTGTTTTTGTTTGTCACTATTGTAAATAGGACAACATTTTTATTTCTTTTTCAGATTGTTCACTTTGGCATATAGAAATGTTACTAATTTTTGTGTGAGGATTTTATATTCTGCAAATTTACTAAATTTGTTTCTCAGTTTTAATAGTTTTTTTTGTGGAGTCTTCAGATTTTTATCAAATATAAGATCATATCATCTGCAAACAAGGATGTTTTGACTACTTTCACTACAATTTGGATGCCCTTTATTTTTTTCTCTTAGCTGATCGCTCCAGCTAAGAATTACAGTACTATGCTGAATAACAGTGGTGAAGGTGGTCATCCTTGTTATGTTTTAGATTGAAAGGAAAGGCTTTCAGTTTTTTCCCCATTCAGTAGGATACTAGCTATGAGTCTGCTGCATGTGGCTTTTATTATGTTATGTTTCTTCTATCCCAAGTTTTTTGAGTTTTTTTAAATCATAAAAGGATGTTGAACTTTATCAAGTGCTTTTCAGCATCAACTGAAACAATAACCTTCCTTAAATCCTGGAGATACATTTCTCTTGGTCATAATGAATGATTTTTCGAATGTATTGTTGAATTTAGTTTGCTAGTATTTTGTTGGGGATTTTTGCATCAATATTTATCTGATATATTGGCCCATAGTTTTTCTTCTTTGTGTCTTTAGTTTTGGTATCAAGGTAATACTGGCCTTGTAGAATGAGCTTGGAAGTATTCCCTCCTCCTCTATGTTTCAGAATAGTTTGAGTAGAATTGAGTAGCTCTTCTGTCAATGTTTGGTGGAATTCAGCAGTAAAGCCATCAAGTCTTGGGCTTCTCTTTACTTGGAGACTTTTTATCACATCCTCAATCTCATTACTTATTTGCTTGTTCAGGTATTTATTTTTATTTGTCTCTATTGTAAATAGGACAATATTTTTATTTCTTTTTCAGATTGTTCACTTTATTTGGTGGGTTGTATGTGTTATATGTGTCTAGGAATTTGTCTACTTTTTTTAGATTGTCCAATTTATTAGCATATAGTTACTCATAGTAGGTACTAATGATCATTTGAATTTCTGCAGTATCAGTTGTAAAGTGTCCTATTTCATTTTTGATTTTATTTATTTAGATCTCTCCTTTTTTTCTTAATCTGGCTAAAGGTTTGTCAATTTTGTTAACTCAGTAAATCAACTTTTTGTTTCATTGATCTTTGTATTGTTTTCTTCCTTTCAGTTTCATTTATTTCCACTCTGATCTTCATTATTTCTTTTCTTCTATTAATTCAGGTTTACTGCTCTTGCTTTTCTGGTTCTTTAAGATGCATCATTAAATTGTTTATTTAAAGTTTTTCTGCTTTTTGATGTAGGCACTTATAGCTATAAACTTCCCTCTTAGTGCTGTTTTACTGTATCCCATAGGTTTTTGTATGTTGTGTTTTCATTGTCAATTGTTTCAATAAGTTTTTGAATTTCCTTCATAATGTCTTCATTGACCCACTGGTCATTCAGGAGCATGTTGTTTTATTTCCATGTATTTATATAAAATTCCTCTTGTTATTGATTTCAAATTTTATTCTATTTTAGTCAGAGAAGATGCTTATTTCAAATTTTTGAATGTTTTAAGACTTGTTTTGTGACCTAACATATAACCTATCCTTAAGAATGATCTGTGTGCTGAGGAAAAGAATGTGTATTCTGCGGGTCTTAGATGCAATGTTCTTTAGCTATCTGTTGAATTTATTTGGTCCATAGACCAGAGTAGGTTCAATATTTTCATGCTGGTTTTCTGTTTGGAAGATCTGTCTAATACTCAAAGTGTGGTGCCAAGGTCTCCAGCTATTATTGTACTGGGGCCTATCTCTCTCTTTAGCTATAATAATATTTGCTTTATATGTCTGAGTCTCCAGTGTTAGGTGCATATATATTTAAAATTGTTATATCCTCTTGCTGAATTATCATTATATAGTGACCTTTTTTAAAATCTCTTCTTATAGTTTTGGTCTGGAAATATATTTTGTCTGATATAAGTAAAGCTACCCTTGATCTTTTTTCTTTTCCATTGGCATGGAAAATCTTTTCCCATCCCTTTATTTTCAGTCTACCTGTGTCTTCATAGGTGAAGTATGTTTCTTGTAGGCAATAGATCAATGGGTCTTGTTATTTTATTCATTCAGTTACTCTGTGTGTTTCAATTAGACAGTTCAGTACATTTACATTCAATGTTATTACTGGTAAGTAAGGACTTACTCCTGCCATTTTGTTATTTTTTTTCTGGTTGTTTTGTGTTCTCTTTCTTCTTTCTTTTCTTCCTGTCTGCCTTTAGGGAAAGTGATTTCCTCTGGTAATATGACTTAGTTTTTTGCTTTTTATTGTTTGTGTATCCATTGTGTGTTTTTTGGTTTGAGGTTGTCATGTGGCTTGCAAATACTATCTTATAACCCATTATTTTAACCTGATAACAAAGTAACAATGTTTGCATAAACAAGCAAAAAGAAAACTAATTAAAAACTAGATGAGATGCCTTAGCTTTATCCCCCACTTTTTAACTTTTGCTGTTTATACTCGTGTCTTACTGTACCATATATCTCTTGAAAAGTTGTAGTTATTATCTTTGTTTCATCATTTAGTCTTTCTACTTAAAATGAGAGTAGGTTATACACCACTGTTACAGTGTTATAGTACTACGTGTTTTTGTTTGTTTGTTTGTTTATTATTACCAGTGAGTTTTGCACTTTCAGAAGATTACTTATTGCTCATTAATATCCTTTTCATTCTGATTAAAGTACTCTCTTTAGCATTTCTTGTAAGACAGGTCTGGTGTAGATGAAATCCCTCAGCTTTTGTTTGTCTGGTAAAGTCTTCATTCCTCCTTTATTTTTGAAGGATATTTTTGTTAGATATATTATTCTAGGATACAGTTTTGTTCTTTTTTTTTTCATTCGCTGCTTTAAATATGTCATGCCACTCTCTCCTGGCCTGTAAGGTTTCCACTGAAAAGTCTGTTGGTAGACATATTAGAGCTCCATTGTATGTTATTTGTTTCTTTTCACTTGCTGCTTTTAGGATTCTTTTTCTTTATCCTTCATATTTGGGAGTTTGACTATTAAATGCCTTGAGGTGGTCTTATTTGGGTTAAATCTGCTTGGTATTCTATATCCTTCTAGTACTTTGATATTGACATCATTCTTTAGGTTTGGGAAGTTCTCTGTTATTGTCCCTTTGAATAAACTTCCTATCCATATCTCTTTCTCTATCTCCTATTTAAGGTCAACAACTCTTAGATTTGCCCTCTTCAGGCTATTTTCTAGCTTCTGCATGTGTGCTTCATTTTTTTTTTTGGTCTCTTCTTGTGTATTTTCAAACAACCTGTATTCAAGTTCACTAATTCTTTCTTCTCCTTGATCCATTCTGCTATTAAAGGACTCTGACGCATTATTCTGTATGCAAATTGCATTTTTCAGCTCCAGAATTTGTGCTTGATTCTTTATAATTAATGCAATTTCTTTGTTAAATTTATCTGATAGAATTCTGAATTCCTTCCTTGTATTATTTTGAATTTCCTAGATTTTCTTCAACACAGCACTTTTGAATTATCTGTCTGAAAGGCCACATATCTCTGTTTCTCCAGAATTGGTCTGGTCCCTGGTGGCTTATTTAATTTGGTGAGATGATATTTTCCTGGATAGTGCTGATGCTAGTGAATATTTTTTGGTGTCTGGGTATTGAAAAAATAGCTACTTATTGTAGTCTTCACTATCTGGGCTTGTTCGTACCCATCCTTCTTGGGAAGGTTTTGCAGATATTTGAAAGAACTTGGGTGTTGTGATCTAAACTATATCTCCTTTGGGGGACATCCCAAGCCCAGTATTGCTGTGGTTCATGTAGACTTATAGAGGTACTAACTTGATGGTCTTGGACAAGGTCTGAGTGAATTATTTGGATTACCAGGCGGAGACTGTTGTTCTTTTCTGTTACATTCTCCCAAACAAATTGAGTTTCTCTCTGTTCTAAGACACCTAAAGCTGGGGGTGGAGTGACACAAGCAGCCCTCTGGTCACCACTACTAGGACTGCACTGGGTTAAACCTGAAGCCACCATAACCCTGGGTCTCACTCAAGACCTACTGTAATGAGTATCTGGCTATTGTTTATGTTTGCTCAACACCCTGGAACCCTACAATCAGCAGATGGAAAAGCCAGTCAGGCCTGTGTCCTTCCCTTCAGAGTAGCAAGTTCCCCCAGGCCCTAGGTCAGTCAAGAGGTGCTGTCGGTGAGTCAGGGACTAGAATCAAATCCTTAGATGTCTACCTCATGTTCTATTGCACTGTTGCTAAGTTGGCACTGAAACCATAAGACATTGTTTTTCCCACTCTTCTCTCCCCTTTCCAAAAGGAGAAGAGCCTCATCTCGTAGCCACCACCACCACCACAGGCCACTGGAAGTCTTGCTGGACTATCTCTGGTGTTCCCTTAAGGTGTAAGGGCTCTTAATTCAGCTTGTGGTGAATGCTGCCAACCTGGGACTCCAGGGCAGTGGGCTCCCCTGTGGCCCATCACAGATTCAGAAATGCTATCAAAGAGTCAAGTCCTGGAAATAGGGACCCTACGTGCCTTCTTAGTGATCTAACCCCTGTGGCTATGGTAGTACCTAAGGTGCAAGACAAAGTCCCCTTTACTTTTCCCTCTGCTTTTCTCAGGCAGAAAGAATTGTGACTTGCAGCCACCACAGGTGGTAATGTGCCAAGTCTCACCTGAAACTAGCAAATCTCAGAGGTTCACCCAAGGCCCTCAAAGCAGTACCTGAGTATCACTGCTGGTTATTCAGGGCCCAAGGGCTCTTCAGTTGACAGGTGACAAACGCTGCCACACTGCCAGGATGGGGTCCTTCCCTGTAAGGCAGTGGGTTTCCTTCTGGCCCAGGGTGTATTTATAAATTTCATCCAAGAGCTAGGGCCTGGAATGAAGGCCACATGACACTGACTGGTTCCCTATCTTGCTGTCACTGAGCTGGTATCCAAGATGTAAGACAAAGTTCTCCCCACTCCTACCTCTGCTCTCCTCAAGTCGAAGAAAAGGGTCTCTTTTGGAGCCAGAAGCTGTGCAGGCTGGGGCTAGGTGATGAGTGATGCCAGCAATTCCTTAGCCATCCCAGCTGGTATCCCTGTATATTCTGTGTCCCCCCAGTCCAATGTCTCTGGTCCCACTTCAGTAGTAGAACTTGCCTAAGAGTTGCAGTGCTTATGGCCTAGACTGCCTTTCAAGTTGACTTAAAGGCCCAGAGAACTTTAGCCTGTGGTGGTGAGACTTGTAAGAACTCAAGTTTAGACTACTGGGATTGGGGATTCCCCTCTGGCTGGGGCTGGTTTAAATGCTCCTTCCACGCACGGGTATCAGTTGAGTTTTGCCTGGTTTTCCTTTCTGCTCTATCAGGATAGAGCTGAGTTCAATGCCTCACAATTGATGTGTTCTCCCTCCGTCAGGGCCCAAAGATGCTCTCTGCACCAGGCCACCACTGCCAGGGGTGGGGAAAGTGTGGCATCATCAATTCATAACTGTTTTTTTTCTATCTCTTCAGTGCCTCTTTCAGCGATATGAAGTTAAAAGCAGGTACTTTGAGGGCTTACCTGATTTTTTGTTCTTATGAAGGTGTTTTTCTCTGTGTAGATAGTTGTTAACTTGGTGTCCTTGTGGGTGGGACAATGGTTGGAGCCTTCTATTTTACCATCTTTCTCTGCCTCCCTTCAGTCTGCTCATCAATGTTTTGAATTCTCCTTGTAGAGATCTTTCACTTCCTTGGTTAAGTATATTTCTAGGTGTATTTTTTTCTTTTCTTCCTGCTATTGTAAATGGGACTGAATTCTTAATTTGATTCTCAGCTTGCTCATTATTGACGTATAGCAGTGCTACTAATTTGCATACATTGATTTTGTAACCTGACATTTTTCTGAATTCATTTATCCAATCTAGGAGTCTTTTAGAGGAGTCACTAGGGATTTTTATGTATAAGATCATAAGGATTTATGACTAAGACCCCAAAAGCAAATACAACAAAGCTAAAAATAAATAAATGGGACCTAATTAAACTAAAAGGCTGCTGCACAGCAAAATAAATAATCAAAAGAGTAAACAGACAACCCACAGAATGGGAGAAAATATTTGCAAACTATGTATTTGAAAGAGGACTAGTATCCAGAATATATAGGGAACTCAAATCAGAAAGAAAAAGCAAAAATCCCATGAAAAAGTGGGCAAACAACATGAACAGACATTTTTCAAAAGATATGGCTCACAAATACATTAAAGAATGTTTTTAACATGACTAATCATCAGGGAAATGCAAATTAAAGCCACAGTGAGTTATTGTCTTAGCCCAGTCAGAGTGCCCATTATTAAAAAGTCAAAAAACCATAGATCTTACTGCAGATGCTGTGAGAAGTGAACACTTATATGCTGTTGGTGGGAATGTAAATTACTACAACCTCTATGGAAAGCAGTATGGAGATTTCTCAAAGAAATAAAAGTAGGTCTGCTATTTAATCCAGTTATCCCACTAGTCAGTATCTTGCCATGGAAATAGAAGTCATTACATGAAAGAGACACCTGTACTCATATATTTATTGTAGCACAATTCACAATGGCAAAGGTGTGGAATCAATCTGAGTGCCCATCATCCAGTAAGTGAATAAAGAAAATGTGATGTGATGTGTGTGTATACATATACCATGAAATACTATGCACCCATTAAAATGAACAAAATAATGTATTTTTCAGCAACTTGGATGGAACTGGAGGGCATTATTCTAAGTAAAGTAACTCAGAAATGGAAAACCAAATACTGCATGTTTCCACTTATATTTGGGAGTTAAGCTACGGGTATACAGGGGCACTGAGAATTCAGATGTGGGGAGAGTGCAAGAGGGGCTAAGGGATGAAAAATTACCTGTTGGGTACAATGTACACTCTTTGGGTGATGGGTACACTAAAAGTCCAGAATTCACAATTGTATGATTCATTCATATAATCAAAAACCCCTTGCACTTCTAAAGCTATTGAGATTTTTAAAAAGTAGTATATCCATGCAGTGAAATATTACTCATTCATAAAATCAATTAAGTGCTGGTACATGCTACAAGATGAATAAACCTTGAAGAATTTATGCTAAATGAAAGAAGCCAGACACAAGAAACCATATAATATATTATTTCATTCATATGATATGCATGGGTCAGTTTAATTTACAGAAACAAAAAGTAGATTAATGGTAGTTTAGGACTGGGGATGTGATGTAGGGATGTGGTGGGAATGGTAGGGAGATTATACCTACGAGTCTAAATTTGTTGTTTGAGTTGATAAAAATGTAAACTTGACTGGTGATGGGTTCACATATTTGTGAACATAATAAAAATGATTGCATTATACACTGTAAGCATATGAATTATATTGCATGTGAATTATATCTCATTGAAGCTATTTTTAAAAGTGAGAAAACCATTGTTGATCATCTCCAGCTTTGATAGGTAAATTTCTTGGTATGACCTCAAAAGGGTCCTTGTTTTGCAATTCTGTGCCCCTATTTACTTCACAGCTGGGCCTCATGAAGTTATTTGCTATCTGGGTTTGCAGTCTTTCTAGCTCAAGAAGCTGGTTTCCAGTGACCTGAAAAGCTTCCATCAAAGTTAGCTTGTCTCCTTCTTCAAATAAATTCCATTGGTATGGTAACATTTTCATGTTTTATTTTACTTTTTTTCTTTACTCTGTTATTTTTCCATTTTGTTTTCTTTTTCTTTGTTCTTTCTTTTTTTCTTTCTTTCTTTTTTTTTTTTTTTTTGCTTTTCCATTTTAATTTAATTAGTTTTTTAATTTGAATTTTGTCTGGAATTGTGTTTTGACTTCATCAGAAAGATCAGTTTGGTAGCCTGGGAATATTTTTCATTTCAGATAATTTGGACCCAACTTCTCATTCTCATCATCTTTCCCTAATTTTAAGCCTATCCTGGGTCACCTTGACCACAAGCCTAGTGGCTAGCCTAGCATGCTGCAGGGCTTCTTGGCCATCTCTGCTGAGGAAGAGACTATATTGACAACTATCACTCCTTATGATCATCACGAAGGGGAACTTGTCCAAGGTGAAGCTGGCCCAGTACATCCTGACTGCAAAAGAGGGATCCATGACTTTCAGCCTCTAGAAAGTATCCCATGAAGTGGGAATCATGAAGGCTTTGAATCATCCCAACGTAGTTAAATTATTTGAGCTGCCCAAGACTGAATAAACACTCTGTGTTGCCATGGAGTACACCAGTGGAAGAGAGACGTTTGATTACCTAGTGGTTCATGACAGTATAAAAGGAGGAGAATATGGAGTCCAATTCTGCTAGTTACAATCTGCTGTGCAGTACTGTGACTAAAAGTGGATCGTTCATAAAGACCTAAAGGCAGAAACTCTGCTCTTAGAGGCTGACATGAACATCAAGTTTGACAGATTTGGGCTCCGGCAATGAATTCACCTTTGGTAACAAGCTAAATACCATCTGTGGCAGCCCTCTGGGAGTTTGGCCCAGAACTCTTCCAGGGCAAAACTTATGATGGACTTGAATAAGATTTGTGAAGACTGGGAGTCATCCTATATGTACTATTAATCTGAGCCCTGCCTTTTGATGCATAGAAATTCAAGGAATCATGGGAGCAGGTACTGGGCGGAATATACCATATTCTCTTCTGTATGTCCACAGACTGTGAAAAAAAACCTAATCAAGAATTTTTTCATTCTTGGTCTCACCAAAAATGGCCTTTTGTAGCACATTATGAAAGAGCTATGGATGAATGTGGGCCAAAAGGATGAAGGGCTTATGTGAGCAATTCCCTAACCACAAGGACTTTCAGAGGACTGAGCTGACAGTGTTGTTGGAGTATAACTGGAAGACATTAAGGACTCACTGATGGGCCAGAAGTACAATAAGATGGCAGCCACCTGTCTGCTCCTGGGATGCAAGAGACCAAAGCTGGACGGCTTCCCCATCACCCTGAGTCCCCAACATTCTACTCATCTGACCAACAGTAGCACTCTTTTCCCATCTGATAAGGGATAGTATAGTGTCCCTGCCAACCCCAATAATTGTAATTTCAACGAATGTGCTGGTACTGCCATGTCCACTCCAATTCCCAGAATACTAAGAGTAGCAGTGCAGAAAATCAGCAGCTGCAGGAGATCTAGGAATCAGAACAGAAGGTCAGCAGTATTACCCACATGCTTGCCCCTCCTTACCTGTGTTGCCCAGGAAGAGTATAATTCCTGTCTTCTCCATGAATAGCGGCCTTTCCACCAGCATAAATTGGAGCTTTTAAAAGCATAAATCCCTGCTTTTAGAGAGGATCACCTTTGACCAGTGCTCCATCCAGACAGCAAAAAGCCTAACTGTGCTAGGATCTGGGGCTTCCAGGGCTTCTGCTACAGACTGCCTGGCCTAGACCCACCTGTACTAGAACCCCTTTGTGAAGCCCAGCTAGGCCTCTGGGCTTGGTCCTACAAACAGTAACTGTGAGATGTTTCCATGCAGCCCCTTCAGCATGTCCCTATTGCCACCTTCTCAGCCTACAACATCAGCAGCGGCAGTAAAAACCCAGACTAAACACATTTCCAACCGCTTGGCATCCAAAGGAAAATGTTTTCACACCGAGCAGCTTCGACAGGTGTGCAATCAGCAGAATTTGCCCAATGTGGAGGCCCCAGCCTTTCTTTCTGGCAATAGCCAGGGCTGGCAGTGGGCCACTGGGAGCTTCTTCAGCAAGTCAGTGCTCAAGTTTATATGGAGACATCTGTATTTCAGGTTGCCAGAGGAACCTAAATGAACCTGAAAGCAAACACCTAGTAAAGATTTTCAAGCCACACATCATGAGCAGCAGAGACAGTGATAAAAAAGAAACAATGAGACTGAGTGGGTTTTTTACTCACTACACTTTACATGGAATATGAAGTTCACAACCTCCATGGAGCCTACTGCAAAATCATCAAGGTACTGGACATGAATGGCTGCCAGTGTGAGCTAAACAAAAAGCACATGCTCCTATGCATGCACTGCACACCCACCAACACCACGCTGTGGAAAATGGAAGTTTGCAAGGTGCCAAGAAGGCCTATATTAGTCAGCATTCTCCAGAGAGACAGAACCAGTAGAATAAATAGGATAGATAGAATGGAGAGATGATAGATAGACAGACAGATGAGAGAGAGAGAGTGAGCGAGAGAGAGACAGAGAGAGAGAGAGAGAGTGATGAGATTAGCTCACATGATTATAGTGGCTGAGAAGTTCCATAGCAGGCTATTTGCAAGCTGGAGACCTTGAGGTGCCAGTAGTATAGTTCAGTATAAGTCCAAAATCCAAAAGTGACAGAACCAGGGAAGTTGATGGTGTAACTGTCAGTCCAAGGCTAAAGGAGTAAGAACCAGGTGCAGGGTTGGGGCGGGGGTGGGGCAGAGGTGGTTGGTGCAAGTCCCAGGGTCCAAAGGCTGGAAAGCTTGGGGTTCTGATGTCCAAGGACAGGAGAAGAAGGGTGTCTTAGCTTCAAGAGAGAAAGAGTGAATCGTCCTTTCCTCTGCTTGTTTGCTCTATCCAAGGCCCTCAGTCAATTGGATGGTGCTCAATCACATTGAGGATGGATCTTCTCCACTCCGTCTACCTACTCACATGCCAATCTCCTCCAAAAACATCTTCACAGACACACCCAGATAGAATGTTTTATCAGCTCTCTAGGTTTCCTTTAATCCAAGCAAGTTGGTGTCTAAAATTAACGATCATGAGGTCTCTCAATGGGGTTCCATTTAAGCAGATATCTAGCATTTTCATAGTCTTCAAAAGCCTTGCCTCCAAAGAAACTGCAGCTTAAACCTTAAAAGGCTGCCAGCATTTCCTGAGGAGACAGGAGGAGAGACTTGCTGGCACTAGCTGCCTGGTTGGCCATTTTGCTTTCACCTGAGTGCAACTACAGAGACTAGACTGATGTGGTTCCCCTGGGGTGCTTCTCCCCTCCCCTGACCTTCTGGGTATTTTTTTAAGAAGGAAGATGGTTCTACAGAAATAAAGGCAGATGATAAAGGCACAAGCATGCACCCATATATATTCTTACATTCTGCTTTTAGCTAATATTCTTTATTGGCATTTCTTCAAACTGACTAAAGTAAGTCAGTCTTTATAATAGACTGCATATAGCATAGTAACTGTGTTTTTGCCATGCCCTCTGGTCCAAAAGGGAAGCATATAGATTTGAAAATCTCTGGGTCAGATGGTTTCAACTGTAATCATTTAAAATCAGGGATGACATGAGAAGACAGGAAAGCACTGAGCTACTTCTTCAAAGAAAATAAATTTCTTTTCTCTGGAATAAGACAATAAAGCTCAACCAAATGACCTCATGCACATAAATGTTTTCCAGGCAAACACTATAAAATGGCAAGATGAACATATGTAACCTGTTGCAATAAAGCTGTTCAGTGGTAAAAGCCCCTGGATTCTGTAGCTCTAGGATGGATTAAATATTTTATCTTCTAAGCAACAATAGTCAGATAAGAAGGGTGAAGGAACTGGCTTTATTTGATATTCAATTTACTTTCCTTGCCATTTCAATAAGTCACCATTTGGTGTTGGTTTTCAATTCAGCTGCTTTTGTAGCACCAGAATCCTGAGTGATGAAAATAAAAGGGTGGTTTTATTTATAAGAAGTAAATATTCTGGTGGTTGTGAACCAGGATTTAAAAATCATTCTAACTTGCTGAAAGTATACAGCCCCAGCACAGAGTCAAGTGAGAAAAATGGCAGAAACACCTGTGTGAGTTCAGTCCCTGGGTATAAATGTTTGGCTGGCCATTGGATTGCCTCTTCTTTACTGTTTGTTTCTTTCCTCGTATTCTCTAGAACACCCTTAACCATTGCCTTTCCAAATCTGCCCCTAAAAACCAAATTATTCTTTCTTTCTATTACTTCACTCATTTAATAAATATTTACTGAGTGGCTGCCATGTATCAAGTAGTATGCTCATCCATGAAAATACGATAATTTAAATCACGCACAGAAGGCAAATGCATAGTCAAAGACACTGTGCTAAGTGCTATTTTAGGGTATCTCCTGAGAGCTGTTGGAACCAAGATAGTGGTAATTAATTGTGGGTGGAATTATCAATGGATGAGCAGAAATATGAGCTGCAAAAACATATGGAAGTACATTCTAGGCAGAGAGAGCTGGGCAAAATAACAGAGTCTTGAAAGCTTCTCTAAGTTAGGTAATGGCAAAAATCAGTCGCAGGGAATGTGGCAGGAATGGTGGGAGATGATAAACAAAGATAAATTGGGATCAGATTCTGAAGAACTCTGAAGAGCTAAAGAGTGTGGTCATTATTCCAAATGTGAATTTTCAATGATTGCCACCTGATGAGGCATGTGTTTTAGGATGATCATGGCAGTTACAGTTGGGGAAGAATTTGCATTGAAAATTCCAGTTTCTAGATTTTCCCACAATATGTAGAAAACAACTTTTTAGATCAAAGTTTTTCTATACACATCTCAACTGGTAAGGCTATTGCTTTTAAAAGAAAGACACCTTTTTTAGTGAAATTACTGGTGAGCATAAGTCTCCTCACTATCCAATAGGCTATAGGAAAATGAGTTTATTTCCACATATCTTGAAATTAAAGTGGAAGGTAATGTGGTGAGTAGGAAAGCTCTGAATGTCTGACTCACTTTTGATCCTCAATGATGAAACTTACCAGTAGAGAAGGAGGCTGAATTAAAACCAATACTCAATGGGAAATAGCTATCTACAGGAGACATAACAAGAATGCTGTCCCAATCCTAATCCCTTCTTTGGTGAACGTTCACATGTACAGCTTCCGTGGAAAGATGTATATTTGATACAGTAAGGACCTATCCCCAAACCCTGGCCCAGATAATCAGAACAATGATACACACATGACCTTAGACAAGCAAGCCATTAAATTGGCCTAGTACACCTATTACCACCCAAATTATGATATGTAGACAAGCATTTTAGGCATGGCCAGGTAGCTTGTTAGAAATGCAAAATCTCAGACTCTATCCAAAACCTCCTAAATCAGTCTGCATTTTACTGAGATTCCTAGATGATTCATATTCACATTACATTTTGAGAAGCATGACTCTAGACCAGCAGGTCTGACTCTCTTGAGGATTTGAGCAAGAAACATGGAAAACACATGAGTTATTGGCATAGAAAGAAACAGACATACAGGTGATAACTGTGTTCATATTCATGGCCAATTACTGGAATGGAAACCCCATGGCTCTTTTTGCCACTGAGGTACTTAAAGCAATCAGATGTCTAGATTCTCCTTCTAGTTCCAAGTGTTCAGATTGCTACTGTAATGTTTCTGTTTCTAAATTTCTGTAAGAGCACCATCTTTCATGTGGACACTTATACCTTCTCCTTCTTGGAACCAGCTTCAGATTCTTTGCTTGCTACAGAAAAAGTTGCCAAATAAAGCACTTCTTGTAGTAACAATCGCTGAGGAGTTAATGTGAGCAAATCTCCAATTTAACCCAGAAGTTCTAGGAAGAGCAACAATTTCTTTGGTGCATAAAACCTGCAGCAATTCATTTCCCCAGCCAGAGTGGGTCACTGAGGGAAAAGCAGAACACTCCTAATCAGGACACACAGTAATGCCCTCGGGCTAGAAGGACGACACTCCTTGTACAGAAAATGATTTTTTAATCATGACCTGAAGAAGGAAAGAAGCCACATCAAAAGAAGATTGTCCTCCCTTTTCACAGGCAGAGTTGGCAATATTTGTTCAGGGTTTCCTGGGGAGAAGACGAGAGGGTCTGATATAGATATTCTAATTTTAAATTCAATATTTTTGCCTTATTCACAAGACCTGTGCCAGGAGAGTCAGCCTCTATATTCACATTTTCTCTTTTGTTTTCATAAACATCTTTAAAGAGAGTAATATCCACCATGAATATTCTGTCTCCATTCCAAGATATTTAACCTTGAGAAAGTTATTTAAACTTCTGCTTCTCTATTTCTTTATTTATAAAAAGGAGATATAAAAGCCCTTTCATTACTCCTATAGGATGTTGTATAATAATAATCCAATCAAATTATATATATATATAAAAAATAGTAACTTTCCATGACGGTTGTATAAATGCCAGATATCCTTACAATTTTGTATAGTGTCTTTGTATTTTAGCAGTAGAATGTTTTGTTCAAAGAGAATATTTCCTGTAAAATATAAGAGCTGGTGATCTGGTTGAAATAGCTGGATGGTGATGAGGATGCCTTGTGATCTAAGAATCTGAATCTTTAACATTACAACTAAATACAGGGTTTCATAAAGAATAGTGTGAAAATCAGATTTCTGTATAACTTAAGATATTGTATATTCAATCAAACAATTATTTATAGAATGCCTGAACTCTCTTTGGAGAACATGCAAAAAATACAATTTGTTTAGCTGGGAGGCAGATTTGAGGGAAAAAAGAACAAGACATATATAGTACACTACATGGTATGTATTGCTAATCAATTTTTAAATAAATGTTTCTGAAGCACAAATCTCATTGATTATCTCAGCCTCAGGAAAATGGGGGTAAAATTTCACCTGTCTTGTGAAGGTTGGAAAGAAGAGAAGTGAGGTTATATTTAACCTAGGCCTTTAAGAATTTGTAAGAAATTTTGTGTGAAATAATTAATTAAAGAGTGCTCCAAGTAAAGAAAGGCATAGGTAGGTAAAGCCACAGTGGTATAGGTGAGTGGCTTCAAAAAGAGCACATATTCTTGTAAGACTGAAGCTTAGTTTATGAAGGTGGGCAAGAGAGTGGTGGAACGAAGACAAGTTGGGAACAAGTTGTAGACAGCTTTGACTTTCATGAAGCCCTTTGTTTTTGGCAGTAAATGTTAATGGGAGGCACCAGCAGAAGGCTGGTAGGGTGGAAGAGAGACACCAGGTTATTCCTCCTTGCCTTCCAGCTTTCTCCTTTCTGGTTCAGCCTCAGTGAGCTGCTTTACTGTACTGAAGGCCACAGCTCCAGTAGTGTGGCTGTTTTTCATACGTTGGTAATCGTTTCTCCTTTTCTCTTCTCCCCCCTTTATTTGTTTATTCTTTCTTTACATCTGTTTCAGACTCAGGCATTCCCAATTTAGTCAATGGAGTTACATTCTGTTACTATCATCATTTATGTTTCAAATTGTCACAATCTTGGCCTCTGAGGGCCCTGCAAGTTGGCTCTAATGTCCTTCTGCAATGTCTTACCATTCCTTGAGCACTCCCTTATTTTGAGACTCAACAAAATGTTCCAGGCTTATCTTGTACTTACAGTGCCCAGGCCTGCAATGAGCAATTTCTCCATTGAGTTCTGGTTCCTTTTAGTGACATAGTTCTGCTCATTGCTACTTTGGTGCTGCTTCTAGACTCAGTCAGCAAACAGACCAAGGGAAGGCCTATCAATTCATAGTGATAATTCCACATCTAATCTAACACCCTAGGATTCATTTTAGTCTTCCCCTTGCCATAGATTTAACTCCCTTCTCCAACCATCAGAAACGTGGTTTCTATTATTCTCAGTGTATATTTATTTATTTGCCCAATTCTAGAATACATGTAAATTAGTTTCATAATTACTAATTCAAATAACTGGAAAAAAAGCCACCTCAGATTTAGAGACGTTAGCAGGTCTCTGCTGTCACTAGTCCTGGGATATGGCACCATTCCTTATTGTTTTCCCTAAAACTCCATGACCCCCTTGCTAATAGTCTTTTCATTAGACACTTTTTATGTATCCAATTTGACTCTGCCATCTGCTCTCTGCTGGGATAATAACTGATAAAATAGGCTAGAGAGTAACTACTTACAAGGAGGTTACAATATGTAGCTAGAGTCAATCAGTCCTAGCTCAGCATCTGCAGGCACTGAGCATTTTGTGTTAGCACGAAATGACTTATCCAGGTCCTGAATTAATCATAAGCAAAACTATAGTGAACCATACAAGAAGTTCATGAGATGTATGCAGACCAAAATCTAGAAAAAATGAATTCACCACTGATTTATTTTAGAGAAAAAAATACATAATGTTTTAGACCACCAAGTTATTCCCACTCTGATTAATGGCACTGTTATTTTGGCTTCTTTACTGGTATGTAATCTGGGGATAGCTACCTCTCCATTGGAAGACACATGAGTTAATTTCTACATAAAGCTATGTCACAATGTGGCAGAGAGATATTTTTGGCTGTAAAACCTAAAATTTCTTTAGCAACAATGTGAATATGCACATTACCATCCTGAGTGCTCCTAGACATTTCTGGAAAGAAGAGAAATCAGAGTTGAGATCCTAACATTGAATAAATGTTATGTAGTAGAGTAATCAAAGTTTGTACTATGAGATATGATTTTTCACATATTGTATGTTACAAGAAATAAAAATAATATATTGATGATAATAATGGGAGACATAGAGTTCCTAAGTGCCACAGCTAAGAATTTAGAGTGCTACAAACTTTTTTAAGAGAAATGTCATTATTTTACACTTCATTTGTTATAAATTGTTTATATTATTTGATTCTAAAGAAACAAACTCTTTCCTGATTTATTCTATTAAAATATCATGAGAAATGACCAAAGAAGCTGGTGTTAAATTATTTTCATAACACAATTACATTTAGCAATTAAATGTAATAATTATCACATGTAATAATTACATCTGAAAATCTTATAAAAAATTATATCATTGCTATATTTCTTAAATCTACTGTGATAAAGCTTTTATAAAGTTTTAATTGGGTTCAATGAATAATTGTGGGCAATTACAACATGTAAAAAGATAAAAGCAAGACAACATGGGGAAATCTATTAACTCATATTAAGCACATTAAGAATTATGGACACAATCCATTAGAGTTTGTAAAGCAATGTTATGAAATATAAATTAAAGAAAATAAGTTGTTCAATTTGGGAATATGTCAGCAAATCAACTCACTATTTTTAAAAACTGGTAAATAGAATACAAAATTTGTCTACGTCTTTTTCATTTAAAAAATACCATCGGATAACCAAATATATGTTTAGGGAAAGTTTTATTTATAGAAGCAGTCCAGGTAATACGTTAAGAAAAGTAATATAATTGGATTATCATCATTTGGTCACACTTAATGAATTAATGAACCTTACCGTTGTCCTTCAATGGCTACTGGTACCACCAAAAGAACAATGACTTGGCATTATGCCTGGAGCCATGGAGGAACACAACACTACTTGTGAATATAAAGTATTTCCACCCCCTCAGAAAACATCAAACCTCTAGAGTTAAATCAAGCCTCTAGACCCAAATGTTTATTTAAAGGAAATACAGGTGCAGAGGAGCATGTCCAATAACACTTTGATTATACAATCATTTTACAATCTCCATGGTAATTCTTTTCCAAAAAAAATTGCAAGAGAGTGAAAAATAATGGAGATGGGCACATATAGATTAAAAGAGATTTAAGAACACTTTCAACCAATTGAAAAAAAATGTCATTTTTGCTGTTTAGATACTGATTCAAACTACTAAAAATTATGACACGAGTCAGTTGGAGAACTGACTAAATTTTTAATGACATAAAGAGATTATTGTTTTAACTTTAGCTGCATAATAGTTTGGAGACTATGTTAAAGAAAGATTTTTTTATCTTTTATTGAAATAAGTACAGATAAAATGATATCTGGAATTTGCTTCAAAATAATTTTGGTGAGAAAGAAGTAGGTAAGGGTTTATAAGAAACACAACTGGCCATTAGTTGGTAATTGTGGAATCTAGGTGATAGGTACATTGAGGTTAATTATACTAATTTATCGAATTATGTATATGACTAAAATTTGCCGCATTAAAACATAAAAACAAGTTAATAACAAATGTACAAGGTAAATAAAATGTGTAACTCTATTCAAGAGATGCAATAAAGAAGAAAAAACCCTTCATGTTTTCCTCAAAGTGAATAAACTTGCTAATTTTAAAAATTCCTCCTTTTTTCTGGCCCTGGAATTTTCAGCACCCAAAATTTCAATTGCATTTGCTTTTTCTCATTTCTCTATCAGAAGTCTAGACAAACCAAGAAACTCAGAAAACTTATTACAGGATTTATGACGACCACGCTCAAATATAAAGATTTCTGCCTTTTTCCATCATAAAGGGCATCAACGTTATAATGTAAGCAACACTGAATTTTCTCAGTGGTTTTCTTTCTTTTCTTTTTTTTTTTTTTTTTTTTTTTTGAGACAGGGTCTCACTCTGTTGCTCAAGCTGGAGTGCAGTGGCATGATAATTGCTCACTGCAGCCTCAGCCTCCCAGGCTCAAGCAATCCTCACACCTCAGCCTCCTGTGTAAATGGGACTACAGTTGTGCATCACCACACCTGGCCAATTTTCTTTTTTTTTTTCATAGAGATGGGGTCTCACTATGTTGCCCTGGAATGATTTTCTTTCATAAGAATTTGTTTCAATTGATTCTCCTGAATTTCTAAGATAGATATTACTGACAACTGCAGTAATACAATATTTTTCTTATTTTTTTCAGTATTTATACTTTCCACTTTATACATTTCTCTGTTCGAGATGTTGATTGATTTCTGATTCATGTGAAATGTTAGGGAAGACAACAACCACTCTTGTTTGTTCTTCTCTTAACTACTAATTTTTTGACAGATTGTACCATCTATACTCTAAAATAATATTTAATATTTGTAAAATAATACTGTATTAATTTTAACAATACTTTATATATACTTTTTTCTGTTTCTCTAAGAGGTTTTGTTTTACTAAGAAAAGAATGGTGATTTTCATGAAATGACTTTCCAAAAAATGTTATAAATTATTTCAAACATGCCAAGTAATGCATATAAACTATAAAAATTATCATCATCATCATGAAAACACTCACTTAAATACCAAACACCCAATTAAGAAATCGAATATTATCTCTGAAGCTCATTCAAATGACTTTTCAACACCTATATGCTGCATTTTCTGTTTTGTTTTGTTTTTGGTTATAGGTTTTGTTTATGCTCATTAAAAGTAATCTTTAAAACACTAAAAGATGTCAAGAATAAAATGAGCAATGTGAAATTTCGCCACCTAGCAATGATTATCCTTAAACTTTTGTACACTTTCAATGTTTATTATATGTGGCACTTTTATGTGTTTACAAAATATAATATTTTAACTTGGGTTTTAAAAAATTCTTATGAATATTTTGCTATTAGAAATATTATTAAAAGTTGTATTTCTGTGAAAATCACTGGTTATTTTCCTACCAAAGACTTTTTATGCTGAAGATAGTGGATTAATGGGTGCAAGCATTTTTTAGTTACTAAGTATTCCTAAATAGTTTTTTAGAAAGGTGGAATGCACTTACATTTCAACAAGGATATATTCTGGCATGCATTGTATGCTAATTTCTTACATATAATAACATATAATGATTTTTAAGTTTCATAATTTATGCATCTAGTAATATTTTAAATACTCATTTGAAACATTCACACTGTTTTCTTAGGCTACTGACAGATTACTACATACATTTCCTAATTTAAGTTTGTTTTTATTCTACTTTCATCAACATTTTTTAAATTCACAGTTAATAAACAATGTCATTTTCTTGTTAATGATTATGCAGTACAAATAAAACTGAAAAATCAGTTAAAGTCTTTATGCTTTCAATGTATATGTGAAATGATAGATTTTTGATAGTTTGGCTGTTATTTTAGGTCAGATTTGACAGAGTCAATTAAAGTTTCACAAAAGATATCAAACCACATGTACTGTAATTCCTCAATATCTGTACTGTACCTCATACTTGTCTGTGTTAAAATTCTATCCCACCATTTTTTCTTAAGTTTGACAGAGTACCACAGAACAAAATTAAAATGACAGATATTTATTAAATGTCTGGCTGCTCTAGCTAACAGGGCTTAGAATGTATTGGATTTCTAGTTTCAACTGCCAGTTACCAAGCAAGTGATTCTATGATAAAGAGTGGTTTTGATGGGGAAGAAGAGAGGAAGGCAATAAGATTAGGGGAAATGCACATATTTAATGGATAGTATTTTTAGAGCTGAAAGAAAAATGCTTTCAGAGCTTATTTGCCCTCTTAAGTTGGATACCATTACCACCTTCCTCATCAAATGTGGCAGGAGGAGGTCAAGAAATGCCAGCCCTCCCAGAGACGCAGAGCAGGCTTTCAACAAGTTGAAAATGTGACTGATTTGGCAAGGGAGTTTAGATGAGAATATGGGGAAAATTCTTTGAGAGGCTCTTCTGACCTCATATTTTTAATATTTTATTGTACTGAATTAATGACTTTTAAAATCTTTCCACTAGGCACTCCATGGTTCAAAAATGAAAAATACATTGAAAGTCTGACATGTAAAACAAGTTTGGGCAGACCTCATTAAACTTTTTAGCCCAGTCCATATCTGGTTGAATAGCATCTCTCCCCACCAGCACCTCATAACATGGCCCATTTGACCTCTCAGCAAATATGCTCCCCACCTGGTTCAATCAGCCCTCTTTACACATACCTGAACACAAGTTTCCCGAACTCAACTGGGCTTTTTCTGAGGCTTTTTCCTGAAAGCATTGCCCAGTCTCTAGTTCTCTACTACTATCTACTTTTTTCCTGACATATAATGCAACTCTAAATTTAACTTTTATAACTATTCTCAACAGTTGTTAGGATCAATTTAACATATTTTTTTTTAATCTCCTTTAAAATATGTTTATTACCAAGAAGAATCGTTGAGCAGGTATACTTGCAGATCCTGCATTGCACTGGCGGTTGTTATCTCCCTAGGTGCACCTGTAGCCATACCCCTCCTTGAACTTCCCAGGTGTGTGTACACCTCACTACCATTTGTGGACCAATGGGGTCTCCTATGCAAGGCACACAAGACTTCTCTTTCCCTGTCAGGTTTAGCCTGACTTTTCCTTCAATGCTTCTGTCTCTCCCCACCTCCTGCCCTTACATAATTTTATGCAGGAACTCGGGTTTAATAGAACTTTCAATTACCTTTTGATTTATACTGGATCACAAACTTTCTCTGAATATATCTTGGATCTGAAGATAAAAAAGATGTGAAACAACCTAAGAAGTACTAGGGTAGGACTCCAGGTAGGTGAGTCCTAAAAATGAACAGTCAATCCTCTTTCCTTTTGTGACATATAATTTAGTTCTATTCATGTGCACCTTTACTTTGGACACTTAGATATTTTTACAGAAGGATTTTCAAAAGGCCTCAACAGTCAGACTCACCAATAACTGAGACTTTTCTTAGACGACTTGACTTTAGAAGCGAATATATTCAACATGTGTGAAATACTTTTATTTTTGAAGACATTTTAATAACACACTGGCATTTTATATTCAACACGATGCTGTTGAACAGCACTAGAATTGGATGCAATTGCACGTTTCTGGGTCATTTTACAGAAGATCGTACCTTGGAACTTCTAGCCAAAGTGCTGATATTTTAGCAAAATTTTTCAACAGAGTTGCAAGTTTTAAAGGATCCACCTAACCTCTAAACCTAGCAAGAAAATCTTTGAAAATTTTATTTTGTCATTCATTATCTAATAAGTATCCAAAAGATATTCCTTTTGAAGGCAATTACAATGCAGGAAGAACAATACAACAAACAAAATTACATTTGAAGCCAGTGAGATATAATGGAAAGTGCCAGAAGCTCATGTGTTCATCTACATTTTATATATTTGATCAGAGATGGAACACATGTAGGCATTGTTTAAGCACTGCATTTCTCTGTAAATACTAATTAATATTATTCATCAATCTGAAGATATTTGGAAAGCACTTCCAGCCTACAAATAATAAAACATAAGTGTGGGATGTAGGTTTTCCTCCCAATGCTATGGGAAATTTTGTATTTGAACTGTATCTACATGTATTCAATCCTTGATCAAGTATATCAAATGGGTTTCCATAGTCCGCATTTTAAAAATGAATAAATTGCAGAGATGTCCAACTTAAGCACACATAACCAATAGTATAAGAACGTTACTTTAAAATAATATATTGATTACACTATTAAAAGGAACTTGAACTACATGGAATATATTTTCCTCTCCCTGATCTATACTCAACCAACCAGTAAAGTAACAGCAACAAGCACTCACTGATTGCTTATTATAAGTTCTATGAAAATAATTATTGTATTATATTATTTTTTAAAGGCCACACATGCCACAAGCATCAAATTGTTTTTGACTGAAGTAGTGTTGTTGGGGCAATATGAAATATAGACCCAGGATTCTTTCATTCTCCCCTCATCACCCTGTACAAAGTAGTAGATACTGGAGAAAGTAGATAAAGAATATCCTATGCATGCATATATATTTTTTATATTCTCAAGCAATGCCTCATTTAGAGAAGTAAGGCACAAAGACAAGCATGACTCAAGTATAGCAGACAGGGAAAACTGCATTAAATGACTCAGTTCCATTGTGTAAAAATAAAAATAGGGCCTGGCGTGGTGGCTCACGCCTGTAATCCCAGCACTTTGGGAGGCCGAGGCGGGTGGATCACTTGTCAGTATTCCAGACCAGCCTGGCCAACAGGGTGAAACCCCGTCTCTACTAAAAATACAAAAATTAGCCGGTCGTACTGTTACGCCAGCCTGTAGTCCCTGCTACTCCAGAGGCTGAAGCAGGAAAATCTCTTGAATCTGGGAGGTGGAGATTGCAGTGAGCCAGGGTCGGGCCACTGCACTCCAGCCTGAACAAGAGTGAGACTCCGTTTAAAAAAATACTAATAAAATAAAATAAAATGCATAACTTTAACAAGATATTTCTTCTAGAACTCCATGAATTAATTCATTAAGTCAACAATTATTTATTAAGGCTTCTGAACATCATACCCATTTTAGGTGTTTTTGTGGATCCTTTGGATAGAGATGAAATAAGAAAGTATTACTTATATGGAAGATGCATTTTAGTAATGAGATTATACATACTCTAAAGTTCACGAATTTAAAGTGGTTTTTAGTGCTTTTTAATATATTTGCAGAGGAGTATAACCACCACCAAACCTAATTTTAAATTATTTTTATCATCCCCAAAGTAATATTGTAGTTATTAAGAAAAACGTCCCACCCCTATGCATTCTTTTCCACCCACTCAGTTCCCATCCAGTCTTAGGAAACCATTAATCTACTTTTAGTATCTATAGATTTGCCAATTCTAGACATTTCATATCAATATGTATTTCATATAATGTGTAATATTTTATCTCTGGCTTCTTTCACTTAGCATAATATTTTATGCAATCTTCAAATTCATCTATGTTTTATCAGTACTTCATTCTCTGTTATTGGAAATGAATTTCATTGTAGAGACATGCTATATATTGTATATTCATGGATTGATTAGTGGACATTTGTGCTATTTTTACCTTTTAAGTATTGTGATTAAGGATACTAGGAACATTTGTATATAAGGTTTTGTGCGGACGTATGTTTTGATTTTCCGCAAGTAGAGAACTAGGAGTGGAAATGTTGGGTCATAGGTAATTCTATGTTTAACATTTTGAGGAATAGCCAAACTGTTTCCCAAATGGCTCCACCATCTTGAGTACTCACCAACAGTTTATGAGGGTTCAAATTTCTTAATATTCTTGTCAACACTCGTTACTATCTTTTTAGTTATAGCCATCCAAGTGTTTGTAAAGTGGTAGCTCATTTTGATTTTGATTTATACTTCCCTGATGACTGATGGTATTGAACATCTTTCCATGTGCTTATTTGAATTTCTAATCTTCTTTGGAGAAGGGTGTATTTAAATCCTTTGCCCACCTTTAAATTTGATTATTTGTCTTTTATTTTTTCTTGAGTTGTAAGGGTTTTAAAAATAAATACATTCTGAATGCAATTATCATCAAATCATAATTTGCAAATAGTTCTCCTACTCTGTGGTTGTCTTTTCACTTTCTTGATCGTGTTTTTTGAAGTGTAAATGTGATTTTTCTTAAGTTCAACAATATTTCTTTTATCACTCTTGCTTTTGGTATTATAACTAAGGTATCACTGTCTAATTCAAGATCATGATTTACTCCCATAAATCCTTTTCTTCCAAAAAATGTATAGTTTTAGCACATACATTTAAGTCTTTGATATCTGTTAACTTTTATGTATGGTGTGAGATAGAAGACCAAATCAATTCTTTTTTATATGGATATCCATTTGTCTCATCAACTTTTTTTTTTTTCTTATCTTACCTATGCCTCTGTGATCATCATATTCATTTTCTTTAAATCTTAATGGAGTGAATTATATTGATGTTTTCTGGTATTGTACCATCCTTCTACTTCTGTTATAAATCCAATTTGGTCATAATTCTTTATTTAATACAATAGTGAATTCTATTTGTTAATATTTTATTGATGACATTTGTTATTTTTCATCCATGTTTATAAGTAAAATCATTTTGTTGTAATGAAGTTATCCATTGTATTTATAGTACTAATCTTTATCAGACATCGATTATAAGAGCTCATTAAATAAGGTGGGCAATTTTCTTATTTTTTTATTTATGAAGCAATTTTATTTATTGATAGTCAATAAAATGTTAATTGAATGAAGTGACTTTTTCATGTGTGTGGGAGACAGAAAGAGTTACAGGAGGGGCTAAAGGGATTTTTAAAAATAAAATAACTATAAAAATTATAATTCAAATTTTTATTCACTTAATTCATTTTTTGGTTATTTATGTTTCCCTAAAACCATTCAATTTATTTTCAAATTTATTGAAATACATGAGTATTTATTATTCTAGATGATGCTCATTCAATGTAGTTTTAATTTTTTTAATTCTTTCTTCAGTCTTCAGATGCTTGTATATTTTCAAAGTTTTTCTCAAATCCAGCTCTCAGTTTTGTCTATTATTCGATTATTGATTTTTGTTATTTTGTATTGTATTAAGTCCTACTTGTTTCGTTTTTTATTTTTTGAAGTTTAGTTAAGGTGATTGATGAAAGTAACTCTTTTTCGATCTTTTTGAGTTGATTGTTTAAATGGTACATAATTTCTTCTTTCTTATATTTAACTGAATTCAATGCTGCAATTTCTGTATTACTTTTGCTGCAAGTCACATATTTTTGACATTAGTTGTGCTGCTGTTTAAAACTAGATATTTTATAATTTTTAATACACTTTCTTCTTTAAACCATGGGATAATTTAAGTTATCCAATATGGAGAGTTTAAATTATCATTTAATTGTTGATATCTAATTTATTTTATTGTGAGAAAATATTTAGTTAGGGTAGTGCTGATTATTTGAAATCAGTTGAAATTTCACTTACATCAATTATCATTTAATTGTTGGTATCTAATTTATTTTATTGTGAGAAAATATTTTGTTAGGATAGTGCTGATTATTTGAAATCAGTTGAAACTTCACTTACAGACTACTTATAGCAAACTAAAAATGTATGTCTCAGAGCCTTAAAGTTGTTAAAGTGATGATGACAATCATTGAATGTAGAAAAATAACTGATCTTATAGCCATTGGAACTACAGTCTTGGTCTTATACCCATTGGATTGAGCTTGATATACTATTATTCCTAAAGATCCAATTTCAAGAACAAAAAACTGGAATGGACCTTTTCATACACTGAGCCCTTGAAGTTAGAGTAAAGCTGGGGTTGGTGCCTCCCTCACTTCTTATACCTATACACTTGCTTATCTCTGCCTTAAGGATAGGGGCTTTATTTATCTAGTTTATATTCCTATTTCTTGCTCCTAGAACAATGTCAGGCACAGTGTGTATTCACTGAATACATGCAAGCACAGGGAATGGATAACCTACTTGGTGTCTTGCATGGCACCATAGTATGCTGAGAACTGGGGCTAGTGCAAAGATTCGACAAAAGTTGAGGGCTAGTGAATGGGCAAGAAGAGATATGTTGAAGTCCTGGTCTGTGGGAGGGGCCATTTCAGCTCTCTCGGCTTCATTTTCTTTCTTTAGATCAAGGACAGGAAAGCAGGGCTCACAAGGAAGGCCGCGAACAGGCTGCTCACTAACATAGAGCATAATAGTTTGAAGACACTGCCCAGCACCAATCCTGGAGGTGTCCTAACAAAATATAAAATCTAGTATCCATTCCTGCTAGTCCTGATGGTGGCCATACAAAAGAAGCAGGAGCCCATAGAGCCCATCACACTGGCCCAGCAGCCCGTGGTCATATGATTGCTGCTGACAGAAATTATGTCTGTGTGCAATTGTGAGTTCACCTTAGAGCTCTTTTCTAACTGAAGAGGGGCAACAAGAGGAAGCCAACACTTTATCAACCTGGCTGAAGGAGTGATGTGTGGAAATGTTAACATTTACTGGCTTTTCTGAACCCATTGTATCTCCTCACTCCTCTAGCCTGGGAAAACACCTGTTATGCTTCCATAGAGCTGGCCAATTTTTTCTGCTTTATACGTGGAAGTACAATTTCCTTTAGCCTTCAGAGTCTACATTTGTAGGGAAATCTCCTGCTTGTTTTTCTCATCTCTGTTTCCATTTCAAAATGTCTCGGCAAATTTTTCTCCAAGCAAACTGTGCATAAATGAATGTATAGCAGCATTTGCTACACATTAGAGTCCATGGTATTGTGTATACACAGAAGAATTTTGTAGAAGAAATCCTCTAGGGTGAAGGCAAGAGCAAGCTAAGGCAGGCTCTGAGGATTAAGACCTGTAAGTATGTCATTATTACACACTGGCTGACCCTGTGGAGCCCCATTCAAAAAGTGTATATACATTCAAATTGGCAGGAAGGCTTTCCCACTAGGAAGAGATTTCAGACTGAAGGGGAGCAATTACAGACTGGGTTTGTTTATCTTGTTACACTTCAGCAGGGCAGGGAAGAGCTGCAGCAGCAATTCCTCCTTAATGAATTGAGGTGGGGAAGGAGAGCTGGAGGCAGTTTGAAATATCTTCCTTTACAATGTCACTAAAGTAAGCCAATAAGAAGAAATTAATTTATAGAATATTAGAACAGAATTAAAATGTTTTTAGAAAATTTATTTTATCATATATAACACTTTCCAAGTAATTTTGGTAATTGCAAATAGGAAGGAACAATTTTTGCTACTCTATCACCCATAGCTGACTTTTCTTACATCTTGGGGAATTTTATTCTATGGTTATTCTCTACTGATTGTCTTAATCAAAACATCATAATTTATATGTAAATTTATACCCCCTTTTTAGTCAATTTTCTCTAACAAATATTTATCTATATTTCATAAGATACAGTCTTCATAGCCATTAATTTACTGGATATGAATGCTGAAAAGGGGTAGTGGAGCCTTAGTCCACCCCTCTTATTTGACAAATGAAGAAGCTTGGTGATATGGTTTGGCTGTGTGTCCCCACCCAAACCTCACCTTGAACTGTAATGATCCCCACATGTCAAGGGTGGGACCAGGTAGAGAGAACTGAATTATGGGGGCAGTTTTCCCCATGCTGTTCTCAGGATGGTGAGTGAGTTCTCACAAGATCTGATGATCTTACGAGGCGCTTCCCCCTTCGCTCAGCACTCATTCGCTCTTCTGCAGCCCTGTGAAGAGGTGCCTTCAGCCATTATTGTAAGTTTCCCAAGGCCTCCCCAGCTGTGCTGAACAGTTAGTCAATTAAACCTGTTTTCTTTAGAAATTACCCAGTCTTGGGTATTTCTTCATATCAGCATGAGAACAGACAAATACACTTGGAAACCAGTGCAAGACCTTGCAGCTCATGACAACTGCAAGCCTAAAGTTCACTGAAGGTTCTTCCGTTCAGGTCACATTCTCTGAGACAAGCAGGAGGAGAGAGAATAGAACAGGTGGGATAGTGACTCCAACAAGCTTAGGCACTCTGCATAAATCAGAGTGTGCTCAAGGCAAAAACAGTGACCACATGTTGCAAAATCTGAAGGCACTCAGAAGAATTCAGTTGATGGATATCATAAAATATATTTTTTTAAGTATTCAGTAAAGTGACTACTCCTCATGCTTGAGCCAGATCAAAGGTGATTTCTTAAGGGAAGCCCTGCTGAGCAGAATAATTTTCTCCTTCATTTGCATTTCTGTATCACTTTGTTCATAACTATATTATGACATTTACCACATTTATTTTCATTATCTGTTCAAATATCACCCTCCAACTATACTGGGAATATATTAAGCAGGGCACCATTTTTTAATTAGTTTTTCTAGTCCTAATATTTAACTCTGACACATAGTAGGTGATTAATATATATTTGGTGAACTGAATTGCTACATATCATTATAATAGGCAGCTTTAAGCATATAGATTTTTCTTAGATTTTGCAAAAGCATGGATTGGTTGAATTTCTTCCAAAAGAGTCAATTAATAAATATTAATGTTTGTTCTTTGTCGGGGATTGTGCTAAGACTAAGGATAGAAAAGATAAGCCAGTGCTAGAGTCTTTGTTTTCAGTGGCCTTTCCTTTTAATAAATATAGAAAAAATAAACAAAGTATGATAAAACTATAATAAAAAAATGACATAGCCAAATGACAGGCACTGACTACACAGGGGAGCTCTCCCAGTAAGCTTTCAAGAAAATGATAAAATATAAGGTGAGCCTTGGCAGACGGATGAGAAATTTAGTAGTGAAGAATCTTTTAAACAGGAAAAAAAATAGTATATTTCAAAAAGGACAGACATTAATGTGGGTGGTAAGGAGGTGGAAAAAGAACATTGAGGCTGGAACAAGTTAGTCTGGGAAGTGAGTGTTAATGGCAGAGGAGAGAAAATCTTGTCACAATGTGGAATGCAAGAGTAGGGAGTGGAGATAAGCCTCCAGATTTTGGGTAGGAGTGTTGATTTCTGATCTCCTAAAATTAGCTATGAATTTTCTTCCTAGGAAAGGAAAAAAACTTTCCAGAACTTTTCCCTACATCAATCTGCCCCCATCTTAATATGTGACACCATCATCTACTTAGTCTTGATGGAAAACAATCAGGATCACTAGTATCTCACTTTTTCTTACCCACTTAGCCAAACACCTTTAAGACATTCACTTCTCCATATCTCCACTGTCACCATTCAGGTCTGAGCATTTTTTCTCTAACCTGGACTACTTTGCTGTCATCCTAACTTGTCTCCCTGTTTCCATTCTTTCTTTACTTTAAATAAATTTCTACACAATAGTCACAGTAATCTCCTAAATTTTCTGATAGAAAAATGCTTCTCTACCTCTTCAACTCTTTAATGATTTCTTAATTCTTATATAATAAAACTCAAGCTCCTTACTTGAACCTACAACGCTCTGCAGGTTGTAGCTCATATATTTATTACCAACTTAATTTCATGGCATTATCCCCCAACTTCATCCTGCTGCAGCAATAGTGACCCGTTTTCAGTTTTCCCACATCCATTTATTCTTATCTTTTCATATTCTTCAAAGGGATGGCTGACTCTCATTCTTCAAGTCTAATCTTAAATCTGACATTTTTTGAGATGTCTTCAAACATGATATGTAAAGAAGTTTCTCTTTTTTAATTTTTAAATTTGTTTTATCTCCTTATTTTAAAATAAAATATAGATACAAAAATGTCTATCAATTGCCTTCACAGCTTAATGATTAAGAGGCTAACAACAGTTAAAAGAAAACCTTTAGACAAATTAAATGTAGCAGAGTTTATCTGAGTAAAAATGATTCATGGATTGGGCAGCACTCAGAACAACAAGAGGTTCAGAGAGCTCTGCTTTAGCAGCATGAGCAGTGAGCTTTGACACACTGAACATGGAAGCAAAGAAATTACTTGATTGGCTATAATTTGCCTTATTTGAGCATTTGCCTTATTGGAGTAAGATCTGGTGCCTAATTAGAGAGAGGTTAATTGTCAGTTTATGATTGATTAAGCTTAAGTTTCATTATACTGCTTACACCAGGCTTCAGTTTTCTCAGGTAGAAACCCCAAACACTGAAGTTGTCTTAGCCTAATGGCCTCCTACTTAAATTTTTTCTTAACATATCTTTATTACCAACTGACCAACTAAGTCAAGAACTATCGCTAGCTACTCCAGAATCCCTGCAAAATGCCTTGTAAAGCCCTCCATTCTCCTTAAGCAAATATTCTTTTCACTTTTAGTAATCATTTCCTTGTATTGCTTTTGTTTCATCACACATGTAGGCATCTCAAAACCCTATGCTTTAGTCTTGTCTATTTTGTTATTGTCGTTGTTTTTTTGTGGTTTTTTTGATATATTTTTCCTGTGCATTTTGATTTTTAGGTTCTAATTCTGTTCTTTTTTATACATGTTTTAATGTTTCAAGTTGACTTAGTTTACATAAAAGGCACAGATTTTAAGTGTGCATTTCAGAAAGTTATTCCAAATAAATGCATCCTTGTAAGTACTAGGTAATCAGCTCAAAAAACCTTTTTTATCCTTCTTTCCCATCAATCCCATTTCCCAGACGCAACCATTGTCTGCTCTTTTATTACCATGGTTTGTGTGTTTGTTTGTTTTTTGAGACAGAGTCTCATTCTGTCACCAGGCTGGAGTGCAGTGGTGCAATCTTGGCTCACTGCAACCTCCGCCTCCTGGGTTCATGCAATTCTCCTGCCTCAGCTTCCTGAGTAGCTGGGATTATAGGTATGTGCCACCATATCTGGCTAATTTTTGTATTTTTGTTGTTTTTGTTGAATACTATACAAAGGGACTGATGCAGTGTCATATAAAGGGAATCTTTTGTTTAAAGGTTCTTTCACTCAGCATAATGCTGATTCATGTATTATTAATTTGGTTTCTTTTACTATTCTATAGGATTCTACTATATGAATACATTATAGCATTTTACAATCCATTTCCTTGTTCATGGACATACATGTTTATCACAGCTTTGGGACAATATCAATAGAATGTGGACATTCTTACACAGATCTTTTGTAAATATGTTTTCATTTCTCTTGGGAAAATCCCTAAGTCTGGAATTACTGAATTGTGTAGCAAGCATATGTTAAACTTTCTAAGAAACCACCAACCGTTTTCCAAAACATTTGTATCACCTTTCCAAACAGTAATTCAGGAGCCTATAAGTTGATTCCCACCTTTGCCAACAATTGGAATTATCCATAATAGTCAGTCTAGCGAGTGTGTGGTGGTATTACATTGTGGTTTATTTTATATTTTCTTGATGATTAATTAGGTAGAACGTTTTATCATGTCCTTTAGAGAACCTTATTTGTAAAGTATCTGTTTGCAGTCTTCCTTATTTTAGTTAGATATTGGATACTTTGACTATTTTTATGTTGTAGGGGTGCTTCACATATAACACACATGTCATATCTTACAGACATACCCTCTAATCTGTTCTATTATTCTATTTTTTTTAACCCTTAGTTCAATACAACTGTCTTGAGATCTCCAGATGTCTTCTCCT
Source organism: Mandrillus leucophaeus (assembly GCF_000951045.1). Taxonomy (NCBI): domain Eukaryota; kingdom Metazoa; phylum Chordata; class Mammalia; order Primates; family Cercopithecidae; genus Mandrillus; species Mandrillus leucophaeus. The sequence goes on from NW_012105120.1 coordinate 752,002, forward strand.
TTTTTTTTTTTTCTTTTGAGATGGAGTCTTGCTCTGTCGCCCAGGCTGGAGTGCAATGGCACGATATTGGCTCACTGCAAACTCCACCTCCGGTGTTCACGCCATTCTCCTGCCTCAGCGTCCCGGGTAGCTGGGACTACAGGAGCCCGCCACCATGCCCGGCTAATTTTTTATATTTTTAGTAGAGACAGGGTTTCACTGTGTTAGACAGATGGTCTCCATCTCCTGACCTCGTGATCCGCCCTCCTCTGCCTCCCAAAGTGCTGGGATTACAGACGCGAGCCACTGCGCCCGGACTTCTTCTTTTATGCCTTTTTTTTATGATTTATGAAAAGGCTGCCAGAATTTTGTCTAGGAGTATATTAAATTTTTCGATTGCTGTTTCTCAACTTTATTATTATTATTGTCACCTTGCCCCACGAAGAAAAATAAATTATGTTTAAATTATCTTTAACTAGATAAATTAAAAAATGAAAAAAAATTTATCAGGCAGGGATGAGTTTTGAAAAGTGACAAGACATTATAATGTCTAAGGATTTTTGCACCCCTGAGAACGAATTTTCTCCTTTGGGAGGTAGTATTACTACTGCTGAGAATGCAGGCTTTAGATCAATGTGGGAAAAAAATATTCAGTCTTCCATTCCATTTCCTTGCTATCTCTTCTCATTTTTTAGATTTTTAATTTCTCTTGACAATGCTTTCATGGTTTTAGTGTATAGATATTTCACATATTTTGCTAAATTTATTCCTACACAAGTGATTTAGTTTTCTTATACTATTAAAAAGGTACTATTTTTATCCCTTTTTTCCAATTGCTTATTGTTAGTATATAGGCATGCAATTAATCTAATATTGACACTGTAACTTTTGTGACTTTTATTTTGAATTCTGGTAATAGTTTTTTTTCCTTTCTGATGAACTCTGTACCTCAACGTAGAAGTTGCTGGCAAATGAAGATGACATCCTTTCTAGTCTTCATGCATTTTGTTTCCATGTTCATTTAGTAACACCTACCTAAGGGGAGGGTTAGACAAACTTAAGTGAGAAAATACTTTATAAAGGGAAAGTATTTTTGTCATTGTTTTCCACTGTTGGCTACCTCTTAATATTAACCAGTAGCGAACCTGCCACAAACCAGTGTGCTCATTATTGTCCTTTCCTTCTCAGGAAACAAGATGTCTGCCAGGATAAATGGACTGAGTTCCTAGACTCTCATAGGAAACATCACAAACAAAAGTCTTTCATTTCTAGAAGCCAGCTGAGGAAAGGGGAGCCTTCCCAGCTGGCCTCCAAAAGAGAACACAGCAGAAGGATTTGGCCAGTGACTGTAAGTTTGTGCCAATGGTGCTTTCTTCCAGGCCTGCTTCTGAGAAGCTCCCTCAAGTATTTGTTTGCCATTGTGGTCCATAGTCAAAGTGTCTGTCAGGATAGACAGATTTTTATATCCCACAAGGCATATAAAAACTGGGGTCCTGGCTGAGTTAAGGTCAGGAGAAATGAAAAAAAGCAATTAAAGTGGAGACATATTCTATGTTTTTATCACTTTGTGTTTGTGTATGGCAGTGTTAGCTTCAATATTATGCAAACTTGATAATTAGCTCCTTGGAGATTTGTTGTACTGCCTTGAATTAAATTAAGGAAAAGACTTTCATCACATATTGTCATATCTAAATATAGAGGAATTGATGTGTAATATAATGGGAAAAAGGAAAAACAGAAGTAAATGAACAAGAGACTGGAAATAGAGAGTTGGTAAAAGAGAGTATACAAAAGGAAAGAGCTAATAGAAATTTTAAAAACACTTCTTGAAAATCTATTCTCTATCATATATTATATGTTTTTTCTTTTTTGTCTAGTTTTTTTAAAAAAGTTAGAGCAAATGTAATATAAACTCATTGTTAGTAAGTTCGTTAATTACAGTAAGTTTGTCAATTACAAAGGCATGAAAATTACCAGAAATCCCTGTCATACCATAGTTAATATAATGTTGTAGTCCTTTTTACTCACTCTTTGACATTTATTATCTCTATCATCTATCTTACAGAATTTTAACCAGAAAAAGTTATTCCATCTCTTACATCTTATTTAACATTATACATTTTAATTAATATTACGAAGGTATAATTTAGATCCATTCAAATGGACAGTCTGAGTACTGAAAAATGTTAATTTTTAGTTAATTTAATTAAATCTTAATTTTTAATTTTTAATTAATTTAGTTAAATTTTAACAAATGTTAATTTGTTAAACATAGCTTCTTCAAGATACAGAGCACTTCAGTTACCCCAGAAAGTTACCTTATAGCTTCTGCATGCAATCATCCCTAATTTCTGCCTTAGACAACTGCTTTCTAAATCTATACATTAGTTTCCTACATTAACTATGACTATTTTATGTATATTTATGAATTAAGTATACATGAGTTTTATACATTAGTTTTGCAAATTCTACCATTTCATATAAATCAAACCATACTGTAAGTACTTTTACGTTGTTTTGCTCTGCAAGCTCTTTTTAAGATTCAACGCTGTAGTCCCTGCTACTGGGGAGGCTAAAGCGGGAGAATGGTGTGAATCCAGGATGCGAAGCTTGCAGTGAGCCGAGATTGTGCCACTGCACTCCAGTCTGGGCGACAGAGCGAGACTCCATCTCAAAAAAAAAAAAAGATTCAACCATGTGTGCTTATGTGTATGTGTATGTGTGTGTACATTATTTTATTGTTGACATATTTATTGTTGTATGGATATATCACCATTTCATTATTTATTCACCTGTATATGGTTAATTCAGAGCTATCATAAATCAAGCATTCCATTTTTAAAGATCAAATACAATATTATGTGTAAGTATTTTGTAAATGCCACTATTAAGTTGAGGAAGATGCTTTCTATCACTAATTTGCTGAAAGATTTTTTTTTTTTTGAGACAAAGTCTCATGCTTTCGCCCAGGCTGGAGTGCGGTGGCGTGATCTTGGCTCACTGCAACCTGTGTCCCCTGGGTTAAATCAGTTATCCTGCTTCAGCTTCCCAAGTAGCTGTAATTACAGGCACCCACCACCATGCTCAGCTAATTTTTGTATTTTTAGTAGAGATGGGGTTTCACCATATTGGCCAGGCTGGTCTGGAACTCCCAGCCTCAGGTAATCCGCTCACCTTGGCCTCCTGAAGTGCTGAGGTTACAGGTGTGAGCCACCGTGCCCGGCCTGCTGAAAGTTTTTAAAATCATATTGGATTTTAAATTTCTGCCTCTATTAAATAATTACATAGTTCTTCTTCTTTTATATGTTAATCTGGCAAGTCATGTTGCTTGATTTTCAAATGTGGAACCAACCTTGCATTACTAAGGTTATCTTACTTGATCATTTTCAAGTATACTTTTTATATAAATATATACTCATTTGCTAGTACTGCATTTGATGTGAATTTTTAAATCTATTATCACCACCGATAGTGACCTATAATTAGAAATGTCATAATGTTTCTCAGTTTTTGGTATTAGGACTGTGCTGGCTTTAAAAAGTGATTGGAGAAGTGTTCTCTCCTTCTCTACTTTCTGAGAAACATTGCATAAGACTGATATTATGATATTATATTTTTCTCAAATACTTAATAGAATTAACTAACAAAACCATCTAGGTCTAGAGTTTCATTGTGTTCATGTATATATATGTCAAAAATTTTGATTATAAATTTTTAATAGATATAGAGCTATTTTAATTTTCTATTGCTTCTTGTGTTACCTTTGGTAAGTGGCATTTTTTAAAGAATTTTTTATTTCATAAAATATTTACATTTTAAAATGATGTTCCTTATTATCCTCTTATTAGGTATAGACCCTGGAGTAATTCTTTTTTTTTTTTTTGCTTGTTTTGGGTATTGGTAATTTGTATTTTTTTCAGTCCTTCTAAATTTTGTTACATTTTTTAATTGTTTTTTAAAATTAGGACTTTGCTAATTTTTTTCTTTTGCTTGTCCATTTTCCATTTCATTAATTTATGCTCTACCCAGTATTAATTATTTTCTTGTTCTTACCTTCAGTTTAATTTGCCATTTTTCTTCTCAGATTCTTAATGGGTAAATCTACATTATGAATTTTAAATCTAAAAATTTAATCTACATGTCCAAATTAAGATTTGTTTTACTGCATCAGATTAATTTTGATATGATACATATCTATTATCTTTCTACAATTGTTTCTAATTTATTTTGTTATTTATTTTATGACACATTTAGTTTTAATTTATAAAATTTTTTTGAATATTTTGCCATTTTATATATGTATTATTATTAATGGTTTGTAATGAAATTTAATTATGGTCAGAAAACATAGTCTTACTAGGTGTATACAGATTTAGGATTACTACATCTTTCTGATGATTTGTATTTTTATCATTGTGAAAAGTTTTTCTTTAGCTCTTGTAATTCTCTGCCCTTAATGTGTGTGATATTGACACACCTATACCAGCTTTCTTAGGTGTACTGTTTACATTCTATATCCTCCTACTCTCCTACTTTCAGGCTATTTGTCTTTAAATTTAAAGAAAGGAAAATATTGAGACTTTCTTTTTTATCTCTTTATTTTACTTAACATTTTCATTTGATGTAATTATTGATGTGGTTGAATTTATGTTTACCCTCTTACTATGTGTTTCCCATGTGCCCTTTCTAATTTTTCTTTCTCTGTTGCTCTTTTCTGACTTATTTTGGGTTAATCAAATACTTTACTTTTAGTTTTACATTTCTTTTTTCTTTTTCTTTCTATTTTTTTTTTTTTTCCTTTTTTGAGATGGAGTTTAGCTCTGTTGCCAGGCTGGAGTGCAGTTGCTCGATCTTGGCTCACCACAACCTCCACCTCCCATGTTCAAGCGATTCTCCTGCATCAGCCTCCCGAGTAGCTGGGACTACAGGGAGCGCCACCACACTCCACTATTTTTAGTAGACACGGGGTTTCACCGTGTTGGCTAGGATGGTCTCGATCTCCTGACCTCGGGATCTGCCCACCTCAGTGTCCCAAAGTGCTGGGATTACAGGCGTGAGCCACTGCACCCAGCCTATTTTATTTTCTTTATTCGATTCTTAGCCATGTTACTTTTTATGGTTTCTCTAGAGCTAAAAATATGAATTCTTAACGTATTAAAGTATTTAGAGTCGATACTGTATTAGTTCATACCTGACTCATACTTTTCACATTATACATTTTCAACATCTCACTCTATACTTGACATTTGCTACTTCATAAATACTATAATTTTACTGCATTATTTTTGGATTTGTCCATGTTCTTCATTTGGGTAATTGTAGATGTTTTATTTCTATATACATTATTTTTCCACCCTAAAATGTTATTATTTTTGCATTATAGCTGTGGTTCTTTCAGAAATTTAGGATATACACAATACTTTATATTTATACTTATCATTCTTATTGTGTTTTTTCTTCCTATAGGTCAAAGTTTCCATCTAGTATTATTTGCCTTAAGCCTGAAAAATATTTTAGAAATTGTCATAATTTAGCTATACTGATAATTTATCTAAAAGTAGTTCTTAGTTATCTAAAAGTAGCTTAATGTCATACTTCCTTTTTGAAGGATATTGTCACTAGAGAATTCTGTTTTGTTTTTTCTTTTAGCACTTGAAAATTATTGTTCCACTATCTTTTGGCTTCTACTGTTTATGATGAGAAGTCAGTGTTTATTATTATCATTGATCTCTGTACACAATTTTTATTTTGTACCCATTACCGTCAAGATTTTCTCTTTATATTTGGTTTCAACCACTATGAGTTTGACGTACTGTGTATGTTTTTTGTTTATGTTGTTTTTGCATTTATCCTTCTTGATGTATCCTGGGATTCTTGGGTGTGTAAATCAATATTGATAACCAATTTTTGAGATTTTTCAGCCATTATTTGAATTTTTATATTATTCTTGCTGTCTTATTCTAGAATCTTTATTACAACATGTTAGACCATTTGATGCTGTGCCCCAGTTCCCTAAGACCCTGTTCATTATCCTCCAATCACTTTTTCTCTGTTTTTCAGATTAAATAATTCTCTTGATTTATCCTCAAGTTCACTGACTGTTTCTTCTTCCCTATTAAAACAGTTCTTAAGATCATGTAGCAAGTTTTTAATTTTCATTATTGCACTTTTTAGTTCTATAATTTTCATTTGGTTTTATTTTATATGTTTTTTTTCAAGTCTCTGTTCATTTATTAAATTTTTGATTTTACTTGCTCTTTGACTATTTATTCCTTTAGCTCTTTGAAAAGATTTGTAATTAATAGCTGCTTGAACATTTTTGTTTGCTAATTCAACACTTGACCATTTGAGGTTGGTCTCTACTATATGCTTTTTTTCCTGGACTCTACATTATTCTGTTTTTATATCCCCATGCATATTGTGTGTGTGTGCGTGTGTGTGCATTATACTGGATATTAATTCTTATTCATTGTAGATACTAAAGATTATGTTGTCTTCCTCAAAAGAGTATTCGTTTTTGATCTGGTAGGTAATTCAGTTACTAGCTGATCACCTTGAATTTGTGTACGGTAGGGTGTTGCTCTTTGTCAAGACAGATCTGTAGAAAGCCCAAGTTATTTTCTAAGTCAATCTAACTTGGCAGATTCATCCTCCGAACTCTATCGACTCAATATCTCCTGTTAGGGTCTGCCTTATACTCTTTTAGGACAGGTCTACAGTACACTTTATTTTGGAATATGGTTCTTACTTTTGAATTGTGGTTTTTCTGGTGTCTCAGATAGATGCCTGGAAAGCTGATGAAGTCTCTCTACTCTAGATACACTGGACCATTAACGTCCCCGGCATGACTCAACCTTTCTCTGTTACATTTTCCATGCCATACCTTTAGGCATGCATAGCTTATATCTTGGACAGAGTCACTAGGCATCACTACGCAGTCTCCTAGTAATCCATCCTTCATGGTGTTATATCTGTTAGGCTCCACACTTCAGCTGTCTCAACCCTCATGTCTCCCTCTTGTGATGTCTGCTTAGAGTTAGAAAAAGGTCCTCAGGCAGCAAGCCAGAGGCTCAGGTTATGAGTTTTCCTTTGATCGGAATTGAATTTCTGTGTTGCTTTTTGTCTAATGTCTGCATATGGTCATTTCATGGTTGTTAAATCTGGTACTAGTTATTCTAGCACAGCTTGAAGCAAAAATCATAATATTTTATTTGAAACACATAAAAAATTATTATACCTCTGTTAGTCAGTATTCTCCAGAGAAACAGAACCAATAAGAGAAAGAGAGAAGAGAGAGACAGACAGGGAGGGGGGTGGGGGAAAGAGAGAGACAGAGAGAGAGAGAGACTGAATGGGCTTAAAAGATTATTGGGGCTGGCAGGGGCAAAATCTCTAGGGCAAGTCTACAGGGTGGAAATTCAGGTAAGAGCTGAGGGTAGATGGCACAGTCTTGAGTCAGAAATCTGCAAAGCAGGCCAGGCAGGCTAGAAACTTAGGCCAAGTTACTATGTTGCAGACTTGAGTCCAAATTCCTTCTTTTTAAGGAAACTTCAGTCTTCCCATTTAAGACCTTCAATTGATTAGAAGAAACTTCACCAACATTATGGAAGGTAATCTGTTTTACTCTAAGTTTCATGACTTAAATGTTAATCACATGTAAAAAGTACCTTCATAATAACATCTAGGCTGGTATTTGAACAAACAACTGGGCACTACAGCCTAGTCAAGTTGATACCTAAATTTAACTGGCACAGTACTCAAGATTTTTTTTTCCCTCTCTATGTGATCGTCAGTTGCCTACAATTTATTTTATTATTACTCAATTCTCAGAATTTTCATTTATTTCCTCCTTTTCAAGCATTTTATAGAAAATATACTTGTTCCCATGTCTTTATTTGAAACACTGATTATTTCCTGTGGACGAAGTATAATCCTAATTAAAAATATTAGGTCAAATAATTTAAAAGGTATTCATATATCTTACCATTTGGCCCTCAGAAGAAGTTTAGCATCTTATACATTACCACGATAAGTGTATGATAGTGTCAATATCCTCCCTTGATGGAAAATGCCCAGTGTTTTAAATATTTTTGCATTGACTTGAAGAAAATTATATATTATTGGTGTTTGAATTTGTTTAAATGTAATTCCAAGGAGTTTACACACTTTAAAATTATTATATTACCAATTTCAACTCTTATTTTGAATATTTACATTGGGTTTATCAGTCTTATTTTTGCAAATTTGTAATAGACAGTTACATAGTTTGGCTTGGTCTGCCATCTGTATATTTCCCACTGCAGCTTAGTCTGCCATCTATATATTTCCCAGTTTATTAGTTGCTATTTTTTATAATTAAAATTAGAAGAAAGCCTTAAGAGAACAATCTAATTTTTAGCATGGTAAATTCTGCAATTTCTCAGATATCTGATTTATAAACATTTTTGTGCTTTCCTGTTTTATGCAATATTTCTTACATTATATTCTATGGTAGAAAAGTATTTTTTTAAAGAAATTAAATTATTTTTATTTGAAAAAAAATCCAAATATTAAATTTGCCATTTTTTCAGTTTTTATATTACTTAACAGTGGATACTATTTATAGAATGAAGTGTTTTTCTAGCTACATTATAATCCATACAACATCAAAAAGAATACCTGTGTCAAAGCCTTAGAAAAAGTTCCTACATTTTTTCTCAGTGTACCTCATTGGATATACCCTCTATGTTTTGATATGTAGTTTTCTTAGAGTCATTATTTTGGAAATATTAAAAAAAAATTCACATTGGATTCTTAATTCAGGAGAATTGCAAAAATAACTTCTTATTTCCAAGGGCCTGAGAGTTTTGATTTTGTATTTACTTTTGTATTTACTTCTAATTCTGTATAGTTTTGTTTTTATGTATTATAGTGTTTGAACACCAGGAAAATGGTGTAATAGCAAGAACAATGTTGGAAAGACAGATGTCGCCTGCAAGAATGTTGCTTTCTTCTCTGCTTTTATTTCAAAATTCTAAACCTGTGAGGAGACTGTGTTGAACATTCAGGTATGATTTAGGACAGAGTAGTTTTCTGTAAAGAGACTAGAAGAGACAGAGAGAGAAATTCTTGTGGATAAAAGAGATAATTGGAGCCTAGAAGAAGGGGAAGAGAGGTCCATGATTCCTCCAACACAGGACAATGTATCCTGCTGTCTAATGCTGCAGAAGATGAAAAGACATAAAGAAAAGAATACGCATTTTCTGGCTTTATCTATGTATCCTCTTGTCTCAAGCAAAAAGCCAGTTGGCTTGAATAGAAAGTTAGAGCTGGAAAAATTTTACATCTGATGGTTGTTATGCTGATAACTGATAATTGTTATGCCGATACCTGAGGACCAGTGAAGCCTTCCAAATTTATTGAGGACAGGTTAAGTTCTCAGAATATCACACCCTGAGTGCTACAAGACCCATAGGAGTCAGATGTTGAATGATTAACTCACTATACAGAGTAGAGCTAGGAATCACAGTTAGCTAATTCTATGAAAATAAATTACTATTTATTAAAATTTGTAACTGTGCACTAAAATTTATAACAGTTTTTATCTAATAAGATTGTTTCTCCATATATTTTACTTTTAAATTTTGTTAATACCTGATATGCTAAAGATTTCAGTCGTGGGTTAAAGTCTATCATTTTAATGGTGTTTCTGTTCATCTCTCCTTTATTTTCCACAGCTTTTTTTCCTTGTATTTTGATATCTTGTTAAATGAAAGCATATCATTACAATGTTTTCTCTGTGGATTTCACATTTTTGTACATTTATATAACATTGCTACTGTTACTAATACAAAATAACTTTCATTCTTTAATGCCTTAAATTTTACCTTGTTTGTTCTTGCCTGAACTATATCTGTTTTTGGTCATCTGTTATGTTAGCACATTGTTTTTCTACCATAATCATTTAATTTAGATGTAGTATATAAACAATACACAATAAAAGATTTTATTCAAAGATTGTCTTTATCTTGGAACATGTATTTCATTTTGATTTATCAACTTAACTCATAAGTTTGGATTTTAGTCTTAAAAAAAAATACTTTATTTCAGCCATCTACAATCTAAAATCTGTAGCTCAAATTTGGTCCAGCACCTGTTTTTTCGTGAGCTAAAAATGCTTTTACATTTTAAAAGAGTTACCCCAAAAAAAGGAAGAAGAAGAAAAAGAAAAATACGTGACAAAGACCATATGTGGCACACAAAGCTTAAAATATCTACCATCTGGTCCTTTATAAGAAAAAAATGTTTGCTGACCCCTGCTCTGTTTTATTTCAAAACGCCCTTTTAACAGATGCTCTCTCTTATCCAATTGCTGGTACATGTGACTCCTTGACTTAGAGAGTGGGGGTTCTATTTGCCACCCTCTGTGGCTACAGCAGGCTGTAAGTGCCAAGAAAAAGAATGCTTCCTGGCAGCGGTCCTCAAGCAATGGCTGTATAGTTTGATTAGTGGGTGAGTACCCAGCTCCTGCTCCCCACATGGGAGATCCTTGAGGCACCTGTATACTGGTTTGCAGAGTTCACCAATGTGATCAAGCCCCAGTTGAGTGCAGTGGTCCTGTACTTGATTGCACGTACTTTGTGGCCTCCCCTGTCTTACTTCTTTACTGTGCTTTCAGTGTTTCCTGGCATTCTGTCCCAAATACACTATTTACACTCAATCGTTGCCTAAAATGAATATTTTCTATTTTTTTCTGCTTCCTTGAATTTGACAGAGCTCCTTAATTTCATCCATAATGCATTCCTGAAAGCATGTACTAGTTAAATATGTATAATTTGAAAAGAAAGTCTTACATTTTATACATTCTCAGAGGGCCAAATTATGATTTAAAATTTCTCATGACATTAGCCTTTAGTCACAAATTTCCAAGACACATTTTAAACATATTATACCTTATTATTAATTTTTAAACTTAGGCTTTTGCACAATTTTTGCATGAGCTGACCGTTTTTGTCCAAATGACTGATGGATTTTAAAGACTCATCTCATTAGACACACAATTGTTTCCATCCTTGTCTGAGTCTGATTATGTTATATTTGTGCTGCCTTTGACTGATAACTTCATTTTTATTTTTTTCTCTTTCTACTTTTTCAATAAATCAGGTCAAAATGAAATTAAGTTTTCAAATAACTGGAAAAAACTGTTATTCAGATAAAGGCAACAGTGCTGTTGCTAAAATGTACATTTGGCAAACCATCAATTTTACCTTGAAATACTTCAATGTCTTTATTCATCAGATGAAGAATGAAAACCATAATTGACTGCAGAAAGATATTTCAGAGCTAACAATGTATGAATTTTCTGAAGAATTCCATACATACAAAAAAAATGTTTTTAAAAAAGTAATTAAAAACTGTCTGCTAGCCATTTTCTCTGCCTCCTCCAGGTGTCCCTATAGTTTTGAACTGCAGTAGCTCAATTCTAGTGATTTTCCTTGCTCTGCTTATTCTTGCAGAATGAGACAATTACTTACCCAGCATTTATTTATGGCAGTGGTTCACAGCCATCACTGCACAATAAAATCCAGGGTGCTTTAAAGACAGTAGGGAAATCTGGGTCCTACCTCCAGCAATTCTGATTTAATTGATCTGGGGTGTGGCCTGCTCACTGGGAATTTTGAAGTTTCCCGAGTGATTTTAATGTGCAGCCAAAACTGAGAACCATATAAAGCATGAGGGAGGAGTTCACATGGATTCTACTGGACTTTGGTATTTCCTTGTTTGAATGTTATCCCTAAGGAAAAAAAAATGATGTATACAAATGCACAGTATAGTCCTTGTGGGGGTTCTGTTCCTCTTCTGAAGCACGTCTTAGTCTTGCACTTTATTTAGAAGGAGGGCATTGCATGTTCTCAGTTCTTTGTGAGATGGCCAGGTGCTCACTTGTTATCACTTTGTCTTCCAGGCTGTCCCTGTACCCCTAGTTCATTGCTTGGTGCTGCCATCCTGGGTACAAAGGGACTAGAGGATTCCTAGTGTCACTGCTGTACCACAAGAGTTGAGCTGGAATCTACACAGGTTTCAAACTTCCTTCCCTCCTCAAACCCATCACCTCCTCTGTCTCTCTCTCTTTCTCTCTGCACCTCATTATTATAAGACAGCTCTCACAGACCACAAAGTAGAAGAGTTTTACCAGGCTCATGTCCACTAATTCTTTGATTATTTAAGGCAGAAGTGTTTCCAGGCTTTTGTTTTTGAAGAAGATTAAGGCAGCCATACCATTTGAGAGGTCCCTTTCTGTGTCATTTTGTATATAGCAAGCATGGTGTTATTACCAGGTTCAAATGTTTACTTGGGATTGTTTTAGAGAAGCTCACAGAGATTGCTCTTATGATTCTGGGTAAGATTGCAGATCTTTCAATTTGATCTGATCATAATTTTCTAATCAATATAATTTTTTTGGTACATGGTTCCCAAGACTTCCTCATTAATAATGCAATGAAGGTTCTTTTGTTTTCACCCTTATATTGCTCACTTCAATCGTGACCTAAGAGTTGTGAAATAATTGTTCTTTTACATTCTGTGAAAAATGTAACTAGTAACTTTTAATGAAGCATATTGGGTGGTCAGAGTACTCTCCCAGGGCATGGTACTTTGCCAGTGAAGCCAATGGTCTTGGGTTCATCCTGAGAGAATAGACTGTTCTAAGGTCAGAGTAGCTACCAACTGATCATATACATGTACTGTGTGAGAGATAGAACTTTCACTCCCACCTACTGCCATCTGTGTGACCCAAGTTATCTCATGTAGCTGCCACTGCCTTTTCTACCATCAAAAAGCATCTGGCTAAGCAAGCAAGGACAATAATAATTCATTTGATAGGCACAGTTCAGTGGTATATGGACAAGCACCTGACATAACTTGGACCAATCAGAAACCTCCCCAAGACATTAACAGAGAGAAAGAGCCTTAATCCTAGTCTCTCCAGTGATGAAGCTTGGATACCTGAGATACAGAAGGTATCAGTGATCGTATTGCTTGATGTGTGGATGAATCCTTCAGACAAACTGATGCTGTCAAGTCAAGTGAGAAGGAATGGAACTCAAAGAATGCCCTAGGTATGTTCAAGTTTTTGAGGCTCGGCCATCCAGTAGAATCTTAATTTCCATCTTCCTTAATTAAAACCAGGAAATTCCCGTTTTAACTAAAATGAGTTGGATTTTTGTCATTTCCAAACCAAACAGTCCTGATTAACAACAGCATGAAATTGTAATCAGAAGATTTGAGTTTGAGATTTGGCTCTGATTCTGAGAATTTATAGGCATGCCTGTGAAATGACAATAACAACACTAGCACATTAAAGAAAAAAAAAGAGAAAATTCCTGTCTTGGTATCTGGCATATAATAACAGAATAGAATAGCATATGAAAGGTGTTAATTATTCCCCTTTTTTTGTGCACTCCTCTCCACCCACCAGCAGCAATGAGATCCCAAAGACATCAATAAAAATGTCTTTCCTTACTTTTAGTCCTCTATGAAAGGGGCTGCTGCGTATGTTCTATTTGGGGATTCAATATAGCTTGACTTGAATCAAGTCCCTACACCACTGAAGACACATCTAAAAGCAAGTTATTTCTGAGGATTTTCCTTACCCTAGAATCCTTACATTTCCCTCTCTCTGAAGAACTACATGATTTTTCTTAATGCCTGTGATAATATGAATGTCACATGTCTAGGGATTTAACAGATCTGCAGGAGATTAACCTGCTCCTCTTGACTAGCTGTTCGGAACTAGGAAATAAGCCATGATAAAGTTTTAAAATACCCACAGAAGTCAGACAATGTAACAGTTAACAGGAAAATAAAAGAACATTTCATGTTATTCAATTTCAACAATCTCTGTAAACATCTTGAGGAAGCCAAAGCCTTCTATTGATCAGTTTAGTATGTCATTCTACTCCAGAGTAAAATGGTAACAAAATGAACACATTAAGTGTTCAGAGACTGCATCACAATATACTATGCGTGACAGGCCCCTCTGCGCTCACAATGTTCCACATTTATAAATAAAAATTCTCTTCTTCGCTTCCTAAAATTGTTCTTTGTTATAAAATTGTATCTGTGTAATTTTAAATTTCAAATTCTTATCTTGTTCTTATTTGTGCATTTGCCTCCTGCTTCCATTTTAGGGAGGGTGATATATTTATATCCATACTTTGAGTTCAGAGACAGCAGAGAAAATTGGATAAACACACTAGGGGCCTGACAGAGCCATAGAATGCCTCACTCTGTTCCTGTACACCCCTTTTATTACAGAAAGGCAACTTGTCCTTGGAAAAGTATCTGTTTATGTCATACCTTTGGGCACCTCAATGTCTTAATGCCACTCTATTAACAAAGCTCCATCAGATTAAAAAAAAATCTAAGCCAATGAAAACAACAAGACAGGCCTTGGTGTCTCAGAAAACATGGTCAATTAACATGGACTGACATTACTTTGTATATGAATATAAACACCCTCTATTTAATCTGCGTTTTTGACCACTCATTTTTTTAAAGAAAAAGTAGGAGCCTATGGTCAATAGGTAATTTTGTTTATTTTCTGTTGACTAACTATTTTTCTCTAAGATGAAACAGTTTATTCCTCTAAGCTTATGTATCTAGCTTTCATAAAATAGGAATAATAATAATACATAACCAATAGTTAGTTTAAGGTTAAAATTAAATAATGTATGTGTAATAAAATACAAAGTATTTTTTTCAAATATTATACTTAGAATTGAATCAACTCAAGAAAAATTTCCAGAGGGCTCATTGATATTGTCTTCTGGAAAAATAGCCCTGACAAGGCAAGTGTCAAAGTGCTTCTTCTTAGGGGGAGAAATGGGAAGTTAAACCATATTAGTTAGACATCCATGTGTTGTTTGTTTTGTTTCTTCCATCACTCTAAGTCTTATTTTCCAATGATGTTTGAATGACCTAAGTAAGACCAGTTCTCAATTTCTAATGGAAGACAGGTATTCAGATGACTGCAGTAAAAACACCTACTCATCCCTCTGCATTTTAAGACTGTGACAGAGCTGTTGCTCATAATGATCCCAGAATCAAGAAGAAATGCCCTACGTATCCGTCAAATGGAATTCTTACTTGGCATGGAGTTAAACCAAGGAAGCTCCTGAGACTTTTAAGTAACCATTTTCAAATTTATTGCATGCAGGCTTGACAGTCTGCAATACGGAATAGTAGAAAGTCAGAGTGATGCTTCCACAACCCAAATACTAAGCATGCTATTTATTTGGTCTGCACTTGAAGTGACTCTCCATGTAGGCCCTGATTCTTCTGAATGATATCCATAGCCTTTTTATCTGGCTTTATTCTCTCCCTTCTCATGCCTTTGTTTCTACACACCTTCACTCCACACTTGCCACTACAAATTTCAGTGCTCTTCAGAGTCTAGGTGGTGTGTGGAAAAAGAGATTGGTTTTTGTGTCTGCCACATAGGCCTGTATTTTAATATTTTCCCAGTAGAAAGTGACTAAGTGCTGATGACAGAGCCTGTGAGGGCTGTATATTCTGTTTCAATGTGAAAAGAATCTCTTAAGAGAGTTAAGATTAAATTGGGTACCTATTTTGATTTTCTTTTGCCATGTGGCTGTCAGCAAGGTCATTCGGGCTGCTCTAGCTTTCAGTGGAAAGCAACTCTCCATTAGGCAGTTGTCATTGACTTCATGATCCTTTTTTATGCCATAATTTTAACTATCATCATGCAGCAAAAGCAAGGTATTTGAATGTTTAACCATGTCATACCAAACCAAGCCAGGTGGTCATTTGTAAAATGTGAAAAGCTACAAGACTGGCAGGATATGATTCAGAAAAACATAAATCTTTGGTTAATGTTTTGAAGGATGCCATACATTTGAAAACTGTACTAATTCACTATAGACTCACTGAAATTTTTATTTCTAGTGATGAAAAAAATAGCAGAGACTATACACAAAATCAATGTTTCACAAAATAAATAAATGTATTTCATTATGAATGGAAATAACTCAGTAAATTCAGAAATGGTTATGGAAAAGATTGTTGCTTATACTGTGGTCATCTTACATTTTCAACAGAGATTAGTCTGGGGTAGAGATGTGTTCCTAACTGAAGTCTGAGAGTAGCAACGTTTGCCTCATAGGGCTACTGATGTTCTGGGAAGATCAATTCTAAATCTAGAATATACAGACATTTTCTAATTCTGTGGAATATAATGACTATGTTGGCAGCTTTCATACCACATACTTGTATTCATTTCAAATTATTTCTCTCTAAAAGAAGATTTAAATCAAGGTATAGTTGAAGTTGAGTCCTATATTTGGTGGGCCTTACACTGAAGAGAACACAAATGTCAAAATTTCATCAAAGATCTAAATTTAAATGGTTCAATGCCTTTCTGCTTGATTAGCAAAAAATCCATTCTTAAAACTACCCAACTGCAGAAAATAAATGAAGAGAGAAGAAGTGAGGAACAAAGGACATACAAAACAACCAGAAAACAATCAACAAATTGACAAGAGTAAGTCCTCACCTATGAATAATACCCTTGAATGTAAATGGATTAAATTCCCCATTTAAAATGTATGGACTGGTTAAATGGATTAAAAAAACAAACAAACAAAAAAAACCCAACTATATGCTGCCTACAAGAAACTCACCTCGCCCATGAAAGTATGTAGACTGAAAGTGATGGCATTCAAACAGAAACAAAAGAGAGCAAGAGTAGCCATACTTATATCAGAAAAAATGCACTTCAAGTCAAAAACTATATGAGGAGACAAAGAAGAACATTATCTGATAATAAATGAAACAATTCAGCAAGAGAATATAACAATTGTAAATATATATATGCATCCAACACCAGAGTAGCCAGATCTATAAAGCATATATTATTAGATATGAAGGAAGAGATAGACTCCATTACAATAATAGTTTGATACTTCAACACTCCACTTTCAGCATTGGAAAGGTCATCAAGACAGAAAATCAACAAAGAAACATTGGATTTCAACTACATCATAGATCAAACAGAACTAACAGACATGTTTAGAACAATTTGTCAAACAGCTGCAGAAAGTACACATATTTTTTTCATCAATACATGGAAAATTCTCCAGGATCTTTCATAGATTGGAACACAAAACAAGCCTCAAAAAATTTTAAAATTTGAAATCACATCAAGTATCTTATCTGACAATAATAGAATAAAACTAGAAATAAATAACCAGAGGAACATTTGAACTATACAAATATATGGGAATTAAGCAACATGCTCCTGAACAACCAATAGGAGAAAGAAGAAATTAAGGAAAAAAGTTAGAAATTTCTTGAAACAAATAAAACTAAAAATACAACATATCAAAACTTATGAGACATAGCAAAAGTAGTATTTAAAGGAAAATGTATAGCAATATATGTCTACATCAAAAATAGAAAAATTTTAAATAAACAAACTAACAATGATCTCAAGAACTAAAAAAATAAGAACAAACCAAACCCCAAATTAGTAGAAGAACATAAACAATAAAAATCATTGTATCAAATGAATGAAATTAAGACTAAAAGAATACAAAAGGTAAAAAAAATTTTAAAGATAAATACAATTGACAAACTATTAATTACACTAAGAGAAAAGGACAAACATAATTTGAAACCAACAAAACATGCCACATCAGATACTACAGAAACACAAAGGATCATTAAACCGCTACAGAAACACAAAGGATCATTAAACTGCTAGCAGCATTTATATGCCAATACATCTGAAAACCAGGAGGAATCCAATAAATTGCTGGACATATAAAAGTGACCGAAATTAAACTGAAAAGATATAGAAAATTTAAACAGGCCAATGAAAAGTAACAAGATTAAATCAGTAATAAAAAGTCTCCCAACAAATAAAAGTCCAGGAGTAGAAGGCTTCAGCAATTAATTCCACCAAACATTAAAGAATAATTATTACCAACTTTTTTTTTACACTATTCCAAAAATACTAAAGCAGAGGGAACTCTTTCTAGCTCATTCTATGGGACCAGCACAACTCTGATACCAAAACCCAACAAGCACACAACAATATAAAAGAAAACTCAGGCTAATAACCTTGATAAGCAGAGATTTTAAAATCCTTAACAAAATACTAGTAAACCAAATTTAACAATATATCAAAAAGATAATACACCATAATCAAGTGGGATTTGTCCTAGGAATGGAAAGATGATAGATCATAGGCAAATCAATAAAAGTGATATATCACATCAACAGAATGAAGAACAAAAACTATATTATCATCTCAATATGTGAACAAAAAGCATTTTATAAAATTCAATGTTTCTTTACAACAAAAACTCTCAATAAATTAGTTATAGAAGGAAAGTACCTCAACACAGTAAAGGCCATATATGGCAAACCCACAGTTAACATCATACAGAACAAGGAGAAGTTAAAAGCTTTTCCCCTAAATACTGAAACAAGACAAGGATGCCCACTGTCCTCACTGTTATCCAATATAGAACTGGAAGTCCTAGCCAGAGCAATTAGACAAGGGAAATAAATAAAGCCCATCCAAATTGAAAGGAGGGAGTCAAATTGTTCATTTCCACACAACAAGCTCTTACCTAGAGAAAAACCTAAAGACTACCAAAAAACTCAGAATTGATGAAGTCAGCAAAGTTGCAGGATACAAAACTAACGTACAAAAATCACTAGCCTTTCTATATATGAACACCACACTAGCTGAAAAAGAAATCAAGAACACAATCCCATTTACAATAGTTACACAAATAAAATAAAATACCTAGGAACACATTAAATACAGGAGGTAAAAGACATTTACAAGGAAAACTACAAAATGCTTAGAAATTGAAGAGGATACAAACAAATGGAAACATATCCCATGCACATGGATTGGAAGAATCAATGTTGTTAAAATTACTATACTACTCAAAGCAATCTACAGATTCAATGTAATTCCTATCAAAATCTTAATGGCATTCTTCACCTAAATACAAATTAAAAATTATTTAAATGTTTATGGAACCATAAGAGACCCCAAATAGCCAAAGTAATTCTGGCAAAAAAAAAAAAAAAAAAAATCTGAAGGCATCATACTATTAGACTTCAAAATATACTACAATGATGAAGTAGCCAAAATAGTGTGAGACTACTGCCAAATAAATGAACGGTGAAGAGTGAACCCAGAAATTAATCCACTGTATCTATAGCCAACAGTATCTACAGCTAACTGATTTTTGATAAAGCTGCCAAGAACACTTATTGGGGAAAAGACAGTCTCTTCAATAAATGGTGCTGGGAAAACTGGATATCCATATGCAGAAGAATAAAACCAGACCCCCACCTCTCACCCATAAAAACCAAGTCAATATGGATCAAAGACCTAAATGTAAGATCTGAAACTATAAAACTACTAGAAGAAAACATAGGAGTAAATGCTTCAGAACATTGTTTTGGGAAAAGATTTTATAAATAAGACCTCAAAAGCACAGGCAACATGAAACATAAACTAATGGGATTATATCAAACTGAAAGTTGTGCAGTAAAGGAAACAAACTGCAGAGTAAAAAGACAACCTACAGAATGGAAGAAAATATTTTCAAACTATTCATCTGACAGGGAATTTATATCCAGAATATACAAGGAACTCAAATAAATAATCTGATTTTAAAATGAGCAAATAATCTGAACAGACATTTCTCAGAAGAAGATACAAATGCCAACAAATAATATATGAGAAAATGTTCAACATTACTAATAATCAGAGAGATGAAAATCAAAGCCACAATGATGTATCATCTCACCCTGGTTAGGAAGTCTATTTTTAAAAAATAGCAAATGCTGGTGAAAATGCAGAGAAAAGAAAACTCTTATACATTGTTGTTAAAGTAAACTAGTACAGTCACTATGGAACAGTATGGAGGTTCCTCAAAACACTACAAATAGAGTGCTCAGATGATTCAACAATTCCACTACTGGGAATTTATCCAAAGGAAAGGAAATCATTATATTGAAGAAACATCTGCACCTCTGTGTTTATTGAAGCACTATTCACAATAGTCAAGATAAGAAATCAGTCTAGGTTGATTGGATTAAAAAAACAGATGAATGAATAAAGAAAATGTGGTATACTATTCAGCCATTAAAAAAAAAAGAATGAAATACTTTCTTCTGAGGCAACATGGATGGAACTGGAGGATATTATGTTAAGTGACATAAGCCAGGAACAGAAGGTAAAACACCACATGTTCTCATTCATATGGGGAAGCTAAAAAAAAAGTTGATTTCACAGAAATAAAAAGTAGAACAGAGGATACTAGAGGCTGGGAAAGCTAGCAGAAATAAGGGGTAGGGAGAGATTTGCTAAAGGATACAAAATTATATATAGATAGGAGGAACAAGTTCTAGCATTTTATATCACTATAGTATGACTATAGTTTCTAATATGTTACAGAAGCATGGTATTGGATGTTCAACAAATAAATGATAAATGTTTGTGATGATGGATATGCTAATTAATTATACTGATTTGATTACTATACAATATGTGTATTGAAACATCACTATATACCCCATAAATATATGTAATCATTATATCTCAATTTTTAAAGTTAAATAAAATAAACAGAAAGAAAAAAAGAAATCCAGGCTTTCCCTGTATCGTGCTCTTTCATTTTTCCCTTTGGGGTAGTACATGATGGTGTGGGAAACCGATGCTTGCTTTTTGAGGGTCCTCACATATTCTCAAATCCACCATGGGTGGGGGTCTCTCTGCTTCCCTAGGACCTGAGGCTTTGCCCACTCTGTGGCTCTGTTGGAGGTACAACCCCAGAGTTCTAGAATGCTGGCTGTTCTCCTTTGGGATGCTGATGCACTCCATCCTCTCTGGCCAGCAGAATAGTTGTTTGTTCTCCATCTTTCCAGGTATTGTTTTTATTAAAACTACTTAGGGATAGTTTCCAACAAAGGGCTATTGAGTGCACAGTGCTCACAGGTATTAAAGAGAAGAGGGAATCATGGTTGGATGTGGTAGGGAGGCTTGGTTGAGCAGAGAATGGTCAGGGAAGTTTCATATTAATCTGAGACTTCATCCTGAGGGATTAACAGCAGAGGCCACAGAATCAAAAGTCTTGGCTTTAATCCTAATTAACTAGTCTGTAGCCCTCAGTACCCAACTTAATCTCATTTTTTTTTTTCCAAAGGAAAATGAGAATAATTCAAGTTCCTGCATGATAGCCTAATCAGGAAGTACTGAGCCTCATTATCAGTACAAAGTAAGCATCCTCTGAAAGTCAGCTTGACATAATAGCCTTCAAAAGTCAAGCCCTGTGATGATGG
The DNA here is from genome assembly GCF_000951045.1 of Mandrillus leucophaeus. Taxonomy (NCBI): domain Eukaryota; kingdom Metazoa; phylum Chordata; class Mammalia; order Primates; family Cercopithecidae; genus Mandrillus; species Mandrillus leucophaeus. The sequence goes on from NW_012105120.1 coordinate 773,350, forward strand.
TATACCACCATTTTAATCATTACCGATCCATCAGTAACCCAGATTTGGTCAACATTTCCTTCTTATAATGGACCAAATGTAGCCTTTCATTAACTTTATCCATGAATTCTGCCCTCAATTTCTATGGTATATAAGGGTTTATGCTCTTCCAGTTTTGCTTTTTAAAAATCTAAAGGTAACCGTCCTTCCTTCTTGAGTTTTCACGAATAAATTGGCCCAGCAGTATCAAAATAAGTCAAATCCTGAAACCATGTTGTTCTCTTTCTCCATATACACTCAAGTTTATCAGTAACTTATTAGAGGTTATGGCCCAGAATATTACAACTATGCTTAGAAATACAAAGTTCAACCAAACTTCTCAGAGCATATTGGCTTTTTCAGCACTCCTGGCACACTAATGATGCAGTCAGTTTTAATTCACCTAACCTTCTGGAGTTGTTTACATTCTTGTATATCTTGCATTTGCACACCTAATTTTTTGAATTTACATACTGAATTTATACTCATATTGGTTAAATTACATTTCTTACATTCAGTAGACTCAGCTCCATAATATCAATGTGCTGATAAATTTTGAATCTCTGGTTTGATTGTTCAATATTGTATATTTCTCCCACATTTGTATTGCCTTCAAATGTTACAAGAATGTCATGTATTTTTATTATGCCATTTTTAAAAATGTTATTTCCAACTTCTGGTTAAATCTGATTAATTAAACAGGATTATTTATGTCAGCTCCTTTGTAAAAATCTGTTAACATGTCAGTCGATGAAGAACATATATTAATCCATAAGGTAAAGAGAATGAAAGGAGAAAGATGTCAGCAAATTTTTGGAAGATAAACAGCGGATAGAAGAATGGTAGCTGACTCAGAAGGAAGAAAGTGAAAACTGAACTGTTTTAAGAGATGGTTGCCTACAAGAAACAAATGTGTACCTGCTGCAGAACCTTAGAAAAGCTCTGCAACTGGAGACATAAGATAATCTGGAAGGCTACGGGCAGGCTAGGGGCTAGAATGTAGGAGATCCTTCCTTCCGTCCTTCCTTCCTTCCCTCCCTCCCTCCCTCCCTCCCTCCTTCCTTTCTTCCTTCCTTTTCCTTCTTGTATTTTTAATAAAGACAGGGTTTCACCATATTGGTCAGGCTGGTCTCGAACTCCTGACCTCAGGTGATCCACCCACCTTGGCCTCCCAAAGTGCTGGGATTAGAGGCATGGGCCACTGCGCCTGGCCGGCAGTATTGTTTTAATTCCACATAAGGGTCAGTGTGACTTTCAGATCTTCCTCCTCCTATCATCTGTCCTGGTGATTATCCCTCTACCATCCATTGCTCATTGAATTGAATCTTCTGTTTCTCCATATACACTACAGTTCATCAGTAACATATCAAAGTTCATGACCCAGAAAATTCCAATTCCAAGTCCAATAACACTTGGAATAAGTGTTCCAACAAACACTTATTTTGGAGACACAGGATCAGAGTGGTCCTGAATTTGGAAACAGTATGGGCAGTTAAGGGTGGAGTTAGGGTGGCATACTGACAGCAGAAAGACTGTTAAAATTATTAAACCAAATTATTAAAGCATCCCCCACCCACCACCCAAACACCATTTTTGTTTAAAATGTTGAAGTGAGATTTCTCTCTTCAAGCAGAAAATTAGGAGATTCCTCTACAGAGCACTGACTACCACAAAAGAAAAAGATTTAGAGACCCTGAAACATAATGTATCCACAGTGCTTCTCAGTGCCTCACTCTAATATGAATTAACAGTCTAGAATAAAGTATGTACAGAAGTCGATGACATGAAAGACAAGGACTAATAAAAATTTTTAAAAGAAATAAATGTAACTCAAAGAAAGCAGAAAATACAGTAATAGAATTTTAAGTATATCTGTTGTATTTATTACATATCCACATTATCTACAGTGATGATATAGTGAATCCATAAAACGAGAAAATGCAGAATGTTAGAAAAAGAAAAACAAGAGTTCTTACAAATTTTTATATATATACACATACATAGACACAAAATTTTAAATTGTAGTAGAAAGTTTGAAAGTTAAAAAAATATATCCTTGGAAAGTAGAACAAAAAGACAAAATATGTCTTGCAACCAGCAAGAGGTCCACAAAGATAAGAAAAAAAAGGGGGGTGGGGATTTTAAATAAATAATAATACAGGATAATTTCCCAGTAATTAAAAAAAAACCCTGAGATTATGCTGAAAGGACTCAAAACTTTTCTAGCTCATTAAATGATTAAATGTAAAAATAGCACATCAAGACATATTATCATGACATTTCAGCATCCTGGGAATAAAGATCTACTCAAGTCCCAGAGTGGGAAAGAAAAGGCAGGTTTCCTAGATCAGTGGTGAGGTTCATGTCACTGAACATCTCTATATGCTAGATTTTCTGGAACACTTGAAGTAAAAGGATGATAAAGCAACACCTTCAAAATTCCAGGAGAAAATGATTTCCAAGCTAGAATTCAAAATTTTAAAAACTGACCCCCAAAAGGAATATAGTCTTTCTCAAAAAACTACCAGAGGATATGCTCTTGCCAATGGAAAGAATAGCCCAAGAAAAGGAACCCGATGCAATTGGCTGATCTAGGCTGGACTCAGCATGCTAACTCTGCTGCAAACTATGAACTGGGCTCAGGTTTGCTCCATGTGTGTTCACTCTGAAGCTCAGGGTGAAGAAGGAGACTACCAGGGGAATGTCTTTTAATGCTTGGACATCATAGTGTAAGAGAAATAGCCCCATCGTGTAAACAAGATTCAAGCCTCTAGTTACGCCAAGCCCATAACATACCATTGATCCAGTGGTTCTAAACAAGGTAAATTTTATCCCCTACCCCAGAGGATATTTGGCAATATCTGCAGACATTTTTGGTTGCCACAACTTGGAGGGAGGCAGGGGTGCTACTGGTAACTAGTGGGTAGAGGTTAGAGGTGATGCTAACTATCAGTCCTCCACAGCAAAGAATTATCTAACCCCAAATTCAGCTTAGTGCTGACACTGAGGAACCCTCTATTAACCTTATTAAGTCCTATACACAAGTAAAATGTCAAGGGGTGAAAAAACACTGACCAAGAAGCTAGGGTAAGGACATAAATGTATAATACAGCCTCAAGAAACTGAAGAAGTGGGCAAATGACTTGATATGCTATATTAGTGATAATAATGTGTACAAATAATGTGGACAAATTTTTCCTAGGAAGTGGGTGTGGCCTGTATTTCCTAGAAAGGAAATGAGTGCTTAATACTGCATTTTATTTATTCCAAGGTGCATATTTCTTTTCACATTCTAACGTCTCTGAAGTAACATAACGTCTTAAGATCAATGTGATAAGAAAGCATTGTATTATATTTTCATTGACATATTAAAAAATTTCAGTAGAACATGCAATAATGGTGTCTCTTATTATTGATGATGTGTCGATTTAATGAAACACCTTAAATGCTTATTACATACTTGCCCTGTGATAGCAGGCAAATTCAAAAGTACTGTTGGAGGTAGAAATAATTGTATTTCGCAGATACAACTAAGGCTCAGAGCCCCACCACCACCGAATCTCTATGCATAAACAACAGCCTGCCCTTTCAAACAGCTTGTAAGAGACAGAGTAATAATAAAGACATTGATCTCTCATCTCTAGAGCTACATTTAATAGCAACTGGGGACACTAGAGCACAGCAGTAAACAATATGACTTTTGGCTTCTGAGGTTAAAGGGAACAATGAATGAAAACACGGAATTATATTTGACATATAATATATACACAATAAATATTTATTGTCAACAATATATGCCTGGTACTTTGATAATTGTTTCATATGCATTATTTCATTTAAATCTCCATATATTCTATGAGATGAATCATTTATGTTTTTCAAAGATAGCACCAAGACAACTAGAGATTAAATAACCCAAAATGACACAGCTGAAAGTGATGTGTTGGGGAGTAGGGTGGTGGGACAATGGGATTTGAAAATCACATCTGTGATTTTAGTGACTGTGCACTCCTCCCCTTCCTTTTCTTTTTGTTATTATATTTCCCCTTTAAGCCTCTCATCATGCATAACTAATACAGGGGAACTGTTCTTCTACTTTTACATATAACGAAAACAGCTCTATCAATGGTTTCCTGAGTAGATTCCTTCATTCACTTATGTAGAGGACCAAAAAGGAGATGACAGTGGGCCATAAAGAGAGAGAAAACAATTGATGGTGTCCTTTCTAAGTGTAACTTAAAAAAATTAATGAAAATAATAAGCACCTAATTCTCTCTCGTTTAGCTTCTTGCTGAAATGCCCAAAGTGAACTTTGAAAGTATCTATTTAAGCAAACCATGAGACGGCTTAGCAAGTATATCCAATCTAAGAAAAATGTTAACTAAGCATAGCAGTACATTGGCTAGTCCTGAACATTAATTTAGGACTAGACAATTGTGCAACTTTGAGTAGATAATAATGTTCTCTGTTCCATCAATATAAAGTGAAGAATTTCACTTATTTTCTAGCTTTAACTTTTGGTGTTTGGTAGGTGAACAACTCTGTAGAGGAGCTGTACTTTTTATTTTATTTGATACATCTTACTAGGCACACTGATAGTAATTTCAGTACTTTTCAGTTCATTAATATATTGTCAAAAGTTAAACCTATGGCTTCATAAAATTAAAACAATAAGTTCAGTTAATTATTAGGTGGACAACATTGAAGTCATAGAATCTCTATTTGGTTTTCTCACCCACAAATTGAGGACACTGGTTTCTGTACTTCTAAGTCTTACATTACATAGAATAATACCTACAAAGTGGCTTATCACTTTTGTACAGAGTACATACTTGATAAAATGCTACTAAGATATATCTCACATGATTTGGACCCCTGGCAACTATGAACTAAATTTATTAGTCTGATATTTTCATTTACTTGTAAGGCTTGGGCTTAATGCACATTTTCTTTAACATATATAAACACAGTAGGCTAATCACTGCAACTCTTTAGGAGTTCAGAAATGCATTCATAGAGTAATAGTGGAGTTAACATTTGTAAAGGGAGGTTGAAAAAAATCTTGTGAAATATTTAAAGAAGACAAATGAGTAACACTTTACCTGGCTTCAATATTTATTCCTCTAGAGCAAAACTTACATCAAACTTCCCATTAAAATTTCCTGTGAGCATCTTATATATTTGTTAATATGAAAATACAATATTTCCTTATACTCTAAATATTCATGACTATAAATACGTATTATTATAAATAGACCATGGAAATTGACTGCATTTGTAAAGGGGAAAAATCATGTAATAATAACCTCCTATTACTATGGCTGTGGAGGGAAGACAATCCTATGTTACTATGATAAAAGAGCAAAATTATATTTAGTGATGAAAGATAAAAGAAATCATGAGGGGAGCTGCCTCTTTCCTCTCATGATGGATGTTCCAGTCATATCTTATTTTGTGTGTTTGCAAGATCAAATTAACTTTTAGCACATTTCTGTTTCTGAGTTAACATTTTAAGATTGACTGTGACTTGGATCATCTGCCTTTCCAACTAGCTCTGGGGTATGCAAAGGCATACCAATGAAGACTGACAGTTGATTTCAGTTAGGCCCAGGGCCACGGCAGCAACAGTCCAGGGCCATCACAGAAAGTGCCTGTCCTCTGTTGGGATCATTTCCTCTGTCAGTTGGTCACTGAGTTACCACTAGAACAATGCACAGAGTCCTGCCATTGTGGAGAGTGAGAGGAAAACATAGCTGGCACCATATTGTGATTACTGTAATACAGCCTCAGTTCTTAAGAATACAACTTTTTATTGGTTTATCTTTGTATATTGAACTAGTACAGTTTGTCAACTTAAGAAGGATGCTCCTAATGATTAAATGATGCACCCAGAAATACTTGTTCTTCAGGGTTTTCTTTCAAATTTCAGAGGATATGGTAATGTCATGGTATCCTAATTTTGGCCATGTAATTATAATCAAGCTTTCAAGACAGACCCAGAGATAGTGTCATTGAACACAGAGAAAGAGTCATAAATTAAGAGAAAAAAAACAACAACTCGGTTTTAGTTTTGATTGTGTGCCTCAGGACCACAAAGCTCTTTAAATTACTTAACCTCTTGAGATTTCCAAAATTTGGTTGACACAGTGACTATCAATCCTGGGTGCACATTACAATCACCACAGAGTCTGCAAAAAATGCTACTGCATGGCCACTCCCAGACCATTTGGTGAGAATCCTGTGGGGAAGGCCTGAGTGTCCAAATTCTTTGAACATCCCCCAGAGTGTTCCAATGGAAATGACGATGAATACCACTGTGCTACCTGACTCTTAAGAGCCTTTTCATGCTACTCAATGTGTGTGTGTTTGTGTGTGTGTGTGTGTGTGTGTTTGTGTGTGTGTTGGGGAGGATTTAGCCTGTCTTCCTTCTTACATGTTTTTCTGCCAGTTCTTTTATTTTATTCTTTTCTTTTTCTTTTTACCTGACTTACTCAGCAGCCAGAAAGAAATAAAAGTATTTTATCCCAAAGTATATTTCTTTGACATATTTTGAGATGGTTGTCAAGAGAAACAGCAACAGATGTAGTCCTGAAAATCTATCTTTTGGAGGAAATTAGCATCTATAGAGAATCTCCATGATGCAGCCAGGTCTTCCCTTTTTTGGTTCTAGGAAAGATTAACTGAGAGTCTAACATCTCTAAACATCTGAAAGAAACATGTATCATTTATCCTTTCTGCGGGCTGCTACCAGTGAGGTTTCATTGACCTATTAAGAGCACCTTTGCTAGTGAAGTTTTCTCTCCCTACCTTAACCTATTTGCCACTATAACCTAATTTGCCACCATCACCTGTGATATGGTTTGGATGTTTATCCTCTCCAGATCTCATGTTGAAAAGTGATCCCCAGCTGGCACGGTGGCTCACACCTGTAATTCCAGCACTTTGGGAAGCCAAGGCAGGTAGATCACCTGAGGTCAGGGGTTCAGGACCAGCCCGGCCAACATGGTGAAACCCCATCTCTACTAAAAACACAAAAATTAGCTGGGCATGGTGGCACATACCACTTTCCCAGCTACTCAGAAGGCTGAGGCAGAAGAATCCCTTGAACCTAGGAGGTGGAGGTTGCAGTGAGCCGAGTTTGTGCTGCTGCACTCCAGCCTGGGTGACAGAGTGACAGAGAGAGACTCTGTCTCAAAAAAGGAAAGAAGGAAAGAAAGAAAGGAAGGGAAGGGAAGGGAAGGGAAGGGAAGGGAAGGAAAGGGAAAGAAAAGAGTAGAAAAGAGAAGAAAAGAAAAGTGATCCCTGTGATCCCCAATGTTGGATATGGAGCCAGATGAGAGGTATTTGGATTATGGAAGTGGATCCCTCATGAATGGCTTGGCACCATTCTTGCAGAAGTGAGTGAGAGCTCACTATCAGAACCCATGAGAACTGATTATTTGAAAGTTCCCTAACTCCCTCCTCCTTGCTCTTGATTTATCTCTCTTGTTATGTGAGGCCTGCTACCTTTTGCCTTCCATCATAATTGGAAGCTTTCTGAAGTCCTCACAGAAGCAGATGCTGGTGAAATCACCCATACAAAATAATGACAATGAGAGAAATCTAACATAACTGACTCCATCTTGCTTCTAACCTCATAAGATAACTGCCATTACCTATTCTCGTACTTAAGCCAGGCTAACTATGGAAGGAAATTAGTTTATAGTTTAGCCTTACAAGAAGAAGAATAGTAGTCCCTTCCCCAGACTAACCCTCTCCTTGTTCAGGGACTAAAACTGCCTTTGTAAAACAATGCAAAGCCACATGGTTACAATAATGGTAGAAACCTAAATTATCTTCAGATATAGGCATAGTTAAGCAGTAACCAGCCATTGTTCCCTAAATTGCCTATCTAAAATTGCTTATCACTTGAGAGTAATGTAGCCAGTGGTCACAAGATTTGTAACTTCCCCATTTGCTCTTATAGATAACACTGTTATTGTGAAACTTAAGACTGGTGTTTGAGATATTTTTAAAACACTGTATTCTTGTGGACCAACTAACACTACTTGGACCAGTGACCCATACCCACAAACTAACTCAACTGGTCCTCTGATCCTCATTCCGGTACTGACTCAGCATATGAAGACAATTTTGACATCACTGTGATTTCATCCCCAACCTAACGAATCAGCAATGTTAATTACCTAGTCCCCTTTCTGCCAAACAATCCTGAAAAACCCTAGCCTCCAAATTCTTGCACAGGTGAATCTGGATGGGAGAACTATCTCCCATCCTCCTTGCTTGGCTGCCTTCCAGTTAGTAAACACTTTCTTTGCTGCAATACCTGCTCTCTGAGTGAACTGGCTTTTTCTGTGCAGTGGCCAAAAAGAACACGTTGGTCAATGACGTAGTTTAGATGTCTGTTTTCTCCAAATCTCATGTTGAAATGTGATCTCCAATATTTGAGGTGGGGCCTAGTTGGAGGTGTTTGGGTCATGGGGTGGATCCTTCTTGAATGGCTTGGTGCCCTCCTTTAGGTAACGATTTCACACAAGATCTGGTTGTTAAAAAGAGCCTGGCACCTCCTACTCTTTCCTTTGCTCTGTCTCTAAAGATGTGACATTCCTCTTCCCCCTTTCACCTCCTTTCATGAGTGAAAACTTCCTGAGGCCTCACTAGAAGTTTAAGGGATGCTGGTGTCACACTTGTACAGACTGCAGAACAATAAAACAAATAAGCCTCTTTTCTTTATAAACTACCAAGTCTCAGATATTACTTTCTAGCAGCGCAAAATTAACTAATAAAAAAAAATTAGTACCAGGAGTAGGGTGTTGCTATAAAGACACCTGAAATTGTAAAAGTGGCTTTGGAATTGGGAAATGGGCAGATGTTGGAAGAGTTTGGAGAGCTCAGAAGAGAGGAAAAAGAAAGAAAGTTTGAAACATCTTAAATACTGGTTAAATGGCTGTGACTAAATGCTGATAGAAATATAAACAGTAAAGGCCAAACTAATAAGGTCTCAGATGAAAATGAGGAAGTTATTGAAAAGTGGAGCAAAGCTCACCTTTATTATACTCTAGCAAAGTACTTGGCTACATTGTGTTCATGCCCTAAGGATTTGCAGAAGGTTGAACTTAAGAGTAATAACATAGAGTATCTTGAAGAAGAAATTTAAGAAATAACTTAAAGTTGGAAATTATAATTAAAAGATAAGCAGAACATAAAAAATTAGTTAATCCACAACCTGGCTCATGGTAGAAAAGGAAAGAGTATTTTCAGATGAAGAATTCAGGGGGCCTATAGAGCAACCACTTGCTAAAAAGATTAGCATGACTAAAAGGGAGCCAAGTTCTAATATTCAAGATGATGGAAAACAGGCCTTAAAGACATTTCAGAAATCCTCCTGGCAGCCTATTGTATCATAAGTTGAGAAGTCTAAGAGGAAAGAATTGTTTCTGGGGCCAAGCCCAGGATGCAACTCCCCAGTGCCACCTCTGGACACTATTCCCTGCATACTGGCTGCTCTGGCTCCAGCAGGGCTTCTAATAGCCCCAGGTGCAGCTCGGGCTGCTGTTTCAGAGAGCAAAAGCCATAATCCTTGGGAGCTTCTATGTGGTGCTAAGTCTGCAAGTATGCACAATGCAAGAGTGAAAGAGGCTTGGCTTGGCAGTTTCCATTTGAACTTCAGGGCATGTATTGAAAAGCCTGGATACCCAGCGAGCCTCTACTAGGGCAGTGCCAAGGAGAAATGTGAATTAGCAGCCCTCACAGAGAGTCCCCACTGGAGCACTCACTAGTGGATCTGTGGGAATGGAGCTGCTGACTTCCAGACCCAGGATGGTAGAGCCACAGTCAGCATGCTCATGCAGCCTGGAAAAACTGCAAGCACCAGAGTCCAACCTGTGACAGCAGCCACAGGGGCTGCCTTTAACAAACCTATGGGAGTGAAGCTGCCCAAGGCCGTGAGAGCTCACACCTCATACCAGTGTGCCCTGAATGTTGAGACATGGAGTCAAAAACTGTTTTGGAGATTTAAGGTTTAATGTTTTTACTGCTGGGTTTCAGATTTATGTGCAGCTTGTTGGCCCTTGCTTTTGACTAATTTCTCCCTTTTGGAATGAGAATGTTTACCTAATGCCTGTACCATCATTGTATCTTGGAGGTAAAGAACTCATTTCTGATATTATAGGCTCATAGGTGAAAGGAGCTTGTCTTGAGTCTCAGTTGAAACTTTGGACTTTGAACTTTTGAGTTGATTCTGGAAAAGGTTAGGACATTTGGGGACTACTGAGAAGGAATGATTGTGTTTTTCAATGCAAGAAAGACATGAGATTGGAGCAATGGGTGAAATAATATAGACTGGATGTTTGTTCCCTCCAAATCTCATGGGAAATGTGATCCTTAATGTTGGAAGTGGTACCTAGTGGGAAGTGTTGTGTCATGGGGGCAGATCCCTCTCAGATGGCATGGTGCCCTCTTTGCAGTAATGAATTCATATAAGATCTGGCTGATAAGTCCAGCCTAGCTCCTCCTCCTCCTGTTCCTGCACTACTTCTTCTTCTTCTTTCTTCTTTCTTATCCTTCTTCTTCTTCTTCTTCCTCCTCCTCCTCCTCTTCTTCTTCTTCTTCTTCCTCCTCTTCCTTCTTTCTCCTCCTCCTCCTCCCCTTCCTCCTCCTCCTTCTCCTCCTCTTCCTCCTCCTCCTTCTTCTCCTTCTTCTTTTCTTCTTCTTCTTCTTCTTCCTCTTCCTCTTCTTCTTCTTCTTCTCCTTCTCCTTCTCCTTATTCCTCTTCTCTCTCTCTCTGTTTTGCTTCCTCTCTCACCATGTGACACACCTACTTCCCCCCTCACATTCTTTCATGAGTAAAAATTTCCTGAGGCTTCATCAGAAGCTGAGAAGATGTTGATGCCATGCTTGTACACCTTGCAGAGCCATGAGGTAGATAAACCTCTTTTCTTTATGCATTACCCAGTCTCAGGTATTTCTTTATAGCAACACAAATGAACAAATACAATCTGTAACACTGGCACCATGCTTCTTGTACAGCCTGTAGGACCATGAGCCAAATGAACCTTTTTTCTTTATAAATTACTCAGCCTCAGTTATTTCTTTTTAGCAGCACAAAACATACTAAGACAACCTATTCTTGGCCATGCACTGAACCTTGGTTTACTCTGTTAACCTCAAGATAGTAGAAAAGTTTCTGCACCATCGTAGGGTGTGGGTTGCCACTCTGCGGTTCTTCCCATGTACACTTCAGTAATTTAGTATGCCTTTTAACCAATTAATCTGACTTTTGTGAGTTGATTTTTCAGCAAAATTTTAGAGGGCAAACAGGAAGTTTTCCCTTGTCCCCTACAAACCCAAATTCTAAGGTGGTAAGCCCATTTTCATGATGGGTGGCAATATTAACTCGAATGTGCTGTAAACTCAGGTAAAGCTTTAAAGTTGATATTTTCTTCATATGCAGGCATATAGCAGAGCTGACTTCAGTCTAAGAGAAATCATAGTTATGTGGGGACTGGGAAGAAATAGCCACGGTTGTCTTTTGGGTGCTTTCTGAGTCTTCTGGTAGATGAATTTCTTTGGGAGAAGAAAAAGGTATGTATTTGATAGAATAGCTATTTCTTACTGAAAATTTTTTCTTCTATTTAAAAAAACTCTACTCCCTAAAATGAATTATTTTGTTTATACTGCACTGCTTATGAACTGTGTTTGTGAAGAGCACAAGCCCCACACAAGAGAGATTTCTCAATTTCTCTGACTAAAGAAATCCTGGGGCACATACCATTTTGTATTCCGATGGTGAGAGTCTGAGTTGACAGTCTGGATTAATTCAGCTTTCAGCATCCATCTCAGGAGATTAGCAAATTGTAGGGAATCAGTGATTGGTGGATAAAACATTGCTATCTAATGTGCTCAAATTGACACCTGGTGGATAGATTCTTTTTCTGTGTCATTGCTTATAAAATTCTTGTAGATAAAAACTCTTAATAGAGAACTCGCTTTATTATTTATGTTTGCTTGACTTTACCAAATTTACTGCAACCAGTCATCATCTACTTCATTCACTTCTTCACAGCTCAGAATGAATAACCCAAAATTAATCAATTGATTACAAATTCCTTAATTCTATGCAGCCCATTTCTCATTCTTCTCAGTTCTTTTAACAAGAATTAAGAATTAGACTCATGGGTCTATGCTGTCAGTACTGGCTAGGTGTTAAGTAGAGAGAAACCTACATTGCTTCTATGCCTCTGGGGAGTTTCCAGGGAGAACAAAGTTACATTCATTAAATATCTGAATTATTTGGAAGGTGAATAGGATTCTGTCTGGCCTTACTCTTGAGAAGTTCACATTTTTATTGCCTAAATTTCTCTTCAGTGGTTCTTTGAGGAATCACACACACAAAAAAAAAAATCCAATATATCAACCCTCTTTTCAGGTTATATAATCACACAGAGCATCAGGTAATTAATTCATTTATTCATTCATTCATTCAAGGAATATTTATGAGCACCTACCATGTGTTAGGCACTGTCACATGTTTGGAGGATAAACAAAACACTTTGATTCTGGGATTCTGCTGGTAGAGAGAGGTCAAGTGGTGCTGAGTACAATGGGCTAAAATAAAGAAGGCAATGGTGGGAAGGAGAAGAAAAGTGCTGTTTCCTATGTATAGTAGTCAGGGAATTCCTCTCTGATGCAGTCACCTTTGAGGAGTACTTGAAAAAAACAAAGAGATAACTTAAACTGGTATCTGGGGGGAGTTTCAAAGCAGTGGTAATAGAGAGTACAAAGGCCCTAAGGCAAGAGAGTCCTTGTATGTTTGTTTAGAGAAGAGCAGTAAAGTTGATGTGGCTAGAACTGAATGATGAAGAACCAGGTTTGCAACAGAGAAGGTCAGATGGTCAATAAGGGACAGGTCCCTTAGAACCCTGTAGACCATGGTGAGAATTTTGCCCTTCATTCTGAAAGCTATTAGAGGTTATTGAACAGACCTCATGCCTGTTTTCAAAATATCATTGTGGTTTCTGAGATGAAAATCAGCTCTGTAGGCAAACTTTGGGCAGGGAGACCAGTGTTCAGCCTTCTGACCTAGTTCAGGTATGAGAAGATAATGGCCTGGCTTGGGGAAATGTGATGGAGGCTGTATGAGGTGGTCACAATCTGGCTCATTTTGAAGACAGAACTAAGAGAATTCATTGACAGTTTCGGTTCGGCATAAGACAAGAGAAGTCAAAGATGGTTCTCAGTTTTTTCTATAGATCACTGCCTTGAGCTATGTTTTGAAACTATTTCAGGCGTAAGAATGAGAGAGAATAGGATTAAAATTCTTCTACTAACTGATTTTCATAAATTTTATGAGTCTCAGTTTCTTCCAAGGTATGTTAATAATAATTATATCTAGCACATTAGTGTACCTTCAGGGTTTAAATTAAGTAACAACCATAACCATGTTACTCTATTATTACATCTTAATTTTCACAACAACTCTGTGAGAGAAGTGATCATGTTATCCCATTCATGATATGGGTCAATAAACTAATACATGATGATATTACAAAATTTGTTCAAGGTCACACAGAGCTGGATTTGGAACTGAAAATTAAGTAAGTCTGTCTGACATCAGAACCTAAGTCCCCAAACACCACGTTAACAACCACAAAACAATAATAATAATAATAATAATAATAATGATAATAATATAAATAGCAACATCAGACAGCATGCTATACTTTTTGTTTAATACCTCACATACATTATATTATTCTATTAAATTTTTAAAACTTCCTAGCAGGTCCAAGTATTATCTTTATTTTACAAATGAGGAAGCAGAGACTCACAGAGGTTAAGTATCATGTCCCTGCCACAGAGGCCAGCAGCCAGTACACCTGAAAGCCTGGTTTAAAACTTGGGTCAACAACACAAACAGCCATCTGATTGACTAATGCCCAAGGTGCCTCTCTATACCAAGGAATTCAGTGTGTAAGGCTGTACTCCTCCTGCAGATGTGGGGTGAGGCAGGGGTAGTGAGTAGGGCTGAATGTAGAGATTCTTATGAGAGCCCCTATATCTCTGAGGAACAGCATGTGCCTGCACATCTAAGATGACAGAGCAATAAGCAAGAACTGACCACTTTCACTCTCTGGCACATTTCTCTGAAGTTAATATTGCAAGATGTTAGTCTGCTTCTTCCTCCATAAACAGAATTTATTGCATTTTTTATTGCTTTCATTTTTCAGAGATGATGAAGTATTTATCAGAAGGCACGCTTTTGCAATTCATAAGTACTCTTCTTTCACCAGCAAATTCAATCATTTCATGTTAAAAGGAAAAAAAAAAAAGAGTACAAGTAAAAATCTGGCTATTTTTGGGTGTTTTTTCCCCCTTAGAGAAATGAGGGCAAAAAAATACATCAGTTATTTTGAAGACAAAATCTGAGTGCATTTTGGAGGATTATAAAGAAGAAAAATGTAATTTATTATCAAATAACAGTGATAGATTGGCTTTCTTTTAACTTCAGTGGTTAAGAAGTCCCAATATAAACCAAATGGAATGCTTTTTCAGGGATCTTGCAGTTTATTTTTGTCAAAATTTGGTCAAAAATATCAAAGAAATTAAATCAGCTCACTTTTAGAAGAACAGAGATTAGGCGGTTCCAGAGATAGCAGTGGGCTGAATTCCTCTTTATAACTGCCCTTGGTAATTTAAGATGGAGAAATCCATTGGTTTTCATGGTGAAATCTAGGACACTATGGGCTACAGGGCTATTTACGTACCTTCTGCAGCACTGTGAAAAAGCCTACAAAGAAAACAGGCAGTATGCCTAATGGCAGTCAAATTATGGTATCTTGATTTTTAGAAAATTAAGGGTGCAAACATTTTTTGAACACCCTCAGTTTGCCTCAATGTGTGACACATGGCTTCACATTCACATATGCTAACTAGTCCTTACAACCTCTACCCTAGCAAGATAGGTCTTGTCATTCCTATTTCACATGCGAGAAAACACAGTCTCAGATGATGTCTAAAACGTCTATCTAATACACGGAGGAGCTGGTGGGATACACCCCCACATCTGCATGACTCCTATTCATGGCTACTGTGTATTACATTGCTTTCCCTTAGTATCACAAACCTCCATCTTCTCCTCTGTAAAATGGAAGTATGTGTTTTCTAAAATAATTCAGTTTTAAATAGCATGTATAAAAGCATCTAGTCTACTGCCTGGCACATTTTAGAAGGTTACTTTTTTATTCCATTTACTAAGAATGCTTCTTTCTATTTCACAGTTATTCAAATCAAGTATGGAAAGGCAAACCATCAGAATTCTTAATGGTCTCCTGATAAGTAGTGCTTAACATATACATGTATATGTATGTACATATTATGTACATTATGTGTGTGTATGTGTGTGTGTGTGTATATATATATATGGAGAGAGAGAGAGAGAGAGAGAGAGACTTATTTCAAAAAATTGGCCTGCATAATTGTGAGGGTTGGAAAGTCCAAAATTCATGGGGTATGCCACCATCAAGCTGGCAATCTTCAGGCTAGAATTCACATGTAGAATTTCTTCTTCCTCAAGGAAACTTCGCTTTTCCTATTAAGGCCTTTCAACTCATTAGAATTGGCCCACTCAGGTTGTCAAGCATAATTTTTACTTAAAGACGACTGATTAAAACTGTTAACAATATCTACAAAATACCTTCATTGCAATACCTAGATTCATGTTTGACTAAGTAACTGGGTGCTACAGCTCAGTCAAGTTGACATGTAAGGCTATCCATCACAGTGCTTATTTGCTATACTGTGCAACAGCAAGAAACTTGACTGAATTATTTTATCATATTTGGTAATCAAAGATCCAGCCTATTATTTCTTTGATTATCTCCAGTGAGGGTGAAGAAACTGATGGAGGAGAAGCACTTGGCTTTCCCCTATGCCTGCACATTTTTCCTAAAAATTAACTATTGCAGGATTTGTTCTTGTTATTGAATTATTTGCAAAAAGCTCTAAATTCAATATTTTCCTGAGGGCAAACACTTGTTAAATTATTCATAGTGCTACTTTCTAGGAAAAATTAGATTACCTGCTGCCTATACCAGCCAGGAGACTGTAGCACCAAAATGAGAATGTACAATATCATATGTACATTTTTCCTTGATTAATCTAGCCTGTACTTGAAAAGGGGGATAGGATTAACTCTCAAAGCAATTCATGGAGTAAGTTTTCTGGTGATGGAAATTAAGGTTTTAGAAAAGTTGAGTAGGGAAAGACTTATTGACAGGTTGACATTTGAATAAACATCAGATGGAAATGAGATAGACAGCCATGCAGACATCTGAGCAAAAAGCATTTCAGGCTAAGTCCCTATGATAGGAGCATGTCTGGTGTGCTCTGAAAAATATGAGGCAGTAGTATGGCTAGAGGGGAATTAACAAGATGATGGTGGTAATAAACGAGGTAAGAGAGGTAAAGAAAAGCTTGATTCATGTAGATGTGCATGTCCCATATTGTTTAATTAGATTATTATTATTATTATTAAGCTTGATTCATGTAGATGTGCATGTCCCATATTGTTTAATTAGATTATTATTATTATTATTATTTTACTTTAAGTTTTAGGATACATGTGCAGAATGTGCAGGTTTGTTACATAGGTATACATGTGCCATGGTGGTTTGCTGGACCTATCAACCTGTCATCTAGGTTTTAAGCTCTGCATTCATTAGGTATTTGTCCTAATGCTCTCCCTCCCCTTGCCTCCTATCCCCCAACAGGCCCCGACGTGTGATGTTCCCCTGCTGTGTCCATGTGTTCTCACTGTTCAACTCCCACTTCTGAGTGAGAACATGTGGGGTTTGGTTTTCTGTTCCTGTGTTAGTTTACTGAGAGTGATGGTTTCCGGCTTCATCCACATCCGTGCAAAGGACATGAACTCATTCTATTTTATGGCTGCATAGTATTCCATGGTGTATATTTTCTTTATCTATCTAGTCTATCATTGATGGGCATTTGGGTTGGTTCCAAGTCTTCACTACTGTAAACAGTGCTGCAATAAACATACATGTGGATGTGTCTTTACAGTAGAATGATTTATAATCCTTTGTGTATATACCCAGTAATGGGATTGCTGGGTCAAAAGATATTTCTGGTTCTAGATCCTTGGGGAGTTGCCACACTGTCTTCCACAATGGTTGAACTAATTTATACTCCCACCAACAGTGAAAAAGTGTTCCTATTTTTCCACATCCTTGTCAGCATTGGTTGTTTACTGACTTGTTAATGATTGCCATTTTAACTGGCATGAGATGGTATGTCATATGGTTTTGATTTGCATTTCTCTAATGATCAGTGATGATAAGCTTTTTTTCATATGTTTGTTGGCCACATCAATGTCTTCTTTGGAGAAGTGTCTGCTCATATCCTTTGCCTACTTTTTGATGGGGCTGTTGGGTTTTTTTCTTGTAAATCTGTTTAAGTTCCTTGTAGATTCTGGATATTAGAACTTTGTCAGATGGATAGATTGCAAAAATTTTCTCCCATTCTGTAGGTTGTCTGTTCACTCTCATCATAATCTCTTTTGCTTCTCAGGAGCTCTTTAGTT
>NW_012105120.1:792853-797455 GCF_000951045.1 Mandrillus leucophaeus
AGGAAAGAAAAAGAAATAAAATGTATTCAAATAGAAGGAGAGGAAGTCAAACTGTCTGTTCACAGATGACATGATTGTATATTTAGGAAACCCCATCATCTCAGCCCAAAAACTCCTTAAACTGATAAGCAATTTCAGCAAAGTCTCAGGATACAAAATCAATGTGCAAAACTCACAGGCATTCCTCTATACCAATAACAGACAAACAGAGAGCCAAATCATGAGTGAACTCCCATTCACAATTGCTACCAAGAGAATTAGATTATTTTTAAATAACCCTCTCTTCTCTACTTCCATTGGAGGAAATACATGCTTGCCCCAATGATGTTGGCTTGGGAATGTGACTGGCATTGCAGCCAAGCCAATGTGCTGCTCAGCTCTTCTTCAAAGGAAACTGATAATAGGGGTGAAATTCGACTGAGAGCCCTGACTGCTATCCCTCTGATTCATGACCATGTCCAGCTAGAGACTATGTTTCTACTGTGCTATTACTAGCCAGTGACTGAACATTGCATGGGCACTGCTGCTGGCACATTTTTATGAAATGCAAGTTCCCTTTCATGAGACTCAAGAATTTGGCATTGTTATATGGCCAAAACTTGCAACTCCACTGCAATCTGAGATTGATCCTACCCATTTCTTCTTCCTTTTCCCTTGTCAGGCTTGCACTGTAACTGCACTGAAAGTTCTTCCTGCCTATTATGGCCTATCCTTTTTGTCTTTCACTGACCTTCCCCCCTTGAATCCTTTGGATATCTAATCCTTTTATAGCATTTGTTTTTGTTATCTAAAATGACAGGCTAGACTTAGTATCATATTGTTGTATTCTACTTCTTGCACCTTGCCTTTGACTTGTCATGCAGCATTCATTGGCAATTATAAAGAGTGCAAGAAACAGAATTGGACTCAATCTACATCTTGAACCAAGTGCAAACTGAGCCAAGATGGTCATCATCGAAGCTATGAGCATAAAGTACTGTAGTTTTAAGTTGTTGAGATTCTTCATAATTTGGTATACAACATGATTACGACAGTAGGTAATGGTTACACATAGTAAAACTTTGTTGATTTTCTAAATTGGATGAAAAATTATTGGGGAGTTTGGAGCACAAGATGCTATGATCTGAATGATCCTATTTTAATAGATTCATTTGTTAATATGTTGATAATAAATGGAAAGAGTTGTATTTCCCTTTTAGAGCAAAAAAGAGAAATCCACTATTTGGCTTCTGAAATAATCCAGTCAAGAGAAAATGGTACTTTTGGCCAAGATGAAGAAAAGTGGTAGAAATCTATCTTTTTCAAAGATGGAAAAGAGAGGACTTATTGATAAGATGATGTTTAGTGTGTCATAAACTGGAGAAAATGATGATACCAAGAATTTTGACCTGAGCAACTAGAATGATTGAAGAGTCTTAACTGAGAGAAGAAAAAATTTAAAACCAGGCTATACAGGTTCTTGCACTTTTCAGTTGCAATCATCTGTATCTTCATCACACTTTAAACATCATCCCCCATAGTTATTTTCTGGGCCTTATTATCACCAATAAGTGCATTACTTTTAGCCTTGAGATTTTTGGTATGTCCCGTTCTAGTAACTATCGCTTATTTTTCAAATTTACTGAATTTTGTATGCTACTTTAAAAATGTTTTAATGTCATCAAGGACTAAAAAATCTTATGCTCCCAACATCATAAGGATTTTCCCGCTTATAACATAGGACATCATGCTCTTTTACTAAAAAGACTCTCACTATAAATTTTCCTCAGGACTATTACCCACCTGGCAAAAATCTCAATCCTGTTTATCTGCAATTGCTTTAACCTAAGGCCAGCTTATCTCCCATCCTCATTGCTCCTGCAATTGTCTACTTTATCTACCAAATGACTAGTTTCTGCCTTGCATACTAAGTCTTTTTCATCAGCAGACAATGATGACTCTACAGATCCATGTGCCTCTTTCTAAGCTAGTATGAAATATTTGTTTCTCTCTGCACCACCCAGGATGCCCCATAAGTGGGGATATAGGTCAGGCCAACCACATGACCACTGACTGCCACCCAGACAAGAGTCTGGGACCCATGAGTCCATGTACCAGAAATCCCTTATCCTCTCATGCACAGACAATGCCAACTGCAGTCTATGGGCTACTGATCCCTCTTGTTCAGGCAACAATGCTCTCCCACTACTATTCCACTGCATCTTTCAGATCAGCTTGTTGCAACACTGATGTCTGTGACTGGTCACAGATATGAACCCAGAACTATCATACTGCAGAACAATTTACTGGAACTCCAGATATTATATCTGTAAAATGAGAAAAATAATATAGCTTCAAAAATTATAAGGATTAATTGACTCATGCACAGAATAAACTCCCTTCTATTTTATTTAATTTAGAAACATCTATGAAGAATTTATTGTGTTTAGATTTCATCAGGACACATGACCAATGACTCTAGTGATCATGTGAATAATATATCCAGCTTAACATTGGGAAATATGCTGTAATAGATAGATAAATGTAAAATAGAAATAAAATTACCAAATAAAATAGAATATGTAGAGGCAAATGGATATTACAAAATAAGGAATATGTTCTCAAGAAATATCTCATTAAGATGTAATCAGATTCAAATTAACACATGGATACAAATGGCAATTATTATTCTGTTATTTAATGCAATACAAAAACATCTAAACATCATGAATACTAGATAAGACTCATGGCAAATATAAAAGTATATATGACCAAAGAATAAAGTAATAAGTCTCATAAAATTAGGGGTTTGTTTATATTGGAGATTCATACCTAAATTGAATTTATTTAAGATATGAAAGTATTATTTAAAATTATAAATGAATCAACATATTTTCTCATTAATATTCACAGAAATAAAAATAAGTGAAAAATGTATGACTATATCAATATATGCAGAAAAAGCATTTCTTAAAATCAAATTTCTAACTTAAGTAGGAAAAGACTAAAATTTCCTTAGCATTATAATGACTACCTACTAAAAAGTTATAATAGATTTTGTGCTTAAATTTGACACTGTAGAACTGCTGCACTTTGGAAAACAATTTAGCAAACATCTTAAAATTGAAAATAAACATATCCTAATACCTATGCACAACAGTAGTCATTGCTTCTTAATATTATTCAAAGATAAATACAAGGTGGCAAGTTCATATGATAGGGTTCAATGTGTCAAACCTCAAAACACAATTCTAGGTAAGGCAAGATATTTAATTGATTATGTTCCAGTTTAATTCAAATGTTTCCAGGCTGCATTTCAAAGTAACAATATTGTTACTTAAGTAATTTAAAATTAAGACTCTATGGTTCCCTTACTTTATTTTGAACTATGAGAAATTAATAGTCTTATACAAATCTGAACACAGAAAAATTAAATATTGCAAATGTGACAGGTCTTCAAAAACTTTTTGACATGTGTAATATTCTACAGCAAAGTTTAGCAAACTTTTTTTTCTAAAGGACCAGGTAGTAAACAGTTCAGTGTTAGTAAGGCACACATGATCTATATTACATATTTTTCTTTGTTATTTTTTTCAACCTGATAACATGTTAAACAAATAAATAAACAAACGTTCTTAGCTCTTTTACACAGATCCAGTGTAAGAACATACAATAACTCTTTAGGCTCCTCAGATAAAGCATTCAACATACTTAGTGACTGTGATTGTTTTATAGGCTTTATTTTTATAAGCAAAACTCCTCCAAGTTCAAAATGGGAGCCATTCATAAGTCAGTCCTCACAGAACACATGTTCAACAATCACAATAATTTCAAATAAATAACCATTGTCCCTTTGTCTGATATATTATATAAAATGCACTTGATTTCCAAAATTATGATCTGAAAAAATACAACACAAGGTCATAGCATATTAACCACTGCTAAAATAGTTACTTCGCCCCTTTGCAAGTTATCTTTCTACCGCCTTTATTCTCCTCAATACCTTTTGTCTGCCCAATTTAACAGCACCAATCACTTCCTTACTGGCATCATTACAAAGTTTCAATGTCTCTTCTACAATATTTTAATTAAAAAGAGAGAAATAAACAAACATGAATGGTGAGACAAGCTTTGATTTTTGCCCTCCCATGAAGAACTTACCAGTGAAATCTTGGGATTTGTATTTTCTAAGGTTGTTAAATATTTTGTAAGTACATGTATTTACTTAAATAAAAGAACGATTATGTAATGTAAATACAGAAAAAAGTGCTGGGGATGTATTATTTAAATTATATTCTGCTATTATTTAAATTATATCCTGGAGGTATGCTGGTCCACAGCTTACCTCCAGACCAAGAGCAAGACAATTTATTTTCCCATCAGGGAAAGAGACACATATTTAATGCCTACCAAATATTTCAGGAGATTTATATATGGATTCTCACTTGCCCTAATGACAGCTCATGAAATTGGCATTATTAAGGTATACTATATCTGACAGCTGAAGAAACTGAGTTTCCGGGAGGTTAAGTAACTTAACTGAGGCCTCTCTGCCCCAGACTTTTCTCTTTCCTCAACTCAGCATCAGCAAAATGTTCTGCACATAATTGGAGCTATAAAGAT
>NW_012105120.1:798855-803508 GCF_000951045.1 Mandrillus leucophaeus
TGCACTTTGGAAAACAATTTAGCAAACATCTTAAAATTGAAAATAAACATATCCTAATACCTATGCACAACAGTAGTCATTGCTTCTTAATATTATTCAAAGATAAATACAAGGTGGCAAGTTCATATGATAGGGTTCAATGTGTCAAACCTCAAAACACAATTCTAGGTAAGGCAAGATATTTAATTGATTATGTTCCAGTTTAATTCAAATGTTTCCAGGCTGCATTTCAAAGTAACAATATTGTTACTTAAGTAATTTAAAATTAAGACTCTATGGTTCCCTTACTTTATTTTGAACTATGAGAAATTAATAGTCTTATACAAATCTGAACACAGAAAAATTAAATATTGCAAATGTGACAGGTCTTCAAAAACTTTTTGACATGTGTAATATTCTACAGCAAAGTTTAGCAAACTTTTTTTTCTAAAGGACCAGGTAGTAAACAGTTCAGTGTTAGTAAGGCACACATGATCTATATTACATATTTTTCTTTGTTATTTTTTTCAACCTGATAACATGTTAAACAAATAAATAAACAAACGTTCTTAGCTCTTTTACACAGATCCAGTGTAAGAACATACAATAACTCTTTAGGCTCCTCAGATAAAGCATTCAACATACTTAGTGACTGTGATTGTTTTATAGGCTTTATTTTTATAAGCAAAACTCCTCCAAGTTCAAAATGGGAGCCATTCATAAGTCAGTCCTCACAGAACACATGTTCAACAATCACAATAATTTCAAATAAATAACCATTGTCCCTTTGTCTGATATATTATATAAAATGCACTTGATTTCCAAAATTATGATCTGAAAAAATACAACACAAGGTCATAGCATATTAACCACTGCTAAAATAGTTACTTCGCCCCTTTGCAAGTTATCTTTCTACCGCCTTTATTCTCCTCAATACCTTTTGTCTGCCCAATTTAACAGCACCAATCACTTCCTTACTGGCATCATTACAAAGTTTCAATGTCTCTTCTACAATATTTTAATTAAAAAGAGAGAAATAAACAAACATGAATGGTGAGACAAGCTTTGATTTTTGCCCTCCCATGAAGAACTTACCAGTGAAATCTTGGGATTTGTATTTTCTAAGGTTGTTAAATATTTTGTAAGTACATGTATTTACTTAAATAAAAGAACGATTATGTAATGTAAATACAGAAAAAAGTGCTGGGGATGTATTATTTAAATTATATTCTGCTATTATTTAAATTATATCCTGGAGGTATGCTGGTCCACAGCTTACCTCCAGACCAAGAGCAAGACAATTTATTTTCCCATCAGGGAAAGAGACACATATTTAATGCCTACCAAATATTTCAGGAGATTTATATATGGATTCTCACTTGCCCTAATGACAGCTCATGAAATTGGCATTATTAAGGTATACTATATCTGACAGCTGAAGAAACTGAGTTTCCGGGAGGTTAAGTAACTTAACTGAGGCCTCTCTGCCCCAGACTTTTCTCTTTCCTCAACTCAGCATCAGCAAAATGTTCTGCACATAATTGGAGCTATAAAGATGGAAATGAAACTCAAGAGTTTTAGTGCATTGTGGACCAGGAGACAAAGTGCAACTTAAAACTCCATAAAAAATAACACAAGAATTAAAAAGTCACATTCTTCATTATATAAATCTCATATCAAGTCAATCAATAAATAATGCTGCATTACCACTATATTCTAGGACAATGTTAGGCTTCAGCTTGGATAGGTAAACACTGCCTCTAACTCAAGGAGTATATATACAATCTGGTAAGAAAAAAACAATAAACACAGACAATGGATAATTCAGAGCATGATAAATCAACTTGGTTGGAAATAAAATAAATGTTGTGTGTTCATTTAGGACACTATACAAATTGCCCTCTTAGAATAAAAATTTCACATCACTTCTCTTTGCTATGTCAATAGATATAGAATTTGAGTAGAGGCAAAGTAAACGAAATGTCTGACGTTCAATTAAACAGTAGAAAATTGTCCCTTTGGAAAGAGTAGAGAATAATGTTGCTATTCAGCCATGTGTTCAGGAAATGTTTAGTATTTGCTGACTTATTTTTTCCCCACATCAATGGATTCTCTGATTCTCCAGTATCATCTGGGTATCCACAAATGTAATTCAAATCTGGCCCTAGCTATCCAGAGTTAGAAAAGACCCCACAGGTTAAGGCCTGAGTCCCTCAAGACTGCCCTGACTTCAGAGGCAAGTCAAAAATGGGGTTCCCAAGCTACCCACAATTCTGCTGGAACAGCTATAAATTCAGAGATTCTCATAATATCCCTTATCAGTGTCAGTGATTTCTAGCACAGCTCATAGAATTCAGGAAAGCATTTAACTACCATTGCCAGTGTATTATAAAAGATACAACTCAAGAACAGCCTGATGGAAGGTGTATTAGTCCGTTTTTGCACTCTATAAGGAACTACTTGAGACTACGTAATTTATAAAGAAAAGAGGCGTAATTGACTCACAGTTCCCGCATGGCTGGGGAGCCCTCAGGAAACTTAGAATCATGGCAGAAGCCTAAGGGGAAGCAAGCACCTTCTTCACAAGGTGGCAAGAAAGAGGAAGAGTGACCAGGGAACTGCCAAACACTTTTTAAAACATCAGATCTCCTGAGAACTCACTCACTATCAGGAGAACAGCACAGGGGAAACCACCCCCTTGATCCAATTATCTTCCACCAGGCCCATCCTCTGAAATGTGAGGATTACAATTCAAGATGAGATTTGGGTGGGGACACAGAACCAAACCATATCAACAGGGATGCACAGAGCCAGGTATGGTGTTAGAAGGTGTGGAGATTCCATGCCCTCTCCAGATGCACTCCCTTCCCAGCACCTTCATGTGTTCCCCAACTTGGAAGCTCTCCAAACTTCATTGTTTAGGGATTTTTGCGAAAGTTTCATTATGTAGGCACAATTGTTTAAATCACTGGTCAATGGTGATTAAACCAACCTCCAGCCTCTTTTCCTTCTGGAATTTGGGGTGGCAGGGGCTGAAAGTTCCAAACCTCTAATCACGTAGTATGTTCCTCTGGCTACCAGTCCCCATCCTGAAGCTATCTAGGGGCCCACCTAGAGTCACCTCATTAACTCATTACTAATAACACACAACACTTGTCACTCAGGAAATTTCTGGGATTTTAGGTTCTCTGTGACAGGAACGGAGACAAAGATCAGGTATTTTTTATTTATACCACATGACTGAATAGTAAATCTTTAGGTCAACTCTTTATTTACTGTCAAGTTTATTAAACAGTGCAGAAACAGCTAAAGCCTAGAAGACACCTTTTTGATAGCTAATGAAAAGAAACTTGCAGTTCTCATGGGGCAGGCAAATGCATTCAGGTTTGAGTTTGAGGATGGGGTGATGTGTCCCTATCTTATATAAGTCAATATGTGTCCAAGCAGATACATATCTTTCTGTGTGGATTTCAAAAGGAAAACTTTTTTGGTTAGTAAGTTTTTGCCTCTTGGCAATTTTCACTGATGGAAAGTTAAAACATTTTTTTTTTGCAACAGAAAGATAAAACATAGAACCGGTAAACCAAGAAGATTTATATGCTACAATATCCATGTTATTCTGGATAAATCTCTGTACTTTTCTCACTGTGTCTATGCTGAATAGAACACAGGTATTTTTTCACATTTTTGTAGACTGCCAAGTTTACCAAATTATAACTGAAAGCATTCTTTCTCTCCATGTTACAAGTACCTAACTGACTAAGTATTTTTCACCTAGAAAAGTGTTTGAGATTTATAGCAAGAGGCTTTTAAGAAAAGAGGTAAACAATTTTAGGATAACTAAATGTCTGTTTTATTGTTTCTCATTATCATTTTTATGGATTTTTTAACAACATGAATCTCAAATTTTAAAACAGATGGAGCTGCATAATGACCCTAATAAAATTCTTGTTTCACAGGTTCATGGATTCTCAATTCTATTAAAAATTATCTATCATCTCTAATATAACCTATATCAATATTCAATTTTATATTATCCAAAACATGTAAAAATTTCATAAACTTGTTGAAAGGTATCTTATTATCACATTTGGTGCTCACTAGTTGGACGGAGGTTAAATTTCTAAGAAAAATACGGTTCTCTATATTGTGGAAGGAAGGAATCTTGTGCTATGCCTAGGTGTATGGTCAGGTAAGGATGTCCAAATTCAGGAAAGGAGCCAACTTCAAGCAGGAGTGAGAGCCTGGATTCAGAGACCCAGCTTCTGGATGCTGAGTACTGAATAGTTTAGGCTAAAGGTGGAGTTCAGCAGAAAATAATGAAGGGAAAGAAGTTTAACCATAAAACCAAACAAAATTTTCAGCAGAAAATAATGAAGGGAAAGAGGTTCAACCATAAAACCAAACAAAATTTTCAAAAGTTTAATTAGAATGGGACCTACCCTAGTAATTTTATGAGCATATTCCAAAGCTGAGACCTAAGACAAGAAAACCCACTAAAAACCTGAGAGAACCAGGTATGTTCAGAGTGAGTTTCAGAAATGAATCTTTATCAGAGAAGACCTGAAACCCTCACTGACAAAGCTTCTTCATAATTTGAAATAGTATATTGTCACACAAGTCTATAAATTTTACCACATTCAGGAAATAGGATAACCGACACCAAAGTTAGAA
>NW_012105120.1:804419-842698 GCF_000951045.1 Mandrillus leucophaeus
GAAAGTCATATCAAAATCAATTTTATAGTTACAAAAGCAAGAAATAGAAATAATTTTTCAATACTTTGTGCATTACTAAAATGTACTGTTATTAAAATTGTGAATTCTGTTTGATATCATCTAGTAATGTTAATAACTACGCCCATCTGTTAATAACTGTGGCAGGGAAATACTGTGGTGTTGAGATTTGAAAGACTAAGTTTCAGAATCATCCAGTGTGTAGTCTGATGACATATTATTATTATTCACAGAGTTCAGTAATAAGAGCCACTGAGAGATCACAGCCCCCATAAGGGTACAGTGATAAAATCAAAATGAGGTGTTGCTACTTCTGTCCTTTTAGCGTGAGTATCCTTGAATACAAAATTTAAAAAGGAAATTAGAATATATGAGTCAGATTATGTGAGGCATCCAAGATTCGGTCCAAGAATAACTTGTACAATTTCTCCTTATCATCTTCAAATGTTACTCTCTTTGAGTATGTGTTCTTTTAATGAAATCAATGACTTGAGCAATTATTACCCCTGGAAGTGAGAAGAGCTGTGTCTTCCTTCTGAGTAGTTACAGTGTCAAAGAAAAAACAGAGCGAGACAGTGGTTAAAGTGGTAAAAACAGATTTTACTCAGCACTATTGCAATGGGGGAAAAGAAATCTCAGTATAGAACCAGACTCAATTCTGAAAAAAGCACGGACAAGTGCAGACTCAGAGCCAAGGAGCAGGGTGAGGGTCAGCTGATAAAAAATTACCAAAAGGAAATCTCACGGGGAAGAGGGATTTTGGCTAAACTCACCTAACATGATTCTTGCCAAAGGCAGACCAGAGTGGTCAGACATCACCTGGAGGATGGTAGAGGATGAGAAACGTGATGGGATATGAGGGAGGTAGGGGTAGGGGGGCCCTGGTTAAATTGACTTAGGACAATTTTAGTTAAAATTGGCCAATGTTTACATGAACACAGAAGTCCAAAAGCTGAACCTATTTGAAAAGTTCAAGGGAGTCTGAATTCAAAATACAGGAAAGTATTTTGGTCGACAGGATAGAAGAGTTGCAGTAATAATTAGGACACCCAGTGCAGGTTCCTGGGCTAACCCTGTATCAGCGGCTATTAGGTGACTACAGGTGATTATCTGAGGATTTCATGACCATAGGTCATAATACATGCCTTGACATATGAAAGCATTTGATTTTGTTTCCCTTGCATTGAAACATGACTATACGATGTGAATATGGAATACACATTTGTCATTTTATATTGTGGCATTTATTTAGAAAAGTATTTTAGATATTTACTAAAAGCAAAAAAAAAAAATTTCTATTTCATATAATGCCAATTTTGTTCATTGATTCTTTCACTAAACATGAATGGCACATCTATGTGCCAAACACTATTCTAGGTGCTAGAGATACTACAATGATTAAAACAAGACTAAAAACAAAACAAAACAACAACAACAACAACAAAACCCCTCTACCTCTAGGGAACTTAAATTCTAACAGAATTCTTAAATTCTAATGGAATTAGAGCTGAGGAACTTAAATTCTAATGGTAGGAGACAGAAAATAAACAAAATGAACACATAATACTTTTAGTATTGGAGCTGGTGATAATCCTACATTATTGTGCAAGCTGTTTCTACAGTTCACTCATGTGGGAACATAGTATTACAGACTGATGCAGACCAATCGAACCTTATGAAAATTCAATCACTCTGAACTAGAAAAAAAACAAAAACATCCCAATTATTGCACAGCCTCATACAGTTTATTTACTTCTGCCAATCATCAGAACTTAGTAACTAGAATCATCAAGGACTTTATAAGCAACACAGATTAATTTTAAAAATGAATTTTATATAGTCAGTACCTAATAATTAAATAAGTTTAAAACCATGACAGAATGCCTATGAGGAAAGAAGAATTTCACAAAGGCACACACTAATGTGGGTATAAGACAAAATACGAGACTGTGAAGAATATAAGTTCCTTCACATATAACTTTTCCCTGGGACAGGATGGCAAATTGGTTTCTTTTTTTTTTTTTTTTTTGTCCCAACCCTGATTGCTGAAAACCTTTGCATGATGTGTTTAAAGCCTGACCATTAGCAATTACAAAGACTTATCCATCAGGCCTCACGAGGGAAACTGACCTCCTCTCCCTGCATTAGACTTGCTCACAGCCAGAGCGCTGCAGTCTCTGAAGCAAGCTGTAGGTGAGAGCACAGGGCCTTTGGGCTACTTATGCCCTTTGCATGTTAGCATCCTGAGCCTCAGCACCTTTATTCCTAGGTCTCATCACGGGAGGCCTTAAACAGAGGTCCTCTCAAGGCGCCTCTGCTGAGACTGCCTTATGGGAGGGCAGGGGAATCTTGAAGACATCACTCTGACTCAGTACCTAATATTTTTTAAAATCTACTCTTCTCCCCTTTCCCTCCTTCCTGGCCCCTCATCCATACAATTGCAAGAACTTTTGTTTGGGATTCCTTCAACAGTTAGACAACTCTCTCCTGGTTTTTGATGAGAGCCTTTTCAAGAAGAAAAATGAAATGGAGGCAGAGTCGGGGGAGTGGGTGCCTTTCCCAGTTTTAGCCTCTTGCTTACACACTCACGGTGAGTGATGAAAGGCTTCACAGTTACCTTCATTGTGCCTTGTTGTGGCTTTCATTGACCATTCCAATACCTAATAGCCTCTCCAGTTCTGCTGATGCTGACAATGTTCAGGAGTGTGAGGCCAAGGCTCCCTCAAGCAAACAGTAGTATCTTTTCAGTGACCAGCACCTGCCTGAATCAAGTCTTGGGTCAACTGGTCCCAGTATATGAGACCACTCAGGTGGCCCACAAGGGTGGCATGGAAATCAGCCAGTTACCACTGTCCACCAATCCACGTGGTATCGGCTCTACCTTTATACCTTTATGTCTGCATTGTTTGGATCTAGTGAAAGTTCTCATCCGGGGTTCCTCAAAGTTCAACCCTATCCAAAGGCATACTCTTCTCATTCAGAAGGAGGCTGCAGAAAAAAACAAGTTCAATTACCCAGTACTAGCAATAATAATGAAGAGGTGAGTATCAGAAAAGACAGAAGTAGTACTGTGCAATAGCAGGCTTATAAAATGGCATTTGCTTTGTCTACATCTATACAAATGACCCTAAAGTGTCATCTACTATCACACAGAAGATGAGTGGTGGCTGCAGGGTGCCCTGGGCTTTCAATTGGAAGGGGCTTTGGCCCCTCTGGGTCTAGCTCTGCGCTGAGAAATCAAAGCAACCACAGCAAGACTGACAATTTTATT
Source organism: Mandrillus leucophaeus (assembly GCF_000951045.1). Classification (NCBI taxonomy): domain Eukaryota; kingdom Metazoa; phylum Chordata; class Mammalia; order Primates; family Cercopithecidae; genus Mandrillus; species Mandrillus leucophaeus. The sequence continues at coordinate 807,709 of NW_012105120.1, forward strand.
AATTGCCTAGACCTCAGACAAATTCAAAGATTAGGATGACTGGGGTGGTGATTATCTGGATGTAGACAGTGAATGTTCTATAGTTATTGTTACCAAATTAAGAATTTGTTAAGGACAGATCGTTGGTTTAAAAGTCAAGCATACCCAAACTAAACTCCCAGCTCTGTCTCTGTGTAACAATGTGACAAAGGCAAATTATTGTTTCATAGCTGCAAGTCTTCATTTCTATAACAAGAAGAATGCACACAGTACCTACCAGGCAGGGTTACTGATGATTAAAGAAGTTCATGTATTTAAAGGTCCTAGTCCCCTAATTGTCACAGAACAGATATTCAACAAGAAAAGGTTACCTTCCCCTCCTCAGAGAAAAGTAGAGATGAGGCTCAAAAAATGACACCCCAAAACAAAGACCTTAGAAGCAGCTTGAGAAGCAAAAGTTTCTCTCCAAGTTCCTCCTGTCCTTCTGCCTCTGGCCCCCCACTCTCCCCTGAGGCTAGTCATGGAAGCCAGAATCTCTCTTCTCCAAGTGGCTCATAGAAAGCAGAACTCCTTTCCCTCAAAGCCAGGCATAAAATCTAAAAATATTACTCTAATTTTCCCCATGCCTTTCTGTGTAAAACTGGCCAGAAAGAAATAATCTGACCTACTATGTTTGACTGTCATAGTACCCAGAGAGGATCCTGCCCCATCCTCAAAAAGAAGGAATGCTACACAGGGAGGCCAAGAATAAACAGAGAGGCCTTGCTCGATTTCCCCATTAAGTCTACTCAGATTAGATCATACCCCTTTTGTCCAATCATATGTCTACAGAGTTGTCCATACTTTTATGAACCTAAGCAGAAAAATAGGACAATTTCCCTGTATTTTGGGTCTTAATTCTGAAGGCTACTATGTCACATAAAACTATGATCAAATAAATTTGTATGCATTTTCTTTTATTGCTCTGCCCCTGGTCAGTGATTTTTAGTTAACCTTCAGAGGGCGAAGAGGAAGTTTTTCCTTGGCCCCTATAATAGATACAGAAGGGCTGGTCATTGGCAGAGGCAGCCGAAGAAGCTCAGTTTATCTGGAAACTCTCAATGGAAATGTACAAGTCTCCCCTTATCAATGAAGGATACTTGCCAAAACCACCTGCGGATGCCTGAAACCATGGAAAGTACCGCAGTCTCTGTACATTGTGTTTTTCCTATACACACAAAGTTATGATAAGGTTTAATTTATAAATTAGGCACAGTAAGAGATTAACAACATTAATGATAAAATAGCACCAGTAAAGCAATATATTGTTCAGAATTTCAGGGATAGAAGACTTATTTTTACTGTAGATCTTAGCAACCCGAACATATGAATTTTTCTTTCCTTATTAAGTTCAGAATTTTCATCTTTTCACTTAAAGGAAACATTTTATGGCTTATCTTTGGCATATTCGAATTGTCAACATCATTACTCTTGTGCTTTGAGGCCATTATGGAGTCAAATAAGGGTTACTTAAAACAGGAGCACTGTGATACCATGATAGTCAATCTGACACATGAGACAGCTACTGCCTCACAGGCACATAGCATATATAATGAGGAGACCTGGACAAAGAAATGATTCACATCCTGGGTGGGATACTCAGAATACATGGTGCACAATTTTAAATTTATAAACTGCTTATTTCTGGAGTTTTCGTTTAATATTTTTAAGTGATTGAGTACAAAGTGAAACCATAGATGACAGGGAAATACTGTATAAGTTTCACATAGGGATACTGTGTTCTAAATGGGGGACTAAATTGGCTTTGTGGGGTCTCAAGGATCACTCCAACATGGCCAAGGAAATTATTCTTGGGGAGGTAAATCAAAGTAAAGGATTTATTACGTCATACGTTGTAGAGACAGAGGCAGTGTGTCCCAGGGAGCAGCTCAACCAAGCAGGTGGAGAGAGTAAGGACCTGTGACCAAGTGCCTTTATTGGGGTTAGAGTAGAGTACACAAGCAAAAGGCATGAGAGCATTTTATTGTTGCACTAGAATGTCACTGGGTCACAGTCAAGTGATGGCAAGAAGGAGAATTTGTGGCAGGGACCAGCCTTACAACACTGGTGCAAATGGTTACTTGGCCAAGGTGCTCAACGGTCAGTTCATCAGGATGTTCCAGCATCAAAAAAATATGAAGCTTAAAAAATTTACAATACAGGGTTCTCCATCACCCCAAAGCAGGAAATGTAGCTGAGATCAGCAGGGATTGAAACAAAAATAGAAAGACGTACTTTATGCGAAATAGAACAAAGCATCTCCTCCTTTCCGTCTTTTTTTTTTTTTTTTTCTGGGGTTGCATAGTCTGTCTGTTTCTCTAAGCTCCTACTTCAATGCATTTCTCTTAGCACTTTTAGTAGAATGAATTTTTAAGCTGCATCACAATATCTCTTTAATCTACCCACCAAGGAGAGACTCACCAGCCTCTGTAAGAAGTCTGAATTATCTGGTACATCTGATTGATTTCATTTGGATCAGACGCCCATGACTAAACCAATTAATATTAGCCTAGGTAGTTGCATTGTATAACTGTAGGTGCAAAAGTGCAGCTTTGGCTGTAGTTGCAGACTGCCATGGGGAGAGGACGTGGAAATACTCAGCAAAATGAATACAGTGGAGGTAGGAGGAAAAACAGGCATCTCTACTACAGAAAAATCACCAGTATTTTATTTGCTACTAATGTAATTATGTTAATCATAATTTACATTTTTATTTACATTCTAATTGTAGTTCATTCTCAATGAACTACATACAGTGTGTTGATTATGTGTAATACCCTGAAATAAAAACAAACAACAAAAACAACCAAAACACAAAGGTAAAATTTCTGTATAGAAGCTGTTAACTGGTTAAAGGTTGGGAGTGGGGCTACTTCAAAGTCACATGCATAGTCATGGGCCACATAATGACTTTTCCATCAATAGAGACCTTGTATATGACAGTGGTCCCATAAGATTCTACTACCCTATATTTACTGTACATTTTCTATGTTTACATAGTTTAGATAAATACTTACTGTTTTCTTACAACTGCCTCAGTATTCAGTGCAGTAAGACGCTGTACACGTTTATAGCCTAGGAGTAACAGACTATACTGTACAACCTAGGGGTACATAGACTGTACCATTTAGGTTTGTGTAAGTACACCCTTGCACAACAAGGAAATCAACTAATGACTCATTTCTCAGCACATAATCCCTCATTATGTGAAATGTGACTGCATTCTTTTAAAAACTGAGAAAATGCTAAGTGTACATTTAAAGAAAGAATGATTTTTCACCAAAAAAGCAAATTGTAGGTACGTCAACAACAACAACAACGTCAACCTCCATGCAACTCGTTTATTGATGTTGCTGTTAAAGAAAATCACACTGTAAAATGAAGGCCAAAGATGATAATACAATCATCTTCAGAGGTCTCTACATACCTTGTAGAAAAATAAATATAACTTTGCACGAGCACTCGCTTTATCATTTTGTGATTACCTATTTTAACAAATACATATGTGCATGTATATATGTGAAATTAAATTGTATACTTTATAAACTACTCATGCTATACATATAAAAATATTCATTTGGTTTAAAAGCAGGATGTAAAATATTTAAAAATGCATATAATACAGATATGCGTGGATGTGTTGTATAAAATTACATAAATAATAAAGTTTAATTTCTAAAAAATAAACTTGAACTACAAAACACAAATGAACTTTCCAGAATAGTACCCTGAATTCAAGGCAGTGCTAAAGAGCTCAAAGTTTCCTCCATGTTATGAGATATTTGAATATTCCCTAGGATATTAAGCATGCATTCTCTTATTATTAGTTAAATAAACTTTTAAATGCTTAATGTTAAAAGTAATCTCATCTTTTCTCTTAATTAGGCTTGCAAGTAATAAATTTTTATTGGATTCGTTTTCTAAAGAACATGCTCTGGGAATTTTTATAAATTCTATTCAATATCTCTTTGCTAACTGTGCTCTGCTCTTAATGGTTTCTTCTGATTTTCATAAAAGTCTTAATTTTATTTTACAAAAGCTTTACATTAAATTCCTTGTTCATTTAACTTTATTTTTCACATTTAATCCTAAATAATTTATAAGTATGCATTATCCACTAATGAAAAGTTGGGCTACATATCTTACATTTTGGTAGAAAGTGTTTTTATTGTCTTTATTTTGTAACTGTATTATAGTTTCTGTTTTGATCATCTTTTTTTCCTAAACTTTGTTTATAGAACATCTTAGACAATATTACAGCATTCAAAATTTATTTAAATTCTTATGCTGATTCTTAGCTTTATTACATTTTTATCATTCAATATGGCTTTAAAATTTAATTATACTAATTAAGACTTTGTTTATGTCTTAATATAGAATTGGTGGTGTTGTATTAGCAACTGGACTGAAATAGCCACAAAAGGTGGATTTATGAGCAACACGGGAATTTGAATAATAATCTTCTTACGTGAAAATGTAAAAATTATCCAGAATCGAGAAAGAAAAAAATCAGCCCTGTTGAGAATCAGATTGTAGCCGACACAGCAGACACAGACAAAGCCGCTGGCAAAGCCAACATAAAACAATACTAATCCTAAAGCCATGCTACAGCTGCAAAATTGCTTCATGAATGTACACAATTCAAAGTTGATCCTCCCATCTCTATTTCAGAATCACCCAGCGTGAGCTCAAACTCCATGAAAATCCCCTTCCTACTGAAATGCACCATGATTCTCTTTGTCCATCCTGCCTTGTCACAGCAACTTAATAAACCCAACTTATTTAACTACAGGTCTGTTCTTGGTGCTCTTTATGTGATGGATTTATCACTCGTTATTCCACAAAAGTACTGAAATTACATATGATAAAATTATTACAAAACGTAGAAATATAAATAAATCTGAACAGGTACTAACTATTGGTAGGGAGAGAAGGCAGAAAAAATTCTAGGCAGAAAAGGGCAAATCCCTGGCAAAGCCGCACCCTCGAGCCAAAAACCCTGAGACCACGGCCCAAAGTGAGAACTTACCCCTGTTTTGCCAGTTGAACGCTGCCTCTTCCTCAACAACCTGTGACCTGCCCCGCCCTCCATTGTGGGCCTATAAAGACTCTCTACTCATCCTGAAGGCAGAGAGGAGAAGCAGTTGGATGTCAGGGAATGTGGCTGGACATCAGACAGAAGCAGCTTGACTTCACAGGGACAGCCTGCCGGCCTAACTTTGAGAAGAATCCGGCCAGAGACGGCCGGACTTCAGCGGAAGGTTACCTTCCTGCCCCGTCTGCTTTTTTTTCTCTTCCGGCGAAGAGCGCCACTTTCATGGCAATAAAATCCCCCACATTTATAATTTTTCCGTTCATTCGTGTGACCTCATTTCTCCTGGATGCCAGACAACAGTTCAGGAGCCACGAGTGTGGATACAAAATGCTGTCACACTGACCCGTCGCCCTCGCTGGCAGAGGTCAGCCGCCTCACGTGTAAAGAGGGCCCACTGAGCTGTTAACACTTAAGCCCTCCGCAGACGGCAGAGCTAAAAGAGCGCGGTAACACACCCTCTGGGGCTTCAAGGATTGCGGGCGTTCCCCCTAGATGCTGCTGCAGGGCCCACATGGAGTTTGCTTCTGCCAGTGCCCCAAAACGCTCTCCTCAGCTCCTGCACCCACTCACCTGTGCGTTTCCTCCCATGAGGGGTGGAGTGCAGCGGGTCGAAGTGAGTGCAGTTAGCTCCTGCTAGCGCCGAAGTGGCCGGCTGATTCCAGCACTTGTGCACTCCAGTTCCTGCCTCATTCAGCTGCGCGCTCCCTCTCGCGAAGAGGCGAGAGCTGCAGGCTGAGTAAATGAGGCACCCCTTTCGCGAGTCCAGCAAAGGGGTCAGGGAAATATCCTGCTTCATCTGGGGTCCTGTCTGAGATATGTTGGAAGGGTGAGTAAATGCGGATCTGCTGGATCTGTCCCTTCATTTTTCCCAAGACTTCTTGTCCTCAGGCTTTCCTCTGAGCTGTGCCACTTGCAGAGGTCAGGATGCAATCCTGCCACGAATCTCTTTCTTTCAGGTGAAAGGAATGTTGGCTCTGTTTCCGATGCAGAGGTCTAGCCATCACCTGGGACTGGAATAAAGTGCTGGGGCAACTGAAGGCATCTGGCCGAGAGCACTCCTCGGTGTTGCCAGAAGGTGCTTAGACTGGACCCTGTCCCTGATCTCACATTATAGTGTCAGCCAAAACCCCTAGACTTTTCTATGGTACCTTTCTGTTTCTTCATTTACAGTTTGAAATGTCTCCTATTTCTTCTTTTATAATGTGAAGGGTATTGCTGCAAACTGTAGAAATGTTACTAGATAGAATGAGCATTTGGCCCAGCCATCAGATATACAATTCAGATCAATGTGATTTCCATCCGTTCTTAGAGGTGCCATACCCATCCCCACCCCAACAGCCACAGGTGCACAGCACACAGCAGCTTCCCTCCCCTCTCTTCCTAGCTGGGGCACTTGAGCATGTCCACAGCATGCATTTGCCACACCCAGTGGCCATGTGGGGAGGAAGAGAACCACGGCTGCTGTCCAGGCCCCAGAGCAGTCTCGGGCACCAAGAGCCTCATGTGGCTAGTTGGCCAGCATTTCCTGCTTGTCATTCCCTCCCACCACATGCCCATAAAGTCTTTATTCCCCTGGTTGAGGGGTCCAGTTCAATCCAAATCAGAGGAAGGATGCAGTGAATACAGAAACCCTTTTGCATAGAGCAAGATGTTCTTCTCTTCCTGAAGCTGTTTTCTTCTTATTTCCTTTTCTCTGTAAGAGAGTTCTTTTTCTCCCTCAGCACTCTGCTTATGATAGGGAAGCAGCAGAGGCATAAGCCCACTGGCTAATAACTGAAAATTTGGCAAGGCCTGCAAGGGGTTTCATCTAAATGAATCCGTGCACCCCCGAGACATCTTTTGTCCCAAATTCAATTCCAAACTTCAAGTTGAAACCCTAGGAAGAAAAAACAGATCTAAAGGATCCAAAGAGAGGCAGCAGGCACAGTGTCAATGGGCAGAAGTAATTCCTTCTGATTAAGCCCGTGCTTCAAGTAAGGAGACCATGCTCCATGGCAAAGATAAGGCCCAGGGAACACAAAGATTGCCAACAGTAGTGGGGACAGAGGCATAGGTGAGCATGGATAATTCCTATTCTCTAGGGCCTCCCTTCTTCATGGGTGCAGGCCACAATGGTTTCCATGGGTGGTGTCCATTTAAGGTCACCAGGACTAGGAGATAAAAAGGTAGAAGAGAAAAGGGGCCACCCATTTTCTCTCGCCTTCACAAGCCAGGTTTTCACTGAAAGAGGAAAGGTAATTGAGGGATGCCTATTTCCCTCTCCTTCAGAATGGGCAACCAACTATCTTCACCATTCTCAGTCTATACCCTTCTGAAGTGTATCCTGAATCACTGGGACTGCTTTGACCCTCACATTTTGGAGGAAAGAAGCCTCATAGCCTTTTGCATAAAGTTTTGGCCAAATTATGATCTGCAGGAAGGACTGACTTGGCCTCAAAAAGGAACCATTCATTTTGATACCATCCTCCAATTGAACCTTTTCTGTAAACATGAGGGCAAATGGTCTGAGGCCCCATATATGCAGGTTTTCTTTACCCTGCATGGTAATCCAAGTTTTTGCCAACAGTGTAGGATTGATCCACCCCCCTTGTTTGCCACCTCAGTAGAGGTTGGAAGGAGTAATCCCAGGGAACTAAATAAACAAATCCCAGATGTACCTCCACCAGGGGAGCCAGCTCTCTCCAACCCTGCTCCTCTGGGTCCACCTTGACCTCCCTATCCAGTTTCTCTCAGTTGCTTTCCCCCCATAGAAATTCTCACCCTAGACAAGGCCCAGTCTCACTCTTGCCCTTCCAACAGATGCCTGGTGAATTTGGCCCTAGTAAGGTCCAGGCTCCCTTCTCTCTACAGGACTTAAAGCAGATTGAGAGGGATCTTGGCAAGTTTTCAAATGACCCTGACAGGTATATAGAGGCTTTCCAGAATTTAACCCAAGTATTTCAACTCTCCTGGAAAGAAGTTATGTTATTTTTTAAATCAGACCCTGACTAATATTGAGAAGCAGGCTGCCCTGCAAGCAGCAGAGAAATTTGAGGATGAGCTTTGTATCGCATGTAGTGTCAGGGAAAGGGTCAAACTTTATCCATCTGGAAAAGAAGCAGTACCATTAGATGACCCTAAATGGGATCCCAATGACAAGAATGGAAAATGGAAGAGGAGATACTTTCAGGTGTGCATAATGAAGGGCTTACATAGGACTAGAACTAACCCTCTCAATTATACCAAGCTACCCATGATAGACCAGGGACTTTATGAGAATCTCATTTCCTTCCTGGAAAGGCAAAGGGAGGCCTTGGTAAATCACACCTCTTTATCTTCTGATTTAGTTGAGGGACAACTAATCCTAGAGGATAAATTTATTTCTCAGGCAGCACCTGATATCAGGAGGAAGCTACAGAAACAGGCCCTCCAGGTAGTACTTTAAAGAACCTTAGCCTTTTACAATAGAAATAGGCAGGACTGAGAGAGAGAGGAGACATGGGAAAGAGGCAGAGGCTTTAATGGCCTCAAACAAGCCCACAAACCCCGGAATCCCTGAGATGCACCTGTTAACTGCTACAGATGTGGTAAGCCAGGGCATTTTAGGAAGGATTGCCCAGGCAGCATTAGAAACCCACCTTGACCCTATCCAGTCTGCAGTGGGGAACCATCAGAAGGTGGACTGTTCCTGAGGACACTGGTCACTGGGTCCAGAGCCAATCTCCCAAATGGTCTAGCAGTACTGAGGGGTTCAGGAGCTCCTCTATCTGGCTTTGGCGATCCAGACCACCATTACCATCCAGGAGCCCTGGGTAGTTCTGTAAATTGAAGTGGAAAAAGTGAATCTCCTTCTGGACCCCAGGGCTAGTCAGTCAGTTCTCCTTTCCAATCCAGGTCCCCTTTCCTCTCTTAGCATGACTGTAAGGAGCATCTCAGGAAGGCCTTTAACCCAATAATTTTCCCAACCCCTTAGCTGTAGGTGGGGAGACCACTTGTTCACCATGCCTTTCTAATTATACCTGAAAGCCCAGCTCCTCTGTTGGGCAGGGATATTCTGGCGCTTATGGGGACCACCATCCTGATGGCCCCAGGACAAACTCTTTGTCTCTCCCTAGTGGAGACTGAAGTTTGGGCAATTCAAGGGAAAATTGGCTGAGCCACAACCACCATACCAGTCCAGATCCAACCTCATTTCCTAACCAGAAACAATATCCACTGAAACCAGAAGTTAGCAAGAGACTAGAAGCCATTATTGATAACTTAAGGTTGCAGGGCTTCCTTAAGCCCTACAGCAGCCCTTGTAATACCCTGATATTGAGGGTACAAAAACCCAGTGGGGAATGGAGACTAGTTCAGGACCTCCACCTTGTCAATGAGGCTGGGGTTCCAGTACACGTGGTAGTTCCCAATCTGTATACCCTGCTAGCTCAAATACCTGAGGGGACTGAATGGTTCATAGTCCTGGACCTGATCCCGCTAACCAAACCACCCAGTTAACCTGAATGCTGTTATGTCAGGGATTCCAAGGCAGCCCCCACTTGTATGGGCAGGCATTGTCAAGAGACCTCTCCAAGTTCCTTTCTCCTCAAGTTAAAGTTTTATAATACATAGATGACATTCTCCTCGGTGCTGCCACTGAAGAAATCCCTCAGGAGGGCAGTAAGTCTCTCCTTAATTTTCTGGCTAACAGAGGATATAAGATTTCAAAATCTAAAGCTCAGTTCTCTCAGACTTCAGTGAAGTATCTAGGTCTGGTCTTGTCAGAGTGAACCAGGGCATTGGGTGAACAAAGGATTAAATCCATCTCCTTCTTTTACCTCCCCAAAACCTCCAAGCAATTGAGGGGATTCTTAGGCATTACAGGATTCTGCAGATTATGGATACCTGGGTATGGTGAAATAGCTTGTCCCTTAAATCACCTTGTAAAGGAGACTCAGGAAGATAAAACTTACCTCTAATTTGGGAACCTGAGGCTAGAAAGGCCTTTGACGGAGGAAAACAAGCTTTGCTTAAGGCACCAGCCCTTAGTGTTCCCATAGGGAAGGTGTTTAACCTTTATGTGTCAGAAAGGAGGGGAATGGTCCTGGGAATTGTAGCCCAGGCCCATGGTCCAACCCAATAGCCCATAGGCTACCTAAGAAAGGAGCTTGATTTGGTAGCCAAAGGATGGCCAGCCTGCCTCCAGGCAGTTGTAACAGTAGCTTTGCTGGTACCAGAGGCTACTAAGTTAATCATGGGGAATAACTTAACCATTTACACTCTGCATAATGTGGCAGGACTACTCTCTTCCAAGGGGAGTCTCTGGCTAATGGAAAACCATCTCCTCAGGTATCAAGCTGTGCTACTAGAGGAATCTGCAGTCTAACTAAGAGTGTGTCCTTCCCCCAGTCACCTTCCTCCCAGAGGAAGCTGGGGAGTTTCTACATGACTGTGAACAGATAGTAGTACAAACGTGGCCAGAGAGGACCTCAAGGAAACCCCCTTAGAGAATCCACACTGGATTCTCTTTATAGACAGAAGTTCTTTTGTAGAACAAGGGATCCATAAATCAAGGTATCAATAGTTACTCTGAGTGATATTGTTGGGAATGCATCTCTTTCCTTGGGCACAAGTGCTCAAGTAACCGAGCTAATTGCCCCCACAAGGGAACTTGAATTAAGCAAAGGGAAAGCAGTTAACATTTATATTGATTCTAAGTACACTTTCCTAGTCCTCTATGCCCATCCCATTATCTGGAAAAAGAGGAACTTCATCACAGATAATGGGTCTCCCATCAAATACCATCAGAAAATTGACAGACTATTATCTTCGGTTTTCATCCCATCGGAAGTGGCAGTAATACATTGTAAAGGCCACCAAAAGGGGACAGATGAAATAGCTGAAGGAAGTAGGTTGGCAGACAAAGCAGCTAAGTCAACAGTGAGAGGATCCCAGATTTCTGATCCACTTGAAGCCCCACTGATCTGAGAGGGCCCCATAAGAGAAATAAAACCTCAGTATTCTCCTGCGGAAATAGAATGGACCACCTCTCAGGAATACATCTTTTAGTCCTCAGGATAGCTACAGTCAGAGGACAGCAAGCTTCATCTACCAGCTGCCAACCAATGGAAAGTTCTTAAAAGTCTTCACCAGGCCTTCCACCTAGGTAAAGATAAAACCTATCGATTGGCCCAAAGATTGTTCTCAGGTAAAAACCTGATACAAATGGTTAAACAGGTCGTCAATGCTTGTGAGACCTGCCTTAAAAATAATCTGCTCAACCAATGGCTTATTTCCCCGGGAATCCAAAGGACAGGAGGCTACCCAGGGGAAGACTGGCAAATGGATTTTATGCCAAAGTCAAGGGGCATCCAGTACTTCCTAGTATGGATAGATACCTTCACTAACTGGGTAGAAACATTTCCGTGTTGAACAGAGAAAGCTTCTGAGGTGATAAAAATACTAGTTGATGAGATAATTCCTTGCTTTGGAGTCCCTAAGTACCTCCAGAGCAATAATGACCCCTCATTCAGGACAGCTGTCACCCAGGGGTCTCAAAGGCACTAGGCATGCAGTACCATCTTCATTGTGCCTAGAGACCACAATGCTTAGGAAAGTTAGAGAAGACAGATGATATTATCAAAAGGCACCTCAGGAAACTGTCTCAGGGGACTCATCTCCCGTGGACTACTCTTCTCTCCATAACCCTGCTATGTATCAGAAGCACTCCTTCAAGGTTGTATTTGAATCTCTTTGAACAAGGTATGGATGGCCTTTTCTCGCCAATGATTTCTTGCTAAACCAAGAAACTTGTGATTTGATTAAACATGTAACTTATTTGGGCCATTTTCAATAGAAATTGAAACAACTTTTGGAGGCCCAGCCCCATGAACTAGGACCACCACTCTTCAACCCCAGGGGAAGTACCAGTAAAGGTACTTCCTCCCCTTTCTACCTCTATAAATCTGGATTGGGAGGGACCTTATACTGTTCTTCTTTCTATTCTTATGGCAGTAAAGGTTACTGGAATAGATTCTTGGATTCATTATAACTGAGTAGAGGCCTAGGAAATTGGCAGAGTTACCTCTGTCAACCCAAAAGAGCATCCAAAGTACCACTGTGAAGAGATTGGGGACCTCAAGCTAAAAATCACAAAAGATAAGTGTTAATAATTAACCTCCCATGGATATCCTCTTTATAGCCTTACCTATACTTGCTGTTTTATCTTCATTCTGTTCTACACCACAGGGTATAATATTGTTTTCAGGATGATTAACATATTTCACTTCTATTTCTATAATCTTTGGCACTATAGTCTTTCCTTTTAACACCCTTTTTTTTGGTATAATACACATACTTGATCTGTGCATACCTAATCTTGTAAAACTTGTTTTTTCTTGTCTAGAGGCCAACACACTAAACGTTCAGGCAGCTGGAGCCTTGGACAATGGTTCCATTTTGCTGGGACTCTTAGGTAGATGTTTGGGAGAAATCTGACTGCTGTCCTCACCAAAACAATGCCTCCTGTCAGCAGGAAGTAGCTAAGATTGGTCATTGTCCATATTCTAACAGCAGTGAGATGTGCCTCCTCAGGGTGGGGAAATGATAGGGACAGGAGGTGGAAAAATTCGGGTCCCTGGTGAAGCCCCACCCTCAAACCAAAAACCCTGAGACATCGGCCCAATGTGAGAGCTTATATCCCTGTTTTCCTGCTTGAATGTTGCTGGCGCACTCCCACCCCTCCCAATCTGTGCCTATAAAGATGCCAGACTCCGCCAGCAGAGAAGAGAAGCAGCTGGATGTTGGAGACTATAGCTGGAGGTCAGAGAGAAGCAGCTTAACTTCAGAGGGACAGCTTGACAGCATTACTTCAGAGAAGAATCTGGCTGGAGATGGCCAGACTTCAGGGGAAGATTACCGTCCCGCCTTGTCCCCTGTTTAGCTCCTCTTCCTGCTGAGAGCCCCTTTCATTTGAAATAAAATTCCCCACATTTATCATCCTTCAATTTGTTCATGCAACCTCATTTTTCCCAGATGCCAGACAAGAGTTTGGGAGACACGAGTGCAGATACAAAAGACTGTCACACTGACCCTTTCCCGTCGCTGGCAGAGGGCAGCTGCTCACATGAAAAGGCAGAGGGCCCACTGACCTGTTAATACTTAAGCCATCCACAGATTGCAGAGCTAAAAGAGCACTGTAACACTTACTCTGGGCTTCAAGTGCTGGGGGCACCCCACCCAGAGGCTGCTGCAGGGACTGCATGGAGTTTGCTCTTGCCGGCACCCAAAAGCACTCGCCCTGGCTCCTGTATCCACTCACCTGTGCGCTCCCTCCTTGAAGGGTGGAGTGCAGTGAATCTGAGTGAGTGGAATTTGCTCCTGCTGGCACCAAAGTAACTGTCTGGTTCCAGCATTCATGCACTCCAGTTCCTGCCTTGTTTGCTCACACACTCCCTCTGGCAAAAAGCTGAAAGCTGTGGGTTGGGTAAATGAGGCACCCCCTTGCGAGTCCTGCGAAGGAGTCATGGAAAGATCCTGTTTCACTATGATGAAGGATTCCAAGAATCCAACACATTTTAGAAATGTGTATTCTATAACATGATGGTGGAAAAAAGCTACAGGAAGACAGAGAGTGCATGTCAGTAACTCTCCTTGGTATTTCCTTTTGGTTTCTTTGAGCTTCATAAAAACTCTGTGTGGCAACAAAGATGGTGCTTCAGTGGTGGTCTCTGAGCACAACTTCTTCTTCGTTTATTTCTCTACATCTGAGTCTCTTGCAGTTAACTTTAAGCTGTGCCTTTTACCTAATGACCTTGTGACTTCAGTTCAATTTTCTCATATTAAACGGATAATACCTATCTCAAGTCGGTTTTGAAATCAAAAGGAGATTGAAACTTTCAACTTGCTATGCAACAGTGTCCATTATTATTAGTTACATTATTCTTATCTAGATTATGTAGATAAAGGAACTAAGGTCCAAAGAGGATGAGAGACCCTCCTGTTTTCTTACTTACCAGCATCATTTGCCTTGGAAAAGTGGCTTTCTTTTTTTGACTCTGAAATGAGAAAATAATCCTGCCTAACCCATAGCATAGTGAGATGAATTACATCGCTGGAGTTGCATGCAATGCATAGGAACTGCCTGGCCACATAACAGTTGTTCAATTCACCTTAACAGTTATTGCCAGGCAAGGGCATCTTAGCATCAGATTCTGATTCCAAATCTGGTTCTCTTCTGCTAACCTCTTACCTCACTTTGGAAGTGAATGGGAATAGGTAACATGTTAAATTATGAAGTGTCCTATACCGGTAAACGTTGAAGGTAGGTTAGTGGCATCTTTGCTGTTATCACATTTATTTAGACCCTACTCTACCCATATAAATTTTTAATCTTGTAGAATTCATTTTAGAATCAAAATTTTTTTACTTTCATAAAAATAAAGCCCTTTAACAGCAGCCTTTGTCCTCTTCAGAAACTTTGACAGTCTCTGGTTTAGTTGGCTCTGAATATCACTTCTGCTACTATGGAGATGTCTTCACATCTCCTAGCAGGATTTCTCAGCAAATTTCCTAACAGTTATTCTCCAGTGGTTTTAAAACCTTAGCTAACAGATAGGCATCAAGTTAAAGTAATCCAGCATCAGAAGAAGAAAAAATTTTTTTGCCTGTACCAGGCAAATTGTGAGCAGCATAACTGTTAATGAATCATAATGTTTATTATGGTTTTGCCTCATATCAAAGTTCCCTAAACATTCGACAAGTTCTTGTTATCCACATGTAAATTTTACTTTAAAAAATCTCACAATTAGGGGTCACTTAAGATTCCAAGTTTTCCGTCTCACACACATTTTGCTGGTCATCTAGATGTTAAGTACAAATCAAACAAAGCTGACTCTGCTCAGGCCACATTAAATGAACAGGGAAGCAGGGAGATTGGTGGGGGAGACACCAGAGAGGAGCACTCATTTCAGGTAACTTGGCAAAATAATTTTGGCTGCAATTGCCCTGTGAATTGCAGATGTTTTAGGTAGTTTTCTTTAACACCACCAGAAGACAGTCTTTACCTGGAAACAATAATGACAAACCAGGCCTCAGGTGTTAACACCTGCCTGGAAAGTACTAGAATGAAATAGACATAATCTATTTCAGTTATTTTCTACTTAAACAATGTATAACTAAAATGCAATGTGACTCTAATGTTAACTCCAACCCCACTTCTTTGGGGGACTGTGGGAATTCTGAGCCTACTGTACCTGAGGGAAATTCCACTATAATAATCATATTTGGGTCTTCACTTTAAAACTGGTTCCTCAGTGACTTTTAAGACCACCATGATTGAAGACCCAATCACCAAGCTTTTCTTTAATGTTTCCCATCGAACATGTCCCTTTACTTCCGTATACTTCCGAGATTCTGCCTCCCAAAGGCCCTGACCCATCTTCAGACTGTTTTCTTGTTCTCTCCCTGCCCCCTCAATCTTACTGAGGAAGTTTTGCAGGCCAGCTGGCCAACTTGAGGCCTGGATGCAGCCTTCAGACCTTTGTGGTATGTTCAATAATGTGTCTAACTCCTCTCTGTGATCTCTTCTCTGAAAGCCACCGCACAGGGCTAGGCCTCCTGCTGGCATTCTCTTCTACCCTGATAATCTGCAGAGGCCCCTGCCATTCTGCATTTCACAATGTTCCATGTCAGGTTTCCCCCTCATGCGGAGGTTTCTCAGTCTGACTACAGATGCCCAAAATTCAAATGAACAATAAATAGGGCCGCTAGATAAAATCAGGATGCCAGTCAAATTTGAATTTCAGATTTAAAATATTTTATAAATTATTCACTGTTTAACTAAAAAATTATTAGACATTTACTCAAATTTCGAATTTAACTATATTTTTACTTGCTGAATCTGGCAATCCTAACTATAAAATATCCCGCTTTTGATAGCACTAGCTACTGCTCTCCCAAATTTTCTCTGAGATCTGGAAACTAAGGAAATGCAAGTCTATTGATTCCACACCGCAGGTCATTGGGACTGGCAGAGGTTGAGTCCCTGTTTATGGGCTGTAGCATGGTTTATGAGGAATTGTCATCAACCTTTCTGGATTTTTCTCAGAAAAAAATGTTAATATATTTGATACCTCCCTGTAAACATCTGCCCCATTGCACAGAATATGTTTACTCTAAACTTATTTCAGTGTACCGTCATACTATCTGTTACGTTCTAAATGTTTATTCCTCCCCCTCCCACATTCATATATTGAAATCCTAACCTTCAAGGTGATGGTATTGGGTGAAGGTAGAGCCTCTGGGAGGTGATCGAGTCATGAGGGCAGATTCCTCATGAATGGAGTTAGGACCCTTATAAAAGATGCCGGAGGAAGCTTATTCACCACCATGTGAGGACACAGCAAGAAGGCACCGTCTATGAATCAGGAAATGGGTCCTCACCAGGCATTGAATCTGCCAGTGCTTTGATTTTACATTTCCAGCTTCTGGAACTGCAAGAACTAAATTTCTGTTGTTTATAAGTCACCCAGTGTGTGGTGTTTTGTTACAGCAGCCCAAACAGACATGCTCCAACGTCACCTTCACTTACACACCTTGGAATGTGTAATGAGTTAGGGTCCCAATGTCAATTCTGAACTCACAGGGCAGAGGCGTGGATCGCAGTGAGCACCTCTGACTTGCCTGTCAGCTACCTCAGCTCAGAATAGCTGTAAAATTGGAGGTTTCTTCATTCTATTGTCATCTGTCCTTGCTGCTCAAAGGTTTGTGTTTGTTTGTTTGTTTCTTTCTTTCTTTGTTTTATTTTATTTTCATTTCCTGGAACATGTTGTGTCACTAGCTTCTGTATTTCTATGTATTGGACACACAGTCTAATATAAATATACTATTTTGTTGTTTCTTACCTTTCTTTTAACCGTGATTAAAGTAGAGGATCTCACTCAAACTAATGGCATAATTTGTCAGTCTCACTAATATGTTCTCTCTGCTACATGTCTTCTCTCTGCTTCATGTCTTCCTCCTCCCCCACTTCTTTCTTCTTTTTCTTCTTCCTCTTTTCTTCCCTCTGCTCTTCCTCCTCCATGCAAAAACTAGGAATAGCAGGAAATTCATGGAATTTTCCATAAAATAGATATGAATATACATTTTCATTCAATCACTTACTAAACAAGGCCTTGGGAACATTGCCTGGTCTATGTCTTCCATCTGGAAATGAAGATAGTATAAGCATACAACTCTCACATTGCTGTGAAGATTAAATGAGATAATATGTAGATAATTTCTGGTATCTAGTAGTTCCTGAATAAATACTGCTTTCTTTCCTTTCTGACTAGCAACACATATAATAAATGATATTAGTATATAAAAGTACTTTGCACATTAATATGTGAACACAGCTAGGTAGCTCTTGGGCATGCTTGCTCTTTAAGGATATAGTATACGTTCATGGGAATATTTCCTGGGGTCTCCACTTTCTGGTTCCCAAATCACTTTCCTTCCAATTAGACAGTCTTTTGCCCTACCACTATTGTCTCCTAAGTGCTTTGATTACTGCCATTGTTAAGGCTTGAACAGTATGTGAAGGTCAATAACTTCCTTGGGCCCTCCCATTCTTTTTGTGCTTGGTGTCTAAAAGTTCCTCTCTTCTCCACCTGTTACTCATATCCCTACTTAGAAAACTTTACTTTTTCAGATTTACCAGTGTGCCTGGTACCTCAACAATTCAGAGATGCAAAAATTAGTTTGCCTTTGAGTGCAAACCTGCCTAGTAAGATATTTGTACCAGAAGAAGTGCTCAGTAAGTGTATCTAATACATGAATATATACATGGCTATGCCCTATCACTCCATGTAGAATCCTTCAGCGTCTTCTTATCACTAAGGATATAAACAAGTTTCTAACACAGCCTACAAGATCCTGAGTTGTTGGGGCCCTGGGACCTCCCAGAATTACCTTGAACTATTTATTTATTCCGTCAGCCAGCTAATAAATATTTCTCAAGCACTTACTGCATGTCAGAAAATGTTTCGGGGCTGGGTGCAGTGGCATACACTTGTATTCCCAGCTACTTGGAGGCTGAGACTGGAGGATCATTTAAGGCCAGGAGTTCAAGACCAGCCTGAGAAACATAATGAGACCCCCTTTCTCTTAAACAAGCAAAAACAGAGAAAATGTTTCACAAATTGAATGTAGAAGTATGTGCGGCAGAGAAGTCAATTTCCAGATAGATCTTAAACATAGTGAGGATAGACAAGTGGAAAACACACAATTCAATAATAAATGTAACATGCTAATAGTGTAATGTTCTGAAGAAGAATGAAGCAGAAAAGGAGGTGTTTATAATTCTGTTACTCTGAAGGGTACAGGCTTCTGGATCCTTTTCTTACTCTCTTTGTAAATGTCATTCTCTTTGCTTGGAATGGCATTTTCCATAAGGCTTTGCCTAGTTTTCTTCTGCTTATCTTGCATTATTTCAGCTCCTGTGTAACTTTCTCACGTCTTCAGGTAAACCTTCCCTGAGTGTCCACTTCGCCATGCCATGCCCCCTCTCACCCTTCCATGTTGCCAGACGGCAATTCCCAGTGTTCTGTGCTTTCCTTGACTGTGATTGATTTTTCCAGAGGACTTTGTTTTTTAGTTTGGAATTATCTGTTCTTTGCTGGATCAGTTATTTAATTTTTGTTCTCACACTGGAATATAAACCTTGTAAGAACAGGGATAGAATCTGTTTTCTCCCTACCTTTATCCTCGAAACCTAGAGTAATTTTGCCTGGAGTCAAAACTACTGTAAGAAATGCTAAAGATGCCCCCCTACTTTACAGGTAGACTTTTGATATATGGTCATGTGTCATATAATGATATTTTGGTCAACAAGGTACCACATATATGACAGTGGTCCCATAAGATTAAGGTCATGATGTCATATTTTTACTGTACCTTTTCTATGTTTAGATATATACTTACCATTGTGTTACAATTGCTTACAATATTCAGTACGGTAACATGCTGTTCAGGTTTGTAGCCTAGGAGCAACAGCCTATATACCATATAGCCTAAGTGTATAGTACTTTATACCACCTAGGTTTGTTTAAGTACACTCTGTCATGTCCATACAATGAAATCATCTAATGATGCATTTCTTATAATCCATTTTTGTCACTGAACACCCCATGACTGTTTGTAAGTTATAATCAATAGGGGATCAGAAAATGTCTTTCACTTACTCCGTAGAGACAAGAATTGAGATGAAATAAATATGGCATAGACACTGCAAAATTTTCTAACATGGGAATTTCCTGCAACATTTGCTTACATGGGAATCAAGTCCTTGACTTTTTTCAATTGTATCCCAATGCCTAAAAAGAGGTATAAATTTACCATCTGGAATTTTTGTCTAGTTGATGTAGTTGATGAAGTTTTATTTTGCTTTACCAAAAAACTTTTTCCACCCTGGCCTGTGCCCTCTGTGTATTGCTGAAGTTGAAGAATGTATTGTGCCTTCTGCTGCCTTCACTTCCCAAGTCCCAAATCCTGTCTCCAGAATAAACTCTTTATTTGATGCAAAGACGCTGGGAGCTTGAGTGGTGCTGGCAGACCTGTGATTCGTGCAGAGGAGGAAATGGCCATCTTTCCCAGGTAGGACAGAAGCTGCCCAGGATGGCGAATCACCCTGACACCATCTGCTTGGCTGACCCACTAATCTGCCAGCCGGTTTTCGTGAACACCAGAATTGTTTCCCATTGGAGATTTCTTCAAACATCTCTTACATCAATTAAAGACTAAAGAACAGATGGTGATTTCTTGAGACAGTGAAGGATTTAACTGATTCATTACTCATGTGGGGAACAGTGGTAACAACCAATTCGGCATCATATGCTTTGACTTACTTTTCTTTTAGGTTGTCAATTCCCAGTGTGTTAGGAGATTACAGATTATAGGAATGTAAATGTGCTTCTATGCTTCAAATTGTGAAGATTTATCAGGATGCTTCAGGAAGTCAGCAAGCACGGGGATCTCTCCCAGTACTGTCAATGTCAGGGCCTTAAATCAATGGAAAGGGTGACCATCACCATTCAGATACCAAAACAGCACCAAGGACACTCAGCAAAACTGGTAAACACAATAAAATCTGATAATGTTTGACGAAGCATAGTGCTCTGCCTGGCACGCAGAAATAGCTCAGCAAACCATAGTTGACATTATACTGCTAACAACAGAAATTCTAGGAATTTAATGGAAGTTTTATTGACCTGATCATTTTGCATACTATTAGATAGATGTGCCTATATTCCCCTAATAATTTTACCATACTCCTAACTCTATTTTTTGACCCTATCTTGGTGTTCCCTTTGGTTTTCTTCCCTTCACTCTTTACCCATCCCCTCTTTCCTTTACAACCAAAACTCATCAAGAGATAGAATTTGATGAGATATATCATTCACTCTTCATTGTTAGAGCACACTGACTGAGCATTCCTGTGCCAAGTTACTCCTTAAATTGGCCCTGAAAACTAACCAATCACTACTTCTCTTTGACCCAAGTGTAGACTCCCGGTGCAATGCATTCTAGCCAGGTTCACAGGTTTGCCTTATAGAAAGCATGGGGAATCATGTGCAAGGATCACTCTGGCACACTCTGTTTAGAAGGAGACTAGGGGTACGGAATACACTGCGTTGTGTGGACTATTCAATATACTAGTAATTCAATTTTCTTTTTCTCTGGAAACTGGTAATAAGGTGCTTTTTATATTGAGTTTAAATCTTTAAAAATCTTTCAATGACCACAAAAGGTTTTGCTCAGGAAGTGGTTGAGTGATGACTTCTTCAGAGCCTAGGGAGCTATTTGGAAAATTTGCAATGGTTTTAAAAGAATCGTCCCATCACACGTGTCTCCAGGCCTCTGGGGCCTGGCTGAGCAATGCCAGTTCAATTTGGAAGTAATTTCATGACCAAGGAAATACTCACTGACTTCTGGCAAGGTAACACGATATAGGGAAAATTAGAAAGTAGATCGGCCATAGTTCAAATCTGTCAGCTACTAACATGTCACTCCACCTCTCTGAGATAAAGTTTACTCATCTGTGAAAGGAAATTGGTATACAGTTTATACGAAATAATGTATACAAAGCACTTGGCACAGAAATTGGAGCTATAAATATTAGTTATTGTTCCCCATGAGGCCTATTCCGAACTCACTGAATAAGTCTTCTAGCCTCCCTCTGCTGGTTAGGCAGTGGTGGGCAATTTAGATGTTTGTATTTACCTGGTTTACACTTTGAGGATGCTCTGTGGAGATACACATTCACACTTCACTTTGGGAGGCTGGCAGTGCAGTTTCTGCTGGCGGGAAGTCAGCACACTAAGCTGCAAATGAGCAAACGCCAAAGGATCCATGTGATGCATGTATGGAACCCTGGTGGAGCTTGGCATCAGATCTTGGTGATGTCAGTCCTTGGACCAGTCATGATACCTCCCTGTATTAGGACTGTCCAGAGAAACAGAACCAATAGGATACACACACACACACACACACACACACACACAAACACACACACACACCCCCTGTATACACACACCCCCCCACACACACACACATCCTCTCTCTCTCTTTCTCTGTGTGTGTGTATGTGTATCTCCAATAGGATATATATAGGATGTGTGCATATGTATATCATATTGTAAAAAGAAGATTTGATATGGTGATATATATATGCACATATGAAGTTGATACAGACATATATAGAGATAACTACATAAAAATTTCCATAACCCCATAAGCCTACATAATCCCATGAGCCAATTCTCATAATAAATCTCATACACACACAGACACACACACACGCACATAGATATAGAGCAGTGGATAAATAAATTATATAGATATAAATATATGGATATATATGAAGGTTATATGTCTATATCGCTCTATGTAAAGATTTATTATGGGAATTCGCTCACATGATTATGGAGGCCAGGAAGTCCCATGATCTGCCATATGCCAGCTAGAAAATAAAAAAGGCCAGTGGTACAATGTAGTCTGCATCTGAAAGCCTGAAAATGAAGGGGAGGGAGGTACCGCTAATATAAGTCTAGGATTGCATCTGAAGGCCTAAGAACCAGGAGCCCTGGTGTCCAAAGGCAGGAGGAGATGAATATCCTAGCTCAGAGACAAAGTGTGTCCTACCTTTACTGTTTTGTTCTATTCAGGCCTTCAAGGGATTGGATAATGTCCACCCACATTGTGGACTCTGGGTCTTCTTGATTTAGTCTACTGATTCTAATCCCAATCTCTTCAGGAAAAAGGAAAACTCTCAGAGACACATAAATCATGTTTTATCAACTATTTGGGCACCCCTTAACCCAGTCAAGTTGGCACACAGGTTAACCATTACACTCCATTGTTGATGCAGTAAAAGTCAGCAAAAAAGTCACAACATGACAGACAGCACGACCTTGGTGATGAATCACTCACTTTCTACCTGCTTGGAGCACTTGCTCCCACCCTGACTCTGATTCCGCAGGCATGGATCTTGCTGATTTGACGCCTGTGTCCTGCCTCTGAGTCTTTTCTCTTCAAGACAAATTGCTTACTCGAGTCTTAAGATTCCTGCTGACCCCATCAACCTCTAAATAGTGTAGTTTTAGAGATCAAAACTTCATACGGCATTCCCAAAGATCAGTGCCTGATGTTAAGGCTTTGTTATTTAAACAGAGGCAGGCTGTTTACACTTGAGTGTATGCAGATGCTAACTCCTATTAGAGTGTATTTATATACATTCCATGCTATAATGTTAGCTATGTATAAATAAAATACAAATTAATACATTTTTAATGATATAGTTTTAAATTTCCTTATTAAAAATACATTTCTTGAAAAAGGACTATTTCTTATATGGCTTTCAATTTTTTCATTGGTGCTACCTCAAAGACTAAAACATATTAGGTCCTTGATATATATTTGTTTAATGAGTGTACTTGGTCATTTTACAAATATATAGCTCTTCTTGGTGTTAATAACCACCCCAGAATATTACTTCTACACAATACCATCTGCTTAAATTACAAGGAATTCTGATTACATCTTCCTGGGTCATCTGATGTCTTATGTTCATGAAGATTTTAAAGTACTAATTCTGCTCCAAATTTCAGGCTTTCCTACTCTCAACTTCTCTCTGAACTCAAAATTGCAATGCACCTTCATGAATCTGAGAACAATAAGATTGGCCTAACAAAGTAAACAGGAAGAAATAATACAATTTGGATGCAGAATATCATTTAAGAAAAACATAGTAAAAGTTATAGATAAATATAATTACTACTCATTTGCAAAACTGAATAAAATAGATCTATGGCAACTATTTTAAGCAAACAAACAAAAACAAGAAATATAAATGCTCTAAAGAGGAATGAGTAACCGACATGAAATAGATAAAGATACAGCATTTCCAAAATCCTTTCAAAAAAACACTAAAATTGTAAATGGGATGAAGACAGGGCAAAGTAAGAAAATACAAAACCAGTTTTCTTTTATATCAAGACACAAATTTCTAAATAATAAAATATCAAATATTATCCAGCATTTTGTTTAAAGAACAATGACAAATATGGTTTATTCAGAGAATGCACATATGGTTTGATACTGAGTAGCCTGTTAATATATCTAATCACAGTTATGGGTTAAAGAACCTAAAATTATTAATGTAATCCCAATCTCAGAACTAAGTAAGCATTACGTTAAAAAATACGTGACCCTTGAAGATATTGACAGACTTGACTACATACAAATTTAAAACAGCCATATATTTTCCTGTAGTAACCATCAATATCAGTTTGCTGTGCATATTTTTTTTGGGTGTGCAACATACATCTGTACATTCACACATGTACAGGCACCTGTAACAAATCTGGTCAATTTTTATGTATTATTTAGCTTTTATTAGCTTATGAAAATTCCCAAACTTTATTTTTCAAATATAATATACATTTATTATTGCTCAAGAGTCAACAGGTCCGTGGAAAGCAGGGGAGATGGCACTGCTGAACTTACTGAAGCTTTCCTGCATATGAAGGAAACCAGAAGATGTCACCGTAAAATATGTCTTATTGACATAAAAATTACTTTTGAGCTACAGGCAATTAAGAAGCCTTCCCCCCTTTCTGCCTGAAGACAGAATATAAATTTTCCTTTACTGTAGACAACTCATCAGCTCAGAGGTGGCAACAGCGGAATCTACAAACAAATCTTACCCCATTAGTTTCTTCCCAAGCATTTACCTTACGTTCCACAGTTTCCTGCTTTGGGAGGCCCCAAGCTGCTTTTCTTTGTCCTGTCATTTCTCCATTCATTTATTGTTCTTTGTTGACAGTGCTACACAAGCCAAGTTTCTCAGTCACCGTTTTGAGTTACCCTCCTTTGAGGGTTCTCCTATGTAATATGCACTGCACACATTAATAAATGTGTCTGTTTTTCTCTTGTTAATATGTCTTTTGTTACAGGGGTCTCTCCTAACTGCAAATTTATGAGTGTTGAAGAGAAATTCTGTTTCCTCCTGGACACATGTTGGAGGATTGCTTGGCTGCAGACTGGTGTAAGATTGTCTTTCTTGTGCTCTAAAAAGTTACATTGTAAAGAGGGATCCATAATGAGGGGGTGGAGGAGGGGGTGGAGGGGGGGAAGGGCGAGGTTGTGATAATCACAGGCATCCTTCTTTTATGCAAGCTAACTAGCACAAGAGCCAAGTAAAATACTCTTATCATATCCATGTATTCTGATAAGATTTTCATGAAATTCAATGTCCATATGAAGAGAAAAATAATGCTTAGTGAGATAGCAAAAGAAGTATTTTTGTAAAATAGTAAAAGACACAGAATTCATGCCAATAATCAATAACATTTTTAATGGTAAAATATTTCATGAATTCCTACTAGAATCAACTTAAGACAGGGATGCCCTCTATCATTATTACAGCAGAAACAGGCAAGTGAATAGACTGCTGGAGCACACCCTCTACTTGTCCCTCCTACCTGCATTTTAACGGCTAATAAACCACGATTTAAATAGATTATCTCCAGTGCTATTTTGATTAAAGAGAATAAAGGAGATTCCCAAATGGTGAAGTACTAGTAAGATGCCAATAAACGGGAGTGGCTCTTGGGAGTTGGTTCCATTAGCAGAATGAGAATTGGGGAATAATGGTGCCAGTTTTACAGCACTGCAAGCAGTTGCTTCAAATACAAAATTTGTTAATTCTAATGATGGCTTGATTTTCTTATTCAGTATATGGTATTACAGGAAAGATGGAAATTTTATTCTGTTGAATATGAAACATCTGACATCACAGTTTATATTATTAAAAATGCAGGTTAAAAAGTCCTACACTGAAGACAAGGTGATTGGTTTGTGTTGATGATGTAAATACAAATCTTGGCGGAGCATAATATTATGGTACAAACAAAGCTCTTACCTAATTAGGAAACTTTTGGATTGAAAACGTATTTGGAATTGGCTATGGTACACATATAATTCATAATTTCATCCAAACAAGCTTCAAACTTGTACCAATCCAAATAGGAGTTGTAATTGTAGAAATTTACATGTATTCTATATAGACACATTTAGAGTAACTGTAAAACTTTTATGATGATACAAATTTGAATACACAAACATATGTGAGCAGCTTAGTACATGATTTCTGTCTTTGCTGCCTATTATCCCTGGGATGTTAAAATTGTTAGAAGCTTTAAAAATCTACTTTGTAAAGCAAACTAAGTTTCTTAAATTGGTACTAAACTAATTTTTTTGGTGAGCCAGCTACACTTTGATAGCAATTTCCTTTAAATCTATTGAAAACATTATTCAAAAAATACTGAAAATAATTGTTGGAAATATAGCTGACAAACTACGATGTATCTCCCTTAAAACACTAAGGAGAAAAGTGAAACAATGAAAGCTCAAACGATTCACAAGATTTTGAAATTCTATCATTAAACATTGTATTAACATAAATCTTTTATTGCATTTCTATTTTAATTGGATTAATTTTTATTTTGCATCATTTAAATGAATTGAGAGTGGTACAATTTTACATGCACTTACATTTGATGAAATATTCAAAATAATAATTTATATCAACACTGTAATATAATTATTGAGATTGTTGAAGAAAGCAACTCTGAATGGAGGAAAAAAGTAATTGCCTTTCAAAATACTTAGGGAAATGTTTTACATTTACATATGAAAATAAAATTAAAAATATTTTTTGCTTAATGAAATTTCATTTGAACTTACAAGATTTCTCAGCAACTATGTAGGATGTTTTCTCAACTCAAATAATTTTCAGACAGGTTGTTATTAAAGGTGCTGACAATTTTACATTTATTAACGATAAAGTAAAATCTCAATGATTTCAGAAAATTTATTTAAAATTTAATAATAATTATTACAGTAAGGTATTTTTCACAACACATAATTAACATAATATTAAAGATGGATACATCATAAAGTATATGATATACATTATTAAAAGTTTTTTTAATTTTTAATTTTCACTTTTATTTCAAGTTCAGGGGTACATATGCTTGTTTGTTACACAAGTAAAGGTGTCCTTTTGAATATGTCTGCTCATGTTCTTTGCTGACTTTTAAAAACTTTTTTTTTTAATTGTAAGTTTGTTTAAGTTCCTATAGACACTGGATATTAGACTTCTGTCAGATGCATAATTTGCAAATATTTTCTTCCATTCTGTAGGTTGTCTGTTTACTCTGTTAATAGTTTCTTTTGCTGTGCAGAACCTCTATTGTTTACTTACGTGCCATTTGTCAATTTTTGCTTTTGTTGTGATTGCTTTTGGCAACTTCATCATGAAATCTTTGCCCATTCCTGCATCCAAAATGGTGTTGCCTAGTTTGTCTTCCAGGATTTTTATAGCCTGGGGTTCTACATTTAAGTCTTTAATGCATCTTGAGTTGATTTTTGTATATGGTATAAGGAAAGGGTCTTGTTTCAATCTTCTGCATATGCCTAGCCGATTGTACCAGCACCATTTATTAAATAGGGCATCCTTTCCCTATTGCTTGTTTTTGACAGCTTTTTCAAAGATCAGATGGCTGTAGGTGTGCATCTGCCTGTTATTTTTATTTTTACTTAATCAATATAAAAATCTTTAAAATATTGCTTTAACTTATAAAGAATTTTATTCTTAAAGATAGCTTTTGAATAGGAATAGAGAATTACACTAACGAAGACTAGTTTGCCATGTAATAAATATACATTTCAAGAAACTAAATCATTCAAATTGTTTTCATACTCTCTCTTATTCCTAAAGTACCCTGTTGTGGAAGACAAATTGTATGATTTTCCTTATTTGGAATGCCACACAGTATAATTAAGAAAAAAATCGAGACAGAGATACGTTGCAGTGAAATTTAAACACCCACAATTATACATTTAAAACACCTATCATCTAAATATGGGGGACAAGAAACACATTCTGCATGCATAAAATGTCACATAGATTTTTGCCACAAAGAAAATTAAAGGCGTTATCAGGTGGCTGACTCTAATAACAAGAGATATAAATTACTAGTTCTAGGAAAGATTTGTAAATTAATGATAATGAAATAATAGTAAATTTTATTTTTTACTTTCAAAATTACAAGGAGAAAAATGAAAATGTACCATATTTCAGAAAGTGTAAGATTAAAATGTTTTTCACATATCAAAGTTTCTGAAATTTTAGTAAGTGTCATAATTGCTTTAATCCAGGAACAAGCCATTATGTAATTGTCACTGAGCTTATGCTCAGCTTGGATGTAGCTCTTCATGCCATCGTCATATCAGTTTAACTATGTGCATTGTTAATGTTACACATGCAAAGTTAAACTGTTGTTTAAAATGGCTTCTAAATGGATTAACATGATTTTAAGTCTTAATGAAAATATGTCATGTACTCAGAAAGGCATAGAAATACAGCATTAGTTTATAAATTGGACATTGTTAAAGCAAATATTCCTCACTGGAAGATTGACAATACTCTCATATGTTCCTGTTTCAAAGCAGCAAGCAAGGACTTTACAGCAAATAAGAAAGGAAGCTGCCCACTAGCAGAAGAAGCTGTAATACTTTTGTTCCTGAGATGCATGCAGACGATGACTAATGAAAAGTAAGTATGCAACTAAAGACTGAAAAACTATCAAATCTCTGGAGGTATTGGATGAAATTTTAAACCAAAGAGACATATTAAATGATAAATAAGAGAAGGAACTGTAGAATGTTGTGGAAAACATACAACAGTCACTGTCTTTTACAGAAGACTGTATGGGCTATTGACAAGTTTAATATTAGAAATGTACAAATACAGGAAAAATGAAAAATTGAAGTTATTTTAATTTTATTAAATTCTAAATATTTTTAAATTTTACATTTTTTTCTCCATGACCCCTGAAATATTCAGAATTGTCAATTTTATTATATGAATATATGAAGTTGAATGAGCCAGGGTCCTGGCTACAAACAGATCACTCAGGAGTAATTGGAAAGAATATTTAGAATGTATGTTTTAGAGGTAGGGCCCAAAAGGGACCTTGGTAAATTGTCTTTAAATTCTGAGATAAAAGATTAATGATAAATCTAAAATTATATTTTCCTGAGGAAGTAGAAAAATGTCATTACCAATAAGTGAGACAGTGAGAGATAAAAGAAAGCAGGTTTTGAAGAAAAATCTGAATTTTACTTTACATCTACTGAATATGAGATGTCTGTTACCTACCCAAATGAGTATGTCATAGGCATCAGATATAGGAATCTCACATTCAGAGGATCACTTTGAGATGATGACATCATAATTAGAGTCTTTCTAATTACATTAGTCTTATCGTTGATATATTTACTACTTTCCTTTGGCTCTTTTTTAAAATATTTAATATGTGGACAATAATACATACTTGAGAATATTTTTGTGATGCTTCAGAATATTGATGCATCACAAAAATATTCTCAAGTATGTGTTATTGTCCACATATTACAGACTTTAAACCAACTTTAAACCACATAAACAGACTTTAAACCAACAAAGATAAAAAAAAGACAAACAAAGACATTACATTATGGTAAAGAGTTCAATTCAATAAAAAGCTGTAGCTACCATAAATATCTATGCACCCAACACAGGAGCACCCAGATTCATTAAACAAGTTCTCAGCAACATTTGAAGACCCACATATGCAATAAATACTATTATTTTTTAATTCTTCTTCTTTTTTTCTTTTCTTTCCTTTTCTTTTTAAATCAAAAAGAAAGGTCTCCTCCACAGTGAAATATATCTTTCTTATAGAAATCTCCAGCCTGCACTGAGAACTCATTCTGCTCCTTAATTAGTGATGCACACCAGGCAAGTTATAATTAAATACATACTCCCCATCACTTGCAGGTTAAGTACGTGGTTCATGGAGTCAAACAGGAGGAGACAATTTATAAATGGTGCTCCCAAGTGTAGTGTGTTTCACCATAGAAATTTATTGCCAGGATGAGATTGCTCCTGGTAATATAATTATAGGTTAGAAAGAAATGATAGGGCAAACAGCTAACTATAGCGCATATGCCATTACTGGCATAATCAGGGGTTGACATCCTGGCAGGTATCTCTACTTGTATGACTGAAGTCCCCTGACCTTGCTGCCACTTTGTCTTGCTCATAAAATTATTTCACCAGATGTAACTGGGTGATTGAATTCTTCCCAGTAAGCAATGACCTTGCTCTTTGAGTAAGGGTCTTAATTTAAGGAAGGTGAGTCCCTAATTCTCAAAAAGTGCATCAAGGAAAAAAACTGTCTTTGGGGCCCTCTTCCTATACCTAAAAATTAGAAGTGCTTCAGAGGAGATCCATTCCCCTGTCTCAATTATGTTTAAGAACTAGCAATTGGAGAGGAGAACTGTATGTGGCAGGGTATAATTTTCTTTGATCACGTAGGTAGCAGGAACATCAGAAGAGATGGAAAACTCTATTTCTGACAGTGCAGACATGCTCAAGAATCTTTGCAACGTCCTAGTGACAATTATAAGAGGAGGAACCATTTAAGACAGT
The DNA here is from genome assembly GCF_000951045.1 of Mandrillus leucophaeus. Lineage (NCBI taxonomy): Eukaryota > Metazoa > Chordata > Mammalia > Primates > Cercopithecidae > Mandrillus > Mandrillus leucophaeus. The sequence goes on from NW_012105120.1 coordinate 837,858, forward strand.
TGCCGCTGTCCAATAAAATAGAAGAAAAATTGCCCTAGTCCAATAAAATGGAAGAAAGAATGAACCAAATCCTCATTTTACAATCTTATACTCATAGTGTGCATAATATGTCTGAACTTTCTAAAGTGGGCCTGTTCTGGGTGCTAAGTTGGGCCATTAATTACAAATAATATGCCTTTACCTAAAACTCAATGTGATTCAGACTTCATCCAAAACAGAATACCCCTTTCTTTCTAACATGAAGTTTAGATTTTGTACTTATTCAAAGCACAGACAATGATGCTTATGAGCCTTGTGAAAGAGCAATGTCAGATCTGCCTCAGGTACTTGACCCAATGTAATAATTTTTAATACTGAATAATACATCTAATAGGACTAGATTCCAACCCAGAAGAAAGTGTGGAGGTAGTAGTTTTGTATATGGTGTACTAGGTGAAATTGAAAATTATAAGAATCTCTTAAGTGACATCAGGCTAGCTATTTAGTGCTCAATATAAGTGTGATCATGGTCAAATTCCATCAGCTCTCAGAGAACATTCTTCCTGCATGATTCCTTATATCTTTGTGGCACCTCAGCTGACTTCCAGAGGCATTATTTTGATTATGTAACATAATGACGCTTTATTTGTCTGACTTTTAGACCGCCTATAACAATGGCTTATCATGATGACTGGTTCAAATCCACACATATGAATACTAACCTTAAATGTAAATAAGCTAAATGTCCCAATTAAAGACACAGAGTGGAAAGCTGAATAAAGAACCAAGACCCATCAGTATGCTGTCTTCAAATGACCCATCTCACATGCAGTGACACACATAGGCTCAAAATAAAGGGGTGGGGGAAATCTGCCAATCAAATGGAACATAGAAAAAAAACAGGGATTGCAATGCTAGTATCTGACAAAACAAACTTTATACCAACAAAGATCAAAAAAGACAAAAAAAGGACATTACATTATGGTAAAGGGTTCCATTAACAAGAAGATCTAACCACCTTAATATATATGCACCCAACACAGGAGCACCCAGGTTCATAAAACAAGATTTTAGAGAACTTTGAAGAGACTTAGACTCCCAAACGATGGTAGTGAGAGACTTTAACACCACACTGAAATTAGGCAGATCACTGAGACAGAAAATTCACAAAGATATTCAGAACCTGAACTCAGCACTGAATCAAATGGATCAAATAGATATCTGCATAACCCTCCACCCAAAAACAACAGAATGTACATTCTTCTCATCACCATATGGCACTTACTCTAAAATTGACCACAGAATCAGAAGTAAAACACTCCTCAGCAACTGCGAAAGAACTGAAATAATAATGAAATAATAAAATTAAGGCAGAAAACAAGAAATTTGTTGAAATGAAAGAGAACAAAGATACAACATGCCAGAATCTCTGGGACAGAGATAAGGCAGTGTTAAGAGGGAAATTTATAGCACTAAATGCCCGCATCAAAAGTTAGAAAGAGACTGGGCGTGGGGGCTCACGCCTGTAATCCCAGCACTTTGGGTAGCCGAGGTGGGAGGATCACGAGGTCAGGAGATCGAGACCATCCTGACTAACATGGTGAAACCCCATCTCTACTAAAAATAAAAAAAAAATTAACTGGGCGTGGTGGTGGGCACCTGTAGTGCCAGCTAGTCAGAAGGCTGAGGCAGGAGAATGGCATGAACCCGGGAGACAGAGCTTGCGGTGAGCCGAGATCACGCCTCTGCACTCCAGCCTGGGCGACCGAGCAAAACTCCATCTCAAAAAAAAAAAAAAAAAGTTAGAAAGATCTCAATTTAACAACCTAACATCACAACTAAAAGAACTAGAGAAACAAGAGCAAACAAACCCCAAAGCTAACAAAAGACAGGAAATAATCAAAATCAGAGCTGAACCGAAGGAGATTGAGACACATAAAACCATTCAAAAGATCAACAAACCCAGCCCGGATTTTTAAAAAATAATAATAAAATAGACCATAAACTACACTAATAAAGAAGAAAACAGAGAAGAATCAAAGAAGCACAATCAGAAATGACAAAGGGGATACAACCACTGACCCAAACAAATAAAAATAAAGACCAGAGAATGTTATGAACACCTCTATGCACATAAACTAGAAAATCTAGAAGGAATGGATAGATTCCTGGACACGTACACCCTCCCAAAACTGATCCAGGAAGAAATTAAATCCCTGAACAGACATGTAATGAGCGCTGAAATTAAGGCAGTAATCCCCTACCAACCAGAAAAAGCCGAAAACAAGAGGGATTCACAGATGAAGTCTACCAGATGTATAAGAGATGTACGAAGAGTAGCTGGTTCCATTCCTACTTAAACTATTCCAAAAAATTGAGAGGACGGGCATCCCCCAAGCTCATTCTATGAAGCCAGCATCATCATCCCAATACCAAAACCTGGCAGATATACAACAATAAAAAAGAAAATTTCGGGCCAATATCTTTGATGAATAGTAATGCAAAAATTCTCAAAAAATACTGGCAAAGAGAATCCAGCAGTACATCAAAAAGCTAGTCCACCATGATAAAGTAGGCTTTATCCCTAGGATGCAGGTTGTTTCAACATAAACAAATCAATAAATGTGATTCATCACATAAACAGAACTAAATAACTAAATACAAAAAACATGATTATTTCAATAGATGCAGAAAAGTTTTTCAATAAAATTCAGCATCCATTCATGTTTTAAAAAAAACTCTCAATAAAGTAGATATTGAAGGAACATACCTCGAAATAATAAGGGCCGTCTATGGCACACTCACAGCCAACATCATACGGAATGGACAAAAGCTGGAAAAATCCTCTTGAAAACTGACACAAGATAAGAATACCCTCTCTTACCCCTCTTATTCAACATTGTATTGGAAATCCTGGCCAGGGCAATCAGACAAGAGAAAGAAATAAAGGGCATCCAGATAAGAGAGAAAGTCAAACTATCCCTGTTTGCAGATGATATGATCCCATATCTAGAAAACCCCATAGTCTCAGGCAAAAGCTCCTTAAACTGATAACTTCAGCAAAGTCTCAAGATATAAAATCAATGTGTAGAAACCACTAGCATTCCTATACACTACGAACAGTCAAGCTGAGAGCTGAACCAGTAACACAGTCCCATTCACAATTGCCACAAAAACAAGAAAATACCTAGGAATACAGCTAACTAGGGAGGTGAAAGATCTGTACAAGGAGAACTACAAAGTACTGCTCAAAGAAATCAAAGATGAAAAAACAAATGGAAAAACATTCCATGCCCATTACTAGGAAGAATTAACGTCATTAAAATGTCCATATTGCCCAAACAAATTTATAGATTCAATGCTATTCATATTAAACTATTGACATTCATCAATGAACTAGGAAAAAATATTTTAAAATTCAAATGGAACTAAAAAACAGCCCAAATAGCCAAGGCAATCCTAAGAAAAAAGAACAAAGCTGGAGGCATCACACTACCTGACTACAAACTATACTACAGAGCTACAGTAACCAAAACAGCATGGTACTGGTACAAAAAACAGACACATAGACAAATGAAACATAATACAGAATCCAGAAATAAGGCCACACACCTACAACTAGCTGATATTCAATAAACCCAACTAAAACAAGCAATGGGGAAGTGATTTCCTAGTCAATAAATGATGCTGGGATAACTAGCAAGTCATATGCACAAGATTAAAATTGGACTCCTTCCTTAAACAAATTATAAAAAAATTAACTCAAGGTGGATTAAAGACTTAAATGTAAAACCCAAAACTATAAAAACCCTAGAAGACAACTTGACAATATCATTCAGTACATAGGCGCAGGCAAATATTTCATGATGAAGATGCCAAAAGCAATTGTAACAAAAACAAAAATTGACAAATGGGATCTAATTAAACTAAAGAGCTTCTACACAGCAAAATAAACTATCAACAGAGTAAACAGACAACCTACAGAGTGAGAGAAAATTTTTGCAAACTATGCATCTGATGAAGGTCTAATATTCAGCATATATAAATAACTGAAATAAATTTGTAAGATAAAAACAAACAACATCATTAAAAAGTGGGCAAAGGACATGAACAGTTTTCAAAAGAAAACATACTATGCAGCCAACAATAATTTGAAAAAAACTCAACATCACTGATCATTAGAGAAACACAAATCAATATCATATCACATCAGTCAAAATAACTATTACCTAAAAGTCAATAAGTAACAGATGCTGGCAAGGTTGTAGAGAAAAAGGAAAACTTATACACTGTTAGTGGGAGTGTAAATTAGTTCAACCACTGTTGAAGACAGTGTGGTGATTCCTCAAAGACCCAAAGACAGAAATACCGTTCAACCAAGCAATCCCATTTCTGAGTATATACCCAAAGGAATGTAAGTTGTTTTATTATAAAGACAAATGTATGCGTATATTCACTACAGCATTATTCACAATAGCAAAGACATATAGAATCAATCTGAATGCCCATCAATTACAGACTTCATACAGAAAATGTGGTAAATGTATAACATGGAATACTATGCCGTCATAAAAATAATGGGATTATGTCCTTTACAAGAACATGGACAGAGCTGGAGGTCATTATCCTTAGCAAACTAACACAGTAACAGAAAACCAAACACTGCATGTTCTCACTTATAAATGGGAACTAAATGATGAGAACACACATAGACACATAAAGGGGAACAAGACACACTGGGGCCTATCATGGGGTAAGGGATTGTAAGAGGGAGAGGACCAGGAAAAATAACTGATGGGTACTAGGCTTAATACCTAGGTGATGAAATAATTTGAACAACAAATCCCATGACACAAGTTTAC
>NW_012105120.1:842748-849101 GCF_000951045.1 Mandrillus leucophaeus
CTATACTACAGAGCTACAGTAACCAAAACAGCATGGTACTGGTACAAAAAACAGACACATAGACAAATGAAACATAATACAGAATCCAGAAATAAGGCCACACACCTACAACTAGCTGATATTCAACAAACCCAACTAAAACAAGCAATGGGGAAGTGATTTCCTAGTCAATAAATGATGCTGGGATAACTAGCAAGTCATATGCACAAGATTAAAATTGGACTCCTTCCTTAAACAAATTATAAAAAAATTAACTCAAGGTGGATTAAAGACTTAAATGTAAAACCCAAAACTATAAAAACCCTAGAAGACAACTTGACAATATCATTCAGTACATAGGCGCAGGCAAATATTTCATGATGAAGATGCCAAAAGCAATTGTAACAAAAACAAAAATTGACAAATGGGATCTAATTAAACTAAAGAGCTTCTACACAGCAAAATAAACTATCAACAGAGTAAACAGACAACCTACAGAGTGAGAGAAAATTTTTGCAAACTATGCATCTGATGAAGGTCTAATATTCAGCATATATAAATAACTGAAATAAATTTGTAAGATAAAAACAAACAACATCATTAAAAAGTGGGCAAAGGACATGAACAGTTTTCAAAAGAAAACATACTATGCAGCCAACAATAATTTGAAAAAAACTCAACATCACTGATCATTAGAGAAACACAAATCAATATCATATCACATCAGTCAAAATAACTATTACCTAAAAGTCAATAAGTAACAGATGCTGGCAAGGTTGTAGAGAAAAAGGAAAACTTATACACTGTTAGTGGGAGTGTAAATTAGTTCAACCACTGTTGAAGACAGTGTGGTGATTCCTCAAAGACCCAAAGACAGAAATACCGTTCAACCAAGCAATCCCATTTCTGAGTATATACCCAAAGGAATGTAAGTTGTTTTATTATAAAGACAAATGTATGCGTATATTCACTACAGCATTATTCACAATAGCAAAGACATATAGAATCAATCTGAATGCCCATCAATTACAGACTTCATACAGAAAATGTGGTAAATGTATAACATGGAATACTATGCCGTCATAAAAATAATGGGATTATGTCCTTTACAAGAACATGGACAGAGCTGGAGGTCATTATCCTTAGCAAACTAACACAGTAACAGAAAACCAAACACTGCATGTTCTCACTTATAAATGGGAACTAAATGATGAGAACACACATAGACACATAAAGGGGAACAAGACACACTGGGGCCTATCATGGGGTAAGGGATTGTAAGAGGGAGAGGACCAGGAAAAATAACTGATGGGTACTAGGCTTAATACCTAGGTGATGAAATAATTTGAACAACAAATCCCATGACACAAGTTTACCTATGTATCAAACCTGCATATGTCCCCTGAACTTAAATATTTAAAAACATGTATTTTTTATTGAAGACTTTCGATTTTATCTCTGACTTTCAAGGAGCTTAGAACTTGTCATTCCCATACTTGGAAGAAAAAGGCTGGACAAACTGAAAACCAGTGATTTTTATCTTAGACCCATCTGAGAACTGAAGTTTCAGGGCAGATGACTACCCTAAAATCTGGAGAGACAGGCTTACCCAGAGAGACACAGTTTAGATCTATGTACCTTGAGAAGAAGCTGCTGAAGCCATAACTCCATGTTACAAACACTTAAATGTTAGTTTTAATGAAATCCTGGATGCTGAATATGAACAAGTAAGAGAGTGAGAAACTCCTTGGGGACTATACTCCTAAGAGAGGCCCCATGATATTGTGGGTTTTACCGCCAGGAATACCACCAGATTCTCACTGTGAAGATCTGAAGAAGATACCCTCCTGGATCTGGAAGGACGAGGAGAAGAGTGAGTAATCGTAATAAGCCCAGAGCATTCTCCACAACACAGGCCTACTTTTCAGGGGAAAAAACTTCACAGATCTTACCCCACCAGAGGGAAGGACATTTACGCAACTGCAGCCTTCCTATGGCACCTAAGAGGCGACAGGGGAAATACACTTACAAAGGTTACAGCCCAGAAACACAAGCATACTAAAGACTGTGTTTAAATTACAAAGTTATAGAACACTTTTTTTCAGCATCCACTTAGCAACCGCCACAGAAGGCTCCAGTCTAATAAAGGTTGATTATAACTGAAGAGTTGCCAGGTGCAAATTATGTAAAGAAAGTTATTAAGGAAGCTTAATGATACCAGGGGGACAGTAGCAAGGACACTAGGGGAATTTGAATACTCTAGTTTCTACAGATACAGGAAGCACTAAACATAATCCAACTCTTAAACAGATTAATATAAAGCCTCTTACTAACAGCCTATTTATCTCGGTTTCTATTACCTAATACATCTGGCTTTCAACCAAAATTTAGAAAGCAGGCTGAAAGTCAAGAAAAAGTAAGCATCAGAACTAAATTCAGATCTGACACAGATTATTGAGATGATCAGATAGAGAATTTAGAATAATTATGATTACTATCTTATGGGCTCTAATAAAAAAGAAGACAACATATAGGACAGATGGATAGTATAAACAGAGTAATGGAAGGTTTAAGAAAAGATGAAATGCAAATTCTAGAAATAAAATATACTATAGTGTAAATTTAAAACTGTCTTAAATGAGTTCATTATAGGACTGGATACAGTAGAGAAAAAAAATCACAGAACTTAATAATGGGTTTACTGGAAACTTCCAAAACATAAATACAATGAGAGAAAACAATAGGAAAAGAAAAAAGAAAGGAAATAAAACAGAATATCTGAGAATTGTGAGACCATTATACAGAATGTAACCACATGTAACTGGAAGGATGGAACGGAAAGAAAAAGAGGAAAAAGCAAGAAAACAAACAAAAACCAGGAAGAAATAATAGCTGAGAACTTTCCAAAATAAATGACAGAAACCAAACCACGGATCCAAGAAGCTCAGAGAATACCAACTGGGATAAATAACAAAATATCTACACTTAGGCTTATCATATTCAAACTGAAAAACTAAAGACAGAGAAGATTTTTAAAATGAAGCTAGAAGAAGAAAAGTGTCTTACTTATAGAGGAACAAATCTAAGAATTATAAAGGACTTTTCATCAGAAACTATGCTAACAGAATAGAGTAGAGTAAAATATTTGAAGTGTTGAAATAAAAAAAAATTAGAATTCTATATTCAACAAAATTATCCTTCAAAAGTGAAGACTGAACAAGTACATTCTGAGAAAAACAAATCCTGACTGAATTTATTGGCAGCAGATCTGCACTGAAGAAGAATTAAATAAACTTCTTTAGAGAGAAGAAAAATGATATGTCAAAAACTTGAATCCACATAAAGAGATTAAGGACATTGGAAATGAATACATAAGGTTATAAAAATATTTTATTTTATTATTTATAATTGATCCCAAAAATAATAACACCCAACAATGTATTGAGTAAATATAGTACATGGATAGGTGAAATGAATGATAGCAGTGTCCTAAAGGAAGGAGGAGCACATTAAGAGTACTTTGATATAAGGGAACTGCACTGTATGTGCAGTGGTAAAGTGTTTGTTGAAGCTGGTCTTATATTAGCTATAAATGTCCATTGAAAACTTTTTGACAACTAAATTTTTTTAAAAGCATAATGGATATGCTAAGAGAGTGAATAAAATATAATCATATAAAGTGATGAATGTAAGACAGAGAATGCAGAAAAAATAAGCAGAATAAAGAACATGTGCAATACATGGAAAACAGTTACAAATACAGTAGACATTAATCCAACAATATCAATAACTACTTTAAATGTAAATTGAAAAAATAATTAAAGGGATTGTCAGAATGGATTTTTAAAAAAACAACAACAACTAAGAACAAATCCTATGATGTTTACAAGAAACTTAATTTAAATATAAAGACCCATATAGGTTAAAAGTAAAGGGATGGAAAAAGACATACTAATCAAAGGAAATAGGTATATTATTTACACACAAAATAGACTTCAGAACAAAAAAAGACCAGAGTTAAAAAGTGGTATTATGTGATAATAAAGTGCTCAGTGCTACAGGACATAACAGTTCTTAATATGTATACACCTCACAAAGAAGCACTGAAATTCATGAAGAAAAAAGTGAAAGAAGTACAAGGAGAATAGGCAAATGTTCTCTCATAGCTGGAGACATCAGTAATCCTCTTTCAGTAATGATAGTTCAAGCAGCAAAAATTAGTAAGGATATGCTTCACCTAAGCAGCACTATCAATCAATATGATTGAATTGATATTTATGGAATATCCTACCAACAATAGCAGAATACACATTTTTTCAAGCTCCCATAGAATATTCACTGAGATAGACCAGAATCTGAGCTAAAAAATATTTTGAAATGTTTTATTAGAATAAGATGTCTACAAAGAATGCTTACAAAAAACAATGAAATTAAACTAGAAATCAATGACAGAAATATAGTTGTGAAATGCCCAAATTAAACAGCATGCTTATAAATAAAAAACAGGACAAGGAGTAATCTCAAGGTAAATTTAAATAATATTTTGAGCCAAATGAAAATAACTGTGAAATTTATCAAAATTTGTGGGCTGTTGCAAAAACATTGGCTTAGTAATTACATATATTAAATACATATATTAGGAAAAAAGAAAACTAATATCAGAATTCTAAATGTTCATCTTCGGAAACAAAAGAAAGAAGAGAAATTAAAGCATATAGCAAACTGATAAAAAGAAATAACAAATATTAGAACAGAAATCAATAAATTAGCAAACAGGAAAACAATAGAAAATACATCAAAACCAGATGTTGACTCTTTGAAAACACTAAATACAATTGATAAATCTTAAGTCAGGCTAACTAGGAAAAAAGGAAAGAAAAAGCAACTATCAGTGTCACATTTAAAAGGGGCATTATTACTGATTCTGTGAATGACAAAAGGCTAATAAAGGAATATGATGAAGAATGCTATGCCCACAAATTTGACAATTAGATGAAACAATCCAATTCCTTGAAAGACACAACCTACCAAACTCATTCAAAGACCAGTAAATGTCTCAATAGGTATATATCTATTTATTGTAATGAATCAATTAATAATAGCCTTCCAAAAACAAATCACCAGGCCCAAATGGTTTCACTGGAGATTTCTGTTAAACTTTAAAATAAAGAAGAGGTGCTAATTCTCTACAATGTTGTTCAGAAAATAGAAGCAAAGGCAACAGTTTCTAACTCATTTGTTGACGTAGTTTGCAAGGAACAAGAATTTATTTCCCACAGTTCTGGAGACTGGGAAGTCCAAGATCAAGATGTCAGCATTTGGTGTCTGGGGAGGGCCTTCTTACTGCGTCTTCACATGGCAGAAGGTAGAAAGGAAAGCGGGGCCAAACACCTGGTGTCTTCTTTTTAAAGCCTTAATCCCACTTATGAGGAAGAGGCCCTCATGTTTGAATAACATCTTAAAGGCCCCACCTCTTAATGTTTTTATATTGTCAGCATGTGAGTTTTGGAGGGGACACATTCAGACCATAGCAGCAGTCAAAATACACAGCAAAATACAACACTGCCATATGCTGCAACACGAATTGCACTTTTAGAAATTTCCAAAAACGATTTGAAAATGTATGATCACACACAAATTTGTAAATGTGTGTTTATAATAGCTTTATTTATAATTGTCAAAAACTCAAAGCAACCAAGATGTCCTTCAGTTGGTGAATTGAAAAACAAAACTGTTGTAAATTCATATAATAAAATATTATTCAGCAATAAAATGAGATGACGTATGAAGCTACAAAAAGATAACTCAATTTCTTTTTTTTTTTTTTTTTCCAGGCAGAGTCTCACTCTGTCACCCAGGCTGGAGTGTAGTGGCATGATCTTGGCTCACTGCAAGCTCTGCCTCTTGGGTTCACGTGATTCTCCTGCCTCAGCCTCCTGAGTAGCTGGGACTACAAGCACCGGCCACCACACCCAGCTATTTTTTTTGTATTTTTTTATTATTATACTTTAAGTTCTGGGGTACATGTGCACAATGTGCAAGTTTGTTACATAGGTGTACATGTGCCATGTTGGTGTGCTACACCCATTAACTCATCATTTACATTAAGTATATCTCCTAATGCTATCCCTCCCCCCTCCCTCCTCCCCCTACCCCACCACAGGCCCCGGTGTGTGGTGTTCCCCACTCTTTGTCCAGCTCTTCTCGTTGTTCAGTTCCCACCTATGAGTGAGAACATGCGGTGTTTGGTTTTCTGTCCTTGTGATAGTTTACTCAGAATGATGGTTTCCAGCTTCATCCATGTCCCTACAAAGGACATGAACTCATCCTTTTTTGTGGCTGCATAGTATTCCATGGTGTATATGTGCCACATT
>NW_012105120.1:849156-880436 GCF_000951045.1 Mandrillus leucophaeus
ACGGTTGAACTAGTTTACAGTCCCACCAACAGTGTAAAAGTGTTCCTATTTCTCCACATCCTCTCCAGCACCTGTTGTTTCCTGAATTTTTAATGATTGCCATTCTAACTGGTGTGAGATGGTATCTCACTGTGGTTTTGATTTGCGTTTCTCTGATGGCCAGTAATGATGAGCATTTTTTCATGTGTCTGTTGGCTGCATAAATGTCTTCTTTTGAGAAGTGTCTGTTTGTATCCTTCTCCTACTTTTTGATAGGGTTGTTTGATTTTTTTTTTTCTTGTAAATGTGTTTAAGTTCTTTGTAGATTCTGGATATTAGCCCTTGTCAGATGGGTAGATTTAAAAATTTTCCTCCCATCCTGTAGGTTGCCTGTTCACTCTGATGGTAGTTTCTTTTGCTTTGTAGAAGCTCTTTAGTTTAATTAGATCCCATTTCTCAATTTTGGCTTTTGTTGTCATTGCTTTTGGTGTTTTATACATGAAGTCCTTGCCCATACCTATGTCCTGAATGGTATTGCCTGGGTTTTCTTCTAGGGTTTTTATAGTTTTAGGTCTGACATTTAAGTCTTTAATCCATCTTGAATTAATTTGTCTATAAGGTGTAAGGAAAGGATCCAGTTTCAGCTTTCTACATATGGCTAGCCATTTTTCCCAGCACCATTTATTAAGTAGGGAATCCTTTCCCCCTTGCTTGTTTTTGTCAGGTTTGTCAAAGATCAGATGGTTGTAGATGTATGGTATTATTTCTGAGTGCCCTGTTCTGTTCCATTGGTCTGTATCTCTGTTTTGGTACCAGTACCATGGTTTTTTGGTTACTGTAGCCTTGTAGTACAGCTTGAAGTCAGGTAGTGTGATGCCTCCAGCTTTGTTCTTTTGTCTAAGGATTGTCTTGGCAATGCGGGCTCTTTTTTGGTTCCATGTGAACTTTAAAGTAGTTTTTTCCAATTCTGTGAAGGAAGTCATTGGTAGCTTGATGGGGATGGCATTTTTTGTATTTTTAGTAGAGATGGGGTTTCACTGCATTAGCCAGGATGGTCTCGATCACCTGACCTCATGATCCTCCCACCTTGGGCTCCAAAAGTGCTGGGATTTCAGGCGTGAGCCACTGCGCCCGGCCGATAAGGGTCAATATGTATTGCTAAGTGAAAAAAGCCACTTTGAAAGAGCTACGTATTATATGTTTCCATTTATGTGATCTTTTGGAAGACATAAAACTTTGGATGCAGTAAAATGATCAGTGGTTGCCAGGCATTTGGGGGTTGGAATAAAGATTGAATAGGAGAATCGTGGTGAATTTTGTTTTAGGGCAAGGAAGCTGTTCTGTGTAATGCTGTAATTGTGAATATATAATCTTATGCATTTGTAAAATTCCATATAATTTTCTAGTACAAAGTGTGAACCTTTATGTATACAAATTAAACATACATATATGTGTGTGTGTGTGTATGTATGTGTGTGTGTGTATGTGTGTGTGTGTGTATATATATTTATATATATATATATATAGAAAGAGAGGAGATCAGGGAGAATGTACTAAAATAACCTAACTCTACTATCCAATTATGAAGCAACCTCACTGAATGAGATGTATACAGGTAGGCAGGAAGTTGCTGACCTCAGTAACTTTGGAAATGAGAGGAGTTTATAAAACTAAAGTCAAAAATGCACTGCACATAAACCTTGCACTCTAGTTAATAAAGTTGTTTTCTACACATATATGGGTTATAACATTCCTGTATTCGTATACCATGTACTGTAATATAACACTTAAGTAAATAGAGGGATGAAGTCAGAGCCAAGCTTCTCATTATTGCAATGCATGTTTACAGATAAGCAAGAGGAGGAGCCTAGACTAATCCAAATTGTTCATGAAAAAAGTCAAACTCTAAAACATTTAAAGAGGTTTATTCTGAGCCAAATATGAGTGACCATGGCTTGAAGCATAATACCAAGAGGTCCTGAGAACATTTACCCGAGGTGGTTGGGTACAGCTTGGTTTTATACATTTTGGGGAGGAGACATATGACATCGGTCAATACATATGAGGTATACATTGGATCGATATAAAAAGGCTGGACGTTTCAAAATGGGGGCTTTCAGGTCATAGATGAATTCAAAGATTTCCTGATTGGCAATTGGTTGAAGGAGTTCAGCTTAAGATAAGGAGGACTGTGGAAGCCAAGGTTCTCGCTGTGTAGATGGAGCCTTCAGGTAAGAGGCTTCAGATAAAATAGATGGTAAATGTATTTTGTTAGGCTTTAAAAGATGTTAGACCTTTAGTTAAATCTCTCCTGTATCGGGAGAAAACCTGGAAAGGTAAGGATATTCTTTATAGACTGTAAATTTTCTCCACAGAAGAGAGCTTTGCAGCACCATTTCCCAGTAATGTTAATGTTAATGCTAGTCAGTTGTACCTGAACTCCAAAAGGAGGAGAGTATAATGAGACATGCCAAACTTCTTTCCTCCTGTCATGACCTGAACTGATTTCTCAGGTTTCTTTGGGTACTCTTGGCTGGAACGGGGTTCCATTCAGTTGGTTGGGAGGCTTAGAATTTTTGGTTTACAAAGTGGTGACAGGTTAAAGTTACAAAGATCAGTATGAACTCATGTTTAACCTGTGGGCGCTATAGGCTCTTGGCCCCCTAAAAGTTCACTAAAGAGTCACTGACGTGGGGCAGATTGATTTAATAAGAGAAAAAATATCAAATTTACTTAACTTGTATACTCAGGAGCCTTCATAATGAAAACTCAACTTCCCAGTGAGTTACAGAAATGCATATATCATTTTGAAGTTACAAAAGGAATAAGGTCTTAGGTTCTGGTAAAATGGGTTATGGAAGGAGGAAAAGAGGCTTGGCTAGCAAAGATGACCATGTTATGTGGATGAAGACTCCCTCAAAGAGAATAGGTGGTATATGTTTCTTTTCAGACTTTTAAAGGTATCAGACTCTCAATTTCTCCTGGATCTGTGGAAAGTCATAGTAAAAAGAGGGTTCGTGGCTGCATTAGAGATTTTCTACAGATTCAAATTTTCCCCAGTTAAGACAGCTTTGCAAAACCACTTCTGCCTGCTAGCCAAGCACCAGCCATTTTGGAATGTTATAGAAATACCTTTTGGGGTAAAATATTTTAATTTTCTTCAAACTTAATACAGATACAGATGGTTACATATACTGTGTGTGTGTGTATGTGTATATATATATAAACATGTTAGTATACATATATATATTCCCTTGCTTTATCAATAGAGGGAACTTAGATAAAATGGCACCTCAATAAAAATAAACACACTTGATACCCGTATCTTGGCTTCTAATACAGTTTTTCAGTAAAGGGATCCAAAGATCATTAGATAAATGGCTGATTCTGGCATTGGGGCAGGAAATACACAAGATGAATATTGAGTATTTTATAGTGCCAGAAAGTAAGAAAGTCTTCAAGGAGAAAATAACAATCCATGATAATGATAATTTTTCAAAAGGACACAGAAGATAAATTATGGATCTCCCAATAGAAAAGCTAGAGCAATTTGAACAACAAAATTAGAAAGTAGTATTGGATATAACCCAAAGTATAAAATACTTATCCATGAGTCCATATTGCTATAAATAAGTGCTTGGGTGGGTAAGAAAGAAAAGAAAAAAGACAGATTTTTCATGCAAGAGAATTCCAAATAATTTATTAAGAAATACTGTATTCTCCAGAAAATGGAGCCTAACTTCGCCCTCCTCAGTGTGGGCTGTGGTAGTGACATTCTTCCAAAGAGTACAAGACAGAGGGGAGGAAAAAGAAAGTGACTTTACAATGAATAAAACTGACAAACACTATCTCAAGCTAAGCAATCAAGGTTCACATCAATATCAATAAGCCATGTTGATATGTACTCTAGATATAATGTGATGAAAATGGAACTTTACCTCTGTGTTCTTTCTCACGATAAACCACCACCCTCATCTAATAATGAGAGGAGAATCAGACAAATACCAAGAGAAGGACATTCTACACAGTACCTACCAGTATTTTCTCAAAATTTTCAAGTTTATTTAGAACAAAGAAAGTCTGGAAACCGTCACAATTTAGAGAAATCTAAAGAGACATGAAAAGTAAATGTATTAATAATGTGATGTCTTGGATGGGGTCCTGGAGTAGAAGAAAGGCATTAGGTAAAAACAAAGGAAATACAAATAAAAGACATTTTAGTTAACAATAAAGTACCAATACTGATGTATTAATTGTAAGACACACACCATACTAAGGTAAGATGTTAAAATAGGAGAAACTGGGTACAGGGAATATGAAAACTGTCTGTACTACCTTTTCAATTTTTCTGTTGTTTAATCAAGTTTAGCCTAAAGTTGTTCCTTATATATTTTAAGTTCAGCCTAAAGGTTTCTCTGTACATAGTGAACTATAACCTAAATAAAGATGTAAACAGACTACAACCTACTCTTGTGCCAATCACTGAGGCTGGCCAATCAAAGGGGGCTAACTGTCCAAATCCTGTTGAAATAAGGCGTGCCACGCTGTAACCAATCTGGCTGTTTCTGTATCTCACTTCCATTTTCTGCACAGCACTTTCCTTTTTCTGTCCATAAACCTTCCACTACAGGACTACATTGGAGCCCGACTCTGGCTCTGGAGTCTGCCTGATTTACAAATCGTTCTTTGCTCAATTAAATACTGTTAAATTTAATTGGCTAAGGTTTTCTTTTAACATTGCAAACCTTAAATTCTTTTTTTGAAAAAAAAAGTCTATAAGAGTGAAATGTAGTCAATTTGCACAGAAATGCAAAATGTCAAACATTCAAATATTCCAATATCAAGCAGTTTGTTGTAATTTATGACAGAGTTTTTAAAAAGTGTATTCACAATTGATTGCGAGAGGTAGAATACATTATTAGAAATGTTTCCAGATTCAAGGTTTTTTTTTTTTAAATATCAAAACATAAAGAAGAAACCCTTTTAAAAAGCAGGTTTTGGCCAGGTGTGATGGAGCATGCCTTTAATCCCAGCACTTTGGGAAGCTGACGTGGGAGGGCTTCTTGAGCCTGGAAGTTTGAGACCAACCTGGGAAACAGCAAAACCTGGTCTCTATTAAAAACATGCAAAAATCATCCAGGTGTGGTGGTGTGTACCTGTAGTCCCAGCTACTTGGGAGGCTGAAGTGGGAGGATGGCTTGAGCACAGGAGGTGAAAGTTGCAGTGAGCTGTGATCGTGACACTGCACTCCAGCCTGGACAACACAGCAAGCTCCTCTCTCTCTAAAAAAAAAAAAAAAAAAAAGTTTGTGAATCCTGTGCATTTGAGAGAGAGAAATGAAGATGACCAAGAATAGTTTGTTAAAATAGTTAGTATGTGTGTGTTTAAATACAGATATATGAAAAGATAAATAAAATAAACCTTTTTTATAATTGAGTTTTTAATTTCCTAATTTGCATCAAAGCCATGCTTGGTATTTACCTGTCTTGCGTAAGAGTTTGGAGTTCCCATGCTCACCACTAGAAGGTTCCAGAAATGACATGTTGAGAAAGTCTATGTAATTATAAAGCTTTTTTGTTGGTGGTGTTGTTGCATTTCCTTGCCTTGCAAGGAGAATTAGAGAAGTTGATGTAGATTCTGCTACTTACCAGCAGCTCAATCCTCATCAACAGTTTCATAGCTACTAAAAGAGAAAATAGCTTGTACTCTGCTACCCAATAGGCTTGCTCTGAGGATAAAATGAGTGTATGTATGTATGTGTATGCATAATGTATTTATATGTATTAACATAAATGTGTGTGTATACATCATGTGCAACAACTGACTCCATCTTGAAAGCTCTCTATTTTCTTGAATCTCTAATCTAGTTAGAATGACCTAGATACAGCTTCAACATTATTCAAAATATTATTCAAATCATAGCATACTTAGAAAATAGTGCAGAGCTAATAGCCAAGGCTCTTTAGAATCAATGTACAAAGCTCCGTTTTCTTATGGGCCCTAGGGCCGGAAAACCCTAGGCCATGCCCAAGTGTAGCTAAACAGCATCTGGGCACAATTGTGAGCCAGTCTGAGGCTGCCAGGATGCTGAAGCATGCTGGATAGAAGACTGCATCCTTGAACACCTTGAATTTCTCCCCCTCAGACGTTTTATGAATCCATTCCCTTTGCCTAGAATGCTTCTCTCTACTCATGAGTTACAAATGTAATATCCATTGCTAAACTCCAATTTTTATTCTTTTGTGTTTCTTCCTAAATACTTAACCAAATATATTTATTTATTTTCTAGATTTCCACAGTACTGGTAAAGATCTCACTAATTAGCCCTCATATATTGACTTCAGTTTTCATTTTTCTTCTTTGTAAGTACATAGTTTTAATTCTCCTAACTAAGCAAATCTCATAGAAGGAAGAAAAGTTTGTGTTTATGCATCTTTAGTGGTTTGCATGGCTTATTTTATAACAGACATGAAAAGTTTTTGGAGAAGTTTATTTTAAACGTAACCTCACTATCTTAAACTTGTAGCTGTGTGTGAGGGATATTTCTATGAATCCAGGCATCATTACCTAAAAACAGAAATCTATAACCTATGAATTGCATATGTGGACAGCAACTCTGCCTTCCACACTTGCTTCAGTAAATATCATAACAGGATGTGTTTTTAAAACCTCTGCCTGCTAAAATCTTATAGTGTAGAAGAGTGATCAAAAGTCTTCACGGTATGACTTTTATCAGAATATGTAATTTTGATTTTCTGGATGAGAGAGGAATCATATACCATAATATGTCACAAATTGTGTTAATGTATAAACTCAGATAGCATAGAGAAAGAGATATTTTACTTGTTGCCCAGAGTCCCCAAAATCTGACAAATGAAGGACATGGCACGTTTACAGGTTAAAGTTCTGACAAAATGGAAGGAGCAATATGGGACATATTTAGAGCACATGTTTATACTTCCATCTATGTTCAAGAAAAAAAAAAAAGAGAGAGAGAGAAAAAAGTAGGGCAAAGCCATGGCATTCAGGAACCGGAATGTGGAAATCAGCCTTCAATTAGAATGACTATATGAGACTTTTTTGTTGAAGTACACAAAAAAAATCATATTTGCATTTGCAGCATGAAATGTTATTGAAACGAAACCAGATGTTACATTCATATTCAAAGCTGTGAAGTTTTCCTAGCAGTGACAGTGCATTAGCAAACAAAGTAAAATAAACAGTATGATAATGTGGGAATGTTCAGCTTGCTGCCAACAAAGGTGAAACATAATCTCAAAGAAAATCACCCAGAATAAGAAAACCAGGGAGGACTTTTATTGATATTTAACTGAGGAAATCTAGATAGATTGAATATAGGTATGGCTCCAAGGAGAATTTTCCCTAAATTCAATCCAACCAAGATAATCTAAGTCATGTTTTATTTCGTTTTCTGACTTGAATGTTCAGAAACCTTTTTCAGTGGCCTGAAACCTTAACTTAGCCCTTAAGAACAAGTAAAATTATAAAAAATGCATTTCATAAGCAGAGTTCAAAACATTAAAATACTTTGTTCATATACTGTACCTTATTGTTTACTAATATGCTATCTGAATATACCTGGGGCAGGAGTCCAGTGGGGAAGATATGGACTTTGGGGTCAGTTCTTAGTCCAAATCATAGTCTAAAATGCGTAGTAAAGTAAAACCAAGTTTCAGCGTTCTTATCCTTAAAATGGAAATAGAATTACGTTATAGAGGCCGGGCACGGTGGCTCATGCCTGTAATCCCAGCACTTTGAGAGGCCGAGACAGGTGGATCATCTGAGGTCGGGAGTTCGAGACCAGCCTAACCAACATGGCAAAACCCGTCTCTACTAAAAATACAAAAATTAGCTGGGCATGGTGGCAAGTGCCTATAATCCCAGCTACTCAGGAGGCTGAGGCAGGTGAATTGCTTGAACCCAGGAGGCAGAGGTTGCAGCGAGCCGAGATCACGCCATTGCACTCCAGTCTGGGCAACAAGAGCAAAGCTCCATCTCAAAAAAAAAAAAAAAAAAAAAAAAAGTAGTTTATAGAGTAGAATGAAAGTGTCTGAAAATGATGCCACATATAAAGAATGTCAAGCCAGATGCCTGGCACCCAAATGATGCTAAATGCTGATATTTTTATTATTGCTTTCAGTAAAAAATTAGAGCCAAAGAAAAAAATTGCAAGAGAAGTGACTTAGGAGGCAAAGAGATGTAAACACACAAAACCTTTTCACTATCCAGCAAGTTTCTGTGAGGGGTCCATGGTACCCTACTGGGAATGTCTCCTAAGGAACAAGGGCCCAAAACTGGGTTATGGTGTTTTGTAATCTGATGCCCTATTTTGTGTGTGCTGTATTTGGAAATATTTAGTGGTATTGCACCACAAGATTAGACATTTATTAAAACAGTACTTTAATATTTAAGTTAAAATAAATCACCCTCATACATAAGGTTGGTACATAAATCTGGGGGAGCTTAGTGAGAAGCAAAGCTAAGGGAATTGTTATGCTCTACGCAGAATTCCTGTCTACTCCTGTGGCTTAGTTATGGTGTCAGCCTTTTCATGCCTGGCTCTTACTCCTGCCACTGTTAGCTAAAGTTGTTTCTTAACAAACTCTTCACTCTTTCATTCACATAGGCATTTATCTGGCATTCTCCTCCCTCAGTTCAAGTGATATGTAAGGGATTTATTTAAAATCGCTATTTTAATGATCCACACCAAGAATATGATGGTTAGGAAACTTCATGTAAATAATAACATACTGCAACAATATGGAAGGTCTAAAATGTCATATGCATAAAAATGACAATTTGCTAATAGATAATATTTATTGGGTACTTACTAAGTGCTAGGCCCTATTCTAAGTGCTATATTTGTATTAAAATATTTTGTTCTTATAACAACCACATAAAGTAGGTATCTCACTTATTTCTATTCTGTAGCTACAGCACAGAGAAGGTAATGTAAGTGCTATTTACTGAATTGTGTCACCTGAAAATTTAAATACTGAAGCTCTAAACCTCAATATGACTGTATTTGCAGGTAGGAAATAAGGCCTCTAAAGAGGTGGCTGTCTGCAAGCCAGGAAGAGAGGACTCACCAGAAACTGAATTTGCTGGCACTTTGATTCTGGACTTTTCAGCCTTCAGAAGTATGAGAAAATAAATTTATGTTGTTTAAGCAACCCATTCTAGGGTATTCTGTTATGGCAGTCCAAGCTGGCTAACACAGTAAATGAAACCCAGGGAGTGTGACTGCAGAACCTGATGTCTTAACCACTGTGTGGTGCTCCAGTCGTAGCATAACCCTTCAAAACACCGTGGTAGAAAGAGTGTAAATCACAAATCTTCCTTCAATTTTTTTCACCGTTCTTTTTTTTTTTTTTTTTTTTTTTTCAGGCTTTACTGGGCATCACACAGGGCTGGGGTAGGGACCTTGCAAAGGGAGCAGGGCATGCAGATGGTCTTTGAGGACAGTGCTAGGGAGCTCAGAGGTCAGTCTGGCTTCTCAAAGAACAGACAAGCACTGACAGGAAAAGCAGTCAGGTTGGCGTTAGTGCAGGAAAAGAAAGACGTTAGGAGGGGGACTTTGATGGAAGACGGTGGGGAGCTGAAGCTTTAAAGAGCCTTGATGCACAGAGGGATGATGTTAGAAGAAAGGAAGCCAATGAGGCCTTGGGGAAGAGAAGAGAGTAGAAACAAGGAGAAAGAAAGAAGGTGGGTCCAGGGAGTCGGGCTGTTCTCCAGGGTCACAGGCAGAAGGGTCGGCTCTTCCCTCCCATCTTCTGGCATCACGGGGCCCTATGTGCTGTTCCACGTGGCTGTCGTTCCAAACAAAAGACCTCGGTGGAATCGGCTGGACTTCATGTAGGCAGAGATCTTCTTCAAACCCTCAAAGCGGGAGATGAAGTCCTTCAGGTTTGGGAAGGCGTCCAGGCAGCCGGGCTCAACTATACGCCTCATGTCAAGGACATCATAGGCGAGGAAATCCACAAAGGTGATCTTGTCTCCTGTAAACCATGGCCGCTTCCCCAGAAACTGTGAGTAGAGCTTTAGCTTTTCAGGGAGTTCCTCCAAGTATTTTGGCTTCAGTTTCTCAAAATTTGGGTCAAAGCAGAGTCTGACCATCTCCATGCGGCTGTCCATAAGCTGGTTCTCCAAAATGTCCACAAGAATCTTCTCCTCTTCTGTCTCCCCACACAGGTTGTGCTTGCGGGCAATGTAGCGCAGGATGGCGTTGCTCTGGGTGATCTTGTGAGTCCCATCAATCAAGTAGGGCAGCCTGCGGATGTCCCAGTACCCCAGGATCATGGGCATGGTGCCTGTTGGTGCGGATTCTGCAGACAGGCCTCAGCCGAGCGGGGCTCAGACTTTATGAGAGACCTAGGGAGGGGCTTTTTTTCACCTTTCTTAGATGCCTTTTAACTTAAGTAGGATCATATAACTAGTTTTGGCAAATTGCCAGTCGGCAGAAATATGAGACCTTACCTCCAGGCTGAAGTATGGAAGAAGCTGGCACATCATCCTTCAGCAACATCTTACCAGTCCCATCAACTGTGAGGGCCACATGTTCCACATGGTGTGGCCACAAGAAAGCAGGCCTCTGCATCAGGGTCTTGAGTGGCTATGGTGGAGCTTAGACATGTTCCTTCCTATACACAGGGCATATTAGACAGTAGATACAAAGGAGAGAGAAAATGTTGAAAAGTTTTTACCTCAGCATATCCTAGCTTATCCTAAATAAAACACAGTACACTCTCAAAATTGATAAATTTTTCTAATAAAACAGCATGAGTTTTGTTTTATCTTTCTGTCTACCTATCAGCCAAGTGTATATCTACAAAACAGAATACACATTGCAAATATTCACAGAGGATTATCTGACCATAATAAAATAAAATAAAATAAATACATGAATTCAAAAGGAGAATTTCACTGGCTCAGAAAGAAAATCTATTCCAAAACTAAAAATCAAAACTGACAAATTTAATCTTCATCACGTTGCCTGTTAAAATAAAAACAAATTGAATATAGGACTCTAGCCTAGAATATAAATAGTCTATTCTGGATCTGTTTTCCAGATCTCTAATATTTTCTCATATATTTTTTATCCATATTGTAAAAATTTTCCTACATTTATATATTAAAATACTAATTTGATCTGATACATATTTACTTTCAATCTGTTATTTCATCCTTTTATTGATTTAAAAATTGTATACTTTGATATAAAATTTGTATATATTTTGTAAATTTTAGGAACTGCAATTTTTGCTTTTTGAATCAATCAGTACTTACTTTTCTTTACAGAGTATCATTGCATTTTGTGAATATAATACTCCTTGTAAATTTTCTGATGATACTAATTAGAAATATTTAAAATTCCATTTGAGCTTATGGGAATTTCTTGTATCCTCCAGTGTCAGGTGATATTTTGTTCATTTTGGTCCTTCTCATTTTTTTTTTTTTTTTTCGGACGGAGCCTTGCTCTGTCGCACAGGCTGGAATGCAGTGTCCAGCCTCCCGGGCTCACACCTTTCTCCTGCCTCAGCCTCCCGAGTAGCTGGGATTACAGGCCCCGCCACCACGCCTGGCTAGTTTTTTGTATTTTTAGTAGAGACAGGGTTTTACTGTGTTAGCCAGGATGGTCTCCATCTCCTGACGTCATGATCCTCCCGCCTCGGCCTCCCAAAGTGTTGGGATTACAGGCGTGAGCCACCGCGTCCAGCCGGTCCTTCTCTTTTATTGATGTTTTTCTTTACTATCAATTGATCCTTGATGAGTTTCTTCATTAATCACACATTATTTAATTTCTATCATCTAGAAATTTGTTATTTTCCGTTGCGGTCTTCCATAGATATCTTTCTGTGTTTTTGACACAGTTGTGTATGTGGTTTTTTGTTTTGTTTTGTTTTTTGTTTTTTTCACATTAACTTTTTTGTGATCCAGTGTGATTCTACGAGAGAGCATTAAACTTGTATGTTCACTTAACCATGTTGATCTGGAGTTCTGCTTTCAACTCCTTTAGGGTAAAATGAATCCTGCTTTGTATCACAGATTTATCCTCAATTGATTGGTGATTCCAGCCCTTTGGTCCAGCCCACAAACCTGGATCACTCAGTCATCATCTTTACCCACTAACAGCTGGACTCTAATGAAAAGAAAGCTCTTACTTGCCCGGTTTATTGCTTCCAAATGTACCAAGATACATTCCTCTCTGACATTATTGCCTATACATTTGCCTGTAGAACTGAATAAATGCCTAAACAATTAGTGCTAAATGGCAGCAACTAGAGTTTACATTGAAACTGTTTTATTATCCTTCATTGTGTATAATTCATTGAGAAAAATGACACCTGGATGGTGCCCTTTTCTTGTTTTATAAATATTCATTTCTTCCTGGGGATATAAAAAATGTTGAAATGAAAGTTTCAGGTTTTCCTGGGGAAAAGAAAGAATGACAATTTTCGATTACTGTGCTGCTTATCACAAAAGTAGTTTCATTTGCCTGATGACTTCATTGATTGGTGTCAGGATAATGCCAAGTAGAGTGTTTTCCTAGCTTAATGCCACCCACAGAGCGAGACAAAATATTACTTTTCACATGCATTATGAAAATAGTAGCTATTAATTGTGCTGCTCAACCGCAAGCTGATCAAGCTGCAGAAAACAGCAAATGTGGCATTTACGATTTAGGAAGCCACTTTTCACAAATTTCCAGGCATGAATTCGCAGCTTAAATATTGGACCTGAGAATATTTACCAAATTCCTTTAAGTCTCCTGATCTACTGAATATTTACTTATTGTTATATCAATCAAGTAAAATTCTAAGGAGGTTTGAGACCGAGATTTATTATGGCACTATAACTCCATGCTCTGTTTTTCTACTACAGTTTAATGTTTTAAAAGTTTAAATAAGAATTGGTATTTACTGTTAACAATGACCATACCTATTCATCAACCATTTTCGTCAACACTTAAGTACCAGTGCTTATGCCAAATCAGGCACTGTTTTAGGCACCATGGAGTATAAAAATGGTAATTTTAGAATTGTGTGCTTAAGTTTTAAATCAAGACTGGAATTTAAGGTACAAAAAGTATAATGGTAAAATTTTCTAGAAAAGTAGACTGGAACTAGATTATGAAGACCTTGAATGCAAGGTTGAGGAATGTAGATGTAGAAGGAGTCACTGCAGAAATTCCCCAGGAAAGTGGCACAGCATGTCTATTCTTTAGAAATGTCATTGTGGTCACAATGCAAATGATTGCTTATGTGTGAGAGGGGCCTAGTTCAAGAGGAGCAGACATATAGAATGTGCAGGACTGCATCGAAAGTATAGAGTGTGTAGTGACTGTGAGGATGAAGAGCAGAAAGTACAATCACTAGCATAGAGGCAATGCAGGGTTCCCTTACATGACAATAATGGCATCATTATTGTTATTAATTACCAATAATAGTTGTCTCCTATAGCTAGAACAGGACCTCTTGAGTCATTTAGATGGTCCTGATAGCACGATCATAAATGATCTGGGAGATGACTCAAGCAATCTGTGGTCCAACCCAAGGTCCTGCATTCTTTATCTTCTTGAAGCTATAATGTGTAAGAGTGACCTGAGGGAGGGTGGGAGAGCAACCAAGTTGGTCCCCAGATGTCATGAAAGGCATGTGTTAGATACCACCTCTCCAAGCCTTTCAAATATCATGATCTTTCATCTTCATACCACATTTCTTTCCAAGGTCAGGAGGGGTCAGTGTGGTAACTCACCATGTGAGACAGACTGAGCCTGAGATCTAGAGAGTGACTGGCCATTGATCATCTAACATATCATTGGAGGTGGATGAATCCAACAAGCAATGTAGTTTTTGCAACTGATTATTGACCTGAAACAGGAAGAGATGAATAAATTTTTATTTAAAATCATGGCAGTTTATTTGACCTGTCTCTTGAGAAGTCATTTACATTGGAATTCAACCATCAAACTTCTCAGCTGACACCCTTCAATAATAAGAGGTAGTGTGACATACGACAGATGAAAAGAGATTAATATAGTGGTTATCTTAATAAGAGCTCCTACAAATAATTAGTGTGGTAGTAAAAGCATATATTTGTAGATCTCAGTTTAAATTTTGGATCTGCTATTATAAGTCAGATGACCTTAGCAAGTTACTGTACCTTTCTAACCTCAGTTTCTTTACATTCTGTCTGTAAGATATGAATGCCAACATCATATAATTGATTTTATATTAAAATTAAATACTATAAACTTTTATATTAAAATGAAATACTATTGCAAAGTCATTTTATGGGACTCTATTTTCCACTTTTATGTGGAACTGCATTGTATGAAACAGAGCAAAGTAAAACTTAGTATCTTATTTTGTAAGTTCAGCTGTATGGCATTTTTTTCTTATAATTAAATAAATTATTAAGGACAAATCTTAACCCATATAGCCTCTAATATATTAACATTTAGTGTACTAAATAGTCCATTTTATGGTATGTGCTTTTTATTGACTTTTTAGAAAATAAAGTATTTATAAATAAATAACGTAAAATTCCAATAAAATGTTTACAGAATCAGAGAAGTATTCTGGAGGAATTCCAATCTTTTCTAGAATACAATTTTTAAAAAAATCAAACAAGAATGTAATATAATACCTGCACTTCTCATTTTGCAAATGAGAAACACCCTGAGAAAGATTAAATGACTTGCTCACATGAACAGAACACATCAGGTCAGTGGCAAAGCTGCAACTTGTTCTCCTTTGTTCTTGGGAACAGACAGAGCTAGGGAACAGGATACTCTTTTTTTTTTTTTTTTTTTTTTTTTTTTTTTTTTTTTTTAATGTAGGGTCTGGTTGGTTTACCCAGGCTGGAGTACAGGAGTGTGATCTCAGTTTACTGCAATCTCCAACTCCTGGGCTCAAGTGATCCTCCCACCTTAGCCTCCTAAGTAGCTGGGACTACAGGCACACACCACCAAGCCCAGCTTACTTTAGTAGTTTTTGTAGAGACAGGGTTTCACCATGTTGCCCAGGCTGGTCTGGAATTCCTGGGCTCAGGCAATCTGCCCTCCTTGGCTTCCCAAAGTGCTGGGATTACAGGTGTGAGCCACTGAACCTAGCCGTGAACAGGATACTCTTCTGATCAGTAAGAGAAACTCCAGGCAGAACCTTCTCTCTGTGTTCAGCTTTCCTATCAAGACTACTCAGTTGTCTTCATTCCGTCTTTCTTAGTAAAGCTATGGGGAAAATCGTGAATGATGTGAGCAAAACTCATAAATACAGATGTTCCTGAAGGGCAAAGTTTTCAACAGCTTTGTTCACTATTCAGTGTCCAATGTCTAAGACAGCTCCACTCATTATCGTTTTCTTGTATCTATGGAATACATTCCATACCATGATTGGGACTAGTGAGTGGGCATGACTTCTGTAAAAATAATAATAATAATAAAGATAATGATATTAATTAATAAAGATTTACTGTATCACAGGCAATATCCTAAGCATTTTATATATAATAAAATATTTCGTCATCTCAGTAGAGTCACCAGGTAGGTGTTTTCATCTGCATTTTACAGATAAGAAATTTAAGGAATGCACAGTTTGAATCGTTTTTCAAAGTTTCAAAGCAAATGAATGGCAGAGCCAGTATTCAAACTAGAGAGTCTGGTGCTAGAGTTTGCACTCCAAACCACTCAAAAATGACTATGAGATAAGGTCTGCAGTTCATTTTATTTCTGTGAGTTTATTGTTGCTTCAGAATGATATTATGTTTGAAATTATGTATGGACACCATATCCAGAGGGGAGAGGTGCCAGTCCCTAGAGGAAACTTGGCGAACAAGTCAGAACTGGTACTAGATCTGGGCCAGGGATGACCTAAAGTGTCTGATTATCTGCCCATGGTGGTTTTAACTGTATTACCACAGATTATTTGGTACTTTTCCGTTGAAGAGGTTGAGCCTTACTGTCCTCAGTTTGAGTGTCGGCTGGACTTGGTGACTCACTTCCAGTGAATAGAATGCAGCACATCTGCTGTCGTCACCTGTGAGCGTAACCTACAGAACGACATGGCTTATGTCTTGGATACCATCTCTGTCCTGATCCCTTCCTCTAAAGAAATAAAGCTGCCATTTTGTGAACGCCACTATGGAGAGGCCTACATGGCAAGAAACTGAGGTATTCAACCAGAGCCAGTTGAGGAGCTGAAGCCTGCCTATGACCACTTGAGTGAGCTTGAAACTCATCCTCCAGTTCTGAATAACTGCAAGCCTGGCCAAGAGCTTGACTATAACCTTGTGAGAGACCCTGAGCCAGAACCATCCATCTAGGCTACTCTTGGACTTCTCCTGCCCTAGAGGAAGAAAGAGATAATAAATGTCTTAAAATGCTGTGTTTTGGATAAATTTTTGCACATCTGTAGATAAGTAATATACTGACCTCAGTTATCCAGAGAAGGAACTATAGAACAAGAGCTGACATAAGGCAATATTCTTTCTGATTTTTAACCTTTAATCTTCTTGATATATTTAGTCTATAACATAAAGTGTGAACATTCACTTCTTAGAAGGGGCCTTTATCAAGCTGAGTTATGTAAACACCCGCTGTGGGGGTCTTTACCCATGCCCCATACAGAGCTTGAGATGGGCACCTAAGAAGCACTTTTCCACCCCATTTTCTTTATTTATTGAAAACTCAGAGGCCCAAACCATGCCCATCTTAGTAATTATTTTTCCATTGTGCCATTAATAAAAGAAAAAGTACTTGCTGGTCTGGCAGAAGACTAATTCGTAGGGGGAAAAGAAATAAACAAATTAGAGCTGGTAATTCTATTGTGATAAAATGCCTTAATGCTAAAATTACATTGTAAAGTTGGATCATATAATTTCTGGGGAAGGCTTTTTAATGTACGTTGCACATTAAAATGCATTTGTATGTGCATTTTAATTTGATGAACGGCGATCCTTCTCATTCAAAATGCCAAGTAGTAGTTGACAAAGAGTTCAATAGGGACTGAAACAAACAAAAGGAAAATATCTGTGTGAATATTTTGATCCCCTATCAGATCATACTAAGGTCATACTTGGAGGAAATTTTTGTTAAAGTACAAAAATTAGTATTTCATGCAAAACCGGACGCCAGGCCTTATGCATTCTGTATATGTAGTCATAGTCAATATTTTTTTTTAATTTTAAGAAAAACAGCCTTCCAAAGCATACTGGAAATTTTAGATCTTAGCTGATGATAGCAGAAAAAAAATATTTTCTTTTCTATGTTTCATTTGCCTGTGATGATAGCGACTTGAACTAGAATGATAGTTATGAAGGCTGTGAAAAGTAAAAAGTCACTGGGACCAGGATATTTTTGTAAATAGAGTTGAGAGGCTCGTGGGTCAGAGGTGGGGTGTGAGACAGATAGAGTGATAAACCATGATCAAAATCAAGGTTTGTCCTGAGGAATGGAACAATCAGTACTCTTAGTAACTGTAAGTGAGAACACTAGCAGGTTAATAGACAGGTGGTGATGGGCAGTGATTCTGGAGTTTCATTAAGCTAGCATTGCTTATGTACACCTAAGTCTAGATGTCAGGTAGGTAGTTGTATTTAGGAATCTATGTTTTTAGAAAGAAGTTGGAATTGAAGACATAAATTTGGGTATTATTAGATTGTAGATGTGATAGCCTCCAGAATGGTCTCAAATGTTTCCTGCTTACTTGTATTCACAGCCTTGTTTGGTCTTCTCATTCATTTTCTCGAGTTGGTACATGTGACTAATAGAAAATATCAAGAGAGATGCCATGCCACTTCCAAGATTAGGTTATTGTATCATCAGGGTTCTCAAGAGAAACAG
Source organism: Mandrillus leucophaeus (assembly GCF_000951045.1). Classification (NCBI taxonomy): domain Eukaryota; kingdom Metazoa; phylum Chordata; class Mammalia; order Primates; family Cercopithecidae; genus Mandrillus; species Mandrillus leucophaeus. The sequence goes on from NW_012105120.1 coordinate 866,999, forward strand.
AGTCAAAAAGATGTATGCGTGTGTGTGTGTGCACACACACACGTGTGCACACACATGCGTGAGCATACAGAAAGAGAGAGATATTTATTTTAAGGAATTGGCTTATGCAATTATGGAGGCTGGAAGATCTGCAGTGTAGGCCATCAGTATGGAGACCCAGAAAGAATCATGTCCAAAAGCCATTTGTTGGTAAAATTTGTTCTTGTTCAGGGCAGGTCTGTCTTTTTGTTGTCTTCAAGTCTTCAACTTATTGGATGAGATCAAGTCATATAATAGAGGGCAGTTTACTTTACTTAGAGTTCACAGATTAAAATGTTAATCTTGTCCAAAAACACTCTTACAGAAAAATCCAGAAAAACAGGTGGCCAAATATCTGGACATTGTGGTCCAGCTAAGCTGACACATAAAGCTATCCATGTCAATTTTAGAAGACATATGGCTTCATTCTTGCTGTTTCTTGGAATATTTATTTTGGGAGAAGACTGCTGGCATGTCATGGGGATACTCAGGCAGCCCTGTGGAGAGGTGCCTGTGGTAAGGAACAGTTTTCTGCCACATAACTGAGTCATCTTGGAAGCAAGTCCTTCATACCAGTCCAGCCTTCAGGTGATTTCAGCTGTAGTCAAGAGTTTGATTATAACCACATGAGAGAGCCAGAATAAATTCACTCAGCTAATCTGTTCCTGGATTCCTAACCCTCAGAGAAGGTGTAATACATACATTGTTTATTATGTTTAAGCTGCTAAATTTTGGGCAATTTTGTTATTTAGCAATAGAAAACTAAAGCAATGTATTTAAAGTCATTGGTCTGGGGTGACCTTCTAGAGCATAAATGAACACAGAGAAACGTGGTGTCAGTAAACTTACAGCCATGGCCTGCCTGCGTTTAAGTATGAAGAGTTGGGGGAAGAGAAGATACAGCTGTAAGGCTTTGGCAAATTACTGGCATTTAGTTTCCCAGTCCATCAACTAGAGATAAGAGCAGCCTACACTGATATGGGTGAAAATTAATGAAGTCGCATCAGTAATGTATATAATATGGTGTCTGCAACATAATAGAGTCTCAATTGGTGTTATTTTTCCTCTTCCTTATTCCCTACTTGCAGTAGTTCTAGGTTTTCATTCTCATTGACAAGACAGAATCTCAGATGCTTGCATACGCATTGTGAAGTGTAAAAAATTCAGAATATTTTAAAACTAGGTTTATCATATTTTTAAAGACATATTCCTTTCTCTTCAAATTAGTGCATTACAAAATCAGTTTTCTAAGGTCAGTAAAATCATTTTATCAAAATATGCACCTATGTCTTTAGAATTACAGTAAGTCTGCACTTAACATCATTCATAGGTTCTTGGAAAATGCAGGTTTAAGCAAAATGACTATAGCAGATTCTCTAATATTGTTTTATTCAATATTGTTTTTTGTTATAATTCTGATGAGAAATAAATTGGTTCCATTATACATCATTTAGCTACAGATGCAGGATCCAAGGATGTATGAACAATGCTAAATGGGGATTTACTATATATGCAAGAAATATTTGTGAGGAACGGGCATAGTAGGGGCTTACAGAATAATTTAAGTTTTACTTTTAGTGTTTTTCATGTTTTTCAAAAATTATTTTATATATCTGAATGTTGTGAAAATTTTTTCAATAGTGCATTTTTTTCTGAATATAACATCCTGGGGATATTTTTAAATAATGAGAAGTTAGAAAGTATCTATTCAAAGCCGATGAGTATAAAATATATTTTCCTCAGAAATTATTTAATGTCACATTTAGAAATACTATGTAGCTGAAATTTGAGATTAGTAATCGAGCATTTGACAATATTCTTCCTTACTTGACAGTCAAATGCTTTGAAAAAGACTTAACAATCTCTCATTTCATAGCACACTGGAAAAATTAGGCTATTATTGATGGATGCAGAACACAGGAAAATTATTTATTTTGTTTGACTCCCTTAGAATTTTGGAATGAAGATTCTACAAAACTGTTTATTACATTGTTGTGAAATAAACATACTGACCAGATCAAAAATTCCATTTTAGACTATGCTGCTTGAATTTCCAAAATTGTAGTTTCAAAATACATTTTTAAATATATTTTTATGTAAGCCTGCATAGAAAAGGAAATGTAACTTTGTCAGGGTACTTATCCTGTATTAGTCTGTTCCTACACTGCTATAAAGATACTGCCTGAGACTGGGTAATTTATAAAGAAAAGAAGTTGAATTGATTCACTGTTCTGCATGGCTGGGGAGGCCTCAGGAAACTTGCAATCATGATGGAAAGTGAAGGGGAAGCAAGAACCTTCTTTACATGGAGACAGGAAAGAGAAGAGCATGTGAAGGAGGAACTGTCAAACACTTACAAGACCATCAGATCTTGTGAGAACTCATTCACTATCATGAGAACAGCATGGGGGAAATTGCCCCCAGGATCCAATCACCTCCCACCAGGTCCCTCCCTCAACACTTGGATATTGTGGCCATTACAGTTCTAGATGAGATTTGGGTGGAGACACAGAGCCAAACCATATCACATCCCAAGTTTTAAATTAGTACATGTCTGCTAAATGGGCATAGTGCATTTGCATAGATAAAATTTTTGACTGTTGCCTTTTTAATTAATTCCGTTTGACTCTTTACTGATACTTTGAGCATGTGGAAAATCTATTACAACTGTTCACTTTTTGCTTCCTAAAATGTAAGTTTAATTGCTAGAAATAAATGTTTAATGAGAGAAGATCGTGGGGATTTATTCAGTGGTTACTATGTGTCCTAGGTCTTGGAACCTGAACACACACTCGGAGATGAAGATTTATGCTCAATACGTTTATAAAGATTTTCCACAAAATTACTTGTAAGAGGCAGGGAAGGAAGATTGGGCAGAGAATAGATTAAACTGAAGGAATGTAGCAGAGGGGTTCTAGAGCTGGATTAGACCTTCATATTTGTTCCACTACCCCTGAATTGAGGAGTCACTGGATACAGACTGCTCCCAAAGAGAGTAATGTAAGCCTGTACATCAGTGGAGTACTGGAACCTGTTTATACTGGCTCAAGAGAGCCAACTGTTAAATACCCCAAATTTTGCTATCTGGTTGTTAAACTATTGATACCTTAAAATAGGCCATGGTAGAAACATTTACATAAGGGCTTGCTTTTGAACAGCCAGTTTAATCATCAAAATACTAGATGTATCCTTGGTCAAGGTGGTTTCCTTCAGCAAAAGGTAATGTCTAGAGTACTCAGCTATGAGCCATTAGTAGGCAGCAGTCCCAGAAGCTAGAGGAATGAGTATCTCAGTCATGAAAGGAGAGATTAGGGCAGTGGAATATGACATACACTATCATCCACAACATGGGTCACTCGAGTTTGTGCAGTGAACGCATTCGTCTAAAAAAGGTTCTTCCAGAATCACTTTTCCTTGGGTAACTTAGAAAATGAAAATTTTTTAGCAGGCTTTGCTATACTTGTTCAGTTACCATAAACATTGGGTAAAGAATTACCAAAAGACCCTTAAATGGATCATCTGGGCACTGAATTTATTCATTCCTACTCCTGTCAGCCCTAGTACTTAGTGATGATCCAGGTGAATCACCCCAGGCCAAATGTTTACTTCTTTCTTTGTCTCTGGTCTCTTAGCACAAAGAACTTGAAATGAGCAAGAAAAAGCCTGAAAATAAAATTAAAGAAGATTCTATCTCTGGGCCCTGGCAGAAGTGTTACTCCTCTGCGAACAAGAATCTCTAGATCTCCAGAGTCTTAAGGTAGTAGAGAATGGAAGCACAAATTTCCTGGCTAGGTTATTGGGATTAACCGTAATTACAAGCTGCTACCATTTCTATCTCTGTAGTTTCTGGATGTATTTATTCCACCTACTGGATATTTTACATGCTACCATTTCCAAGCTGGTACCTGACCTGTTTCTTTAAGAGGCTATCTCTCGCTGCATTAGGGCAGCAGCTTTGGGGTAGCATCATATGTAATATGACACCCATGATCATATGTCCACCAACACCTCTCTTTGGTAAAATTTAATCCCTTGGTCTGCTGTGTTGTTACAGACAATCCATTGTTGATGCAAATACCTCAAATATTCTGAATATTCTTAGAATTGTGCTAGCCAAGGCCCTATGGGCAAGAAAGGAAAATTCATACACAGAATATATGTTAATTCCAGTCAAGATGAAGAGCTGCTTTCTAAGGTAGAAGAGATCTAATGTAGTAAGATTGCCATTTCTGGTGAATAACATCTTCTTGGGGTATATAGTGTTAGTTTGTGTTGTGGCAAGTTAGACCTTCAGCAGAAGTGGTAGCTAGATCAGTCTTAGTGAATGGAAACACATGCTTTAGGGACCATGCTCAGCTTCCATCTCTGACACCATAGCTACTGCATTTCTGAGTTCATCGTATCAGAAATGGGTGGTAGAACATAAAGGTTGACTGATGCCAAATAATGAGTTACTTGGACTACTGTGTATTTCAATATTCATTATATTGTTCATGCTTTCTGATAGGCATTAATATACATTAGTCTTCAAACTTTGTGACTATTTCTAATATGATTTGGCTCTGTGTCCCCACCCAAATCTTATGTTTAATTGTAATCCCCAATGCTGGGGGAGGGACCTGGTGGGAGGTGAATGGCTCATCGAGGCGGATTTCCCCTTTGCTGTTCTCATGCTAGTGAGTGAGTTCTCAAGAGATCTGATTGTTTAAAAGTGTGTAGCATGGCCCCTTCGCTCTCTCTCTCTCCTGCTGCCATGCGAAGACGTGCCTCCTTCCCCTTCAACTTCCTCCATGATTGTGTTTCCTGATGCCTCCCCAACCATGCTTCCTGTACCGCCTGTGGAATTGTGGATCGATTAAACTTCTTTTCTTTATAAATTACCCAGTTTCAGGTAGTTCTTTATAGCAGTGTAAGAACAGAGTAATACACATTCCATTGGTGCATCCATATGTATCTTTTCCATATCCCTTTATCATTAATCTTTTAACTATTCTGCTTCTAGGCCCACAGAAAGCCAGCCAATCATTTGCCATTGCTTATTTGTCCCTTTGCATTCTTATATTGTAGTGCTTCTCCTTTCACACAAAGTGGATTAGCCCTATGTCTGAAACTTAGCCTTTTCCTCCTCTATCAGCTAGTCAAAAGGAATCCCCCCATAGGTGTGAACTGAGGGAAAGGTACCAACACAACATTAATAAATGATGTGGAGGTCTGGGCTATCTGCTTATGCAGCTATGCCACCATACTTATGTTATACTTGGACTTACCACTTCTACATTACAATGAATTGTTGAAGTGGCCCAACCTATGATTTCATGAGTTTGAAAGACTGAAGCTATGGCCAGATGATCAAATAATGTCCATGGCCAGATCCTCTATCACAATGCAGCAGCAAATTAGTAGCAGCTTGTCAAATGGTGTCTAGTTTCCCACTGCAAGGCAGAAACTTCCATGGAAGTCTAACTATGATTTTCCTACTGAGGCATTTAATTAATGTGTCCCTCTAGAATATTTTTTGGCAGAAGGTGGAAAAGTTAATATATAACTTAGGACAAGACTGTAAGGTACACTATTTTCATCCCACATTGGTATGAATTGCTTCTTATTCTTCATTCTCAAAAGGTTGGAAATTTAATGCATTTCCTGAATCAAGGGCTACATACCATGTACCTGTGATTGTGTTAATCAGTTCTAGTAAAGACATCATGTTTGGCAAAGTAGTTGTAATTGGAGCTACTATTTAGTTATGTTTAGAGTAGTGCATCATTAACTGGAACAATCAATCTGATTTTTGTTAGTGCAAGATAATGAATTGAATGGGACTATCATGGGGACCACAATTTGTACCACATTTAAATTACTAAAGTTGGAACCAATCTCTGCCTTTTAAGTATATAATATTGTTTCTTAAATCTTATTATTTTGATACAATTTAAAATTCACAGAAGAGTTGCATAAATGATAAGAATTTCCTATTACGAATCACCTATTTTATATGACTTTATTAATATCTTATGTAGCCATTTATCAAACTAATAAATTAACATTGGTATAACATTATTATCTAAACTGTAGACTTTATTTAGATTTCTCCAGAATGTTTAAATAATGTCCCTTTTGTTTGTTTCAGGACTCAATCCGGCATTCCACATTGCATTTAGGTATTATGTCAGCTTAGCTACAAAAATAAAGAAATAAGCAAATAGACAAATAAGCAAAAACTATTTTTAAAAAGAACAACTCTGGGGAGGTGGAGCAAGATGACAGAATAGAAAACTCTAGCCATCGTCCCCCCTAGCAATGACACCAAGTTATCAACTATCTACACAGCAAAAACATCTTCGTAAGAACCAAAAATCAAGTAAACATTCCTAGTATCTCGTTTTAACTTCATATCACTGAAAGAGGCACTAAAGAGACAGGAAAAACAGTCCTGAATTGCCAACCACCACTCCTACCCCACTCACTGTCAGCTGTGCAGCAAGATACAGAGAGCATCTCTGGGCAATGGGGCCAGGGAGTACACAGCAATTGTGAGACATTGAACTCAGTGCTGTCCTGTTAGAGCAGGAAGGAAAACTGGATCAAATTCAGCTGATGCCCACCCACAGAGGGAGAATTTAAACCAGCCCTAGCCAGAGGGGAATCTTCCATACCAGCAATCCAAACTTGAGTGCCTGCAAACCTCGCCACCGAGAGCCAAAGTGCTCTCATCTCTAAGTAAACTTGAAAGACAGTCTAGGGTATAAGGACTGCAACTCTTAGGCATGTCCTAGGGCTGAACTAGGCTCAGCGACAGTGGACTAATCGGGCATGCAGCATACTGAGACACCAGCTGGGGAAGCCAAGGGAGTGCTGGCATCACCCCCCCAATAACCTCAGGATGTGCAGCTAATGGCTCCAAAAGAGAACTCTTCCTTCTGCTTGAAGAGGGAAGAGTGGGGAGAACTTTGTCTTGCGTCTTGGATACCCTCTTAGTCACATACGGATAGGGCACTGGTCAGAGTTATGAAGCCCCTATTTCAGACCCTAGCTCCCAGATGACATTTCTAGGCACACCCTGCGATAGAAAGGAATCTGCTTGCCTTGAAGGAAAGGACCCAATTCTGCTTACATTAATCACCTGCTAACTAAAGAGCCCTCAGACTGTGAATAATCAACAGCAATACCCAGGTATTACATCAAGAGCGTTGGTAAGCCTCTGAGACTTGCTGGCTTCATATGAGACTCAGCAGATTATCAGCAGTGATGACCATAGGGCAAGACTCTTTCTGCCTGAGAAAAGCAGAAGGGAAAGTAAAGGGGACTTTGTCTTATACTTTAGGTATCAACATTGCCACAGTGTGGTAGAGCAACAAGCAGGCTCTTGGGGTCCCCAACTCCAGGACTTGGGTCTTGGATGGCATTTTGAACCTGCCTTGGGCCAGAGGGGAGCCCACTGCCTTGATGGGTGAGTCCCAGGCCAGTCAGCATTCACCACAAACTGACTTAATAGATCTTAGGCCTTAAGGAAACATTGGTGATAATCTGGTAGTACTTCTCTTGGCCAGGGGTAGTGGTGGTGACAAGGTGAGGCCCTGTGCCTTTGATAAGGGTAGGGAAGAGTAGCAAGGACTATATCTTGTGGTTTGAGTGCCAGCCCACCCACAATACAATAGCATACCAGGTAGACATCTAAGGTTTTTGACTGTAGCCTCTGACTCCCAGACAGCACTTCTGAACCCACCCATGGCCTGGAGCACCTCACCACCATAAAAGGAAGAACACAGTCCTGGTGGGCTTTGCCACCTGCTGATTGTGGAGCCTAAGGGCCCTGAGTGAACATAAGCAGTAGCCAGGGAGTGGTTATAGCAGGCCTTGGGTGAGACCCAGTGCTGTGCTGACTTCAGTTCTGACCCAGCAAAGCCATAGTGGTGATGGCTACAGGGGTGCTTGTCATTCCACCTCTAGCTTTAGGTGGCTCAGAATACAGAAAGACACTCTATGTGTTTGGGAGAAAATAAGGGGAGACAACAGGAGTCTCTGCCTGATAATCTAGAGAATTCTCTTGGATTTTATCCAAGACTATCAAGGCAGTAACTTTAGGAGTCTGCAAGAACCACTGCATTACTGGGTTTGGGGTGCCCCCTGAAGCAGAACCAGCATAGATAATAACACCCAGGTTATTTCAGTTATCTCAAAAGCCTTCTCAAGAAGCAGGCTGCAAATAAGGCTAGGCAGTGAAAACCAAAATAAATACTTAACTCTTCAATGCTCAGACACCAAAGAACATCTACTAGCATCAACATCATCCTGGAAAACACATCCTCACCAAATGAACTAAATAAGGCACAAGAAACAATTTCTGGAGAAACAGAGATATGTGACCTTTTTGACAGAGAATTTAAAATAGCTGCATTTAGGAAACTCGGAGAAATTCAAGATAACTTAGAGAAGGAATTCAGAATTCTAACAGACATATTTAGCAAACAAATTGACATAATTTAAAAGAATCAAGCAGAAATTCTGGAGCTTGAAAATGCAATTGGCATACTGAAGAATGCATCAGAGTCCTTTGATAGTAGAAATGACCAAGCAGAAGAGAGAATTAGTGAGCTTGAACACAGGCTATTTGAAAATACACAGTCAAAGCTGCAAGAGGTGGCTCACACCTGTAATTCCAGCAACTTGGGAGTCTGAGGCAGGTGGATCAGGAGTTCACGACGAGCCTGGCCAACATGGTGAAACCTCATCTCTACTGAAAATACAAAAATTAGCTGGACATGGTGACACATACTTGTAATCCCAGCTACTCCGGAGGATGAGGCATAATAATTGCTTGAAGTCAGGAGGCAGAGGTTGCAGTGAGCTGAGATCACACCACTGCACTCCAGCCTGGGCAACAGAATGAGACTCTATCAAAAGAAAAGAAAAGAAAAGAAAATACTCAGTCAGAGGGGACAAAAAAGAATAGAAAACAATGAGAAAAATGAAACAAATAACATACAATGAAGCTCCAATACATCTGGCAGCAAACTTTTCAGGGGAGACCTTACAGGCCAGGAAAAAAATGGCATGACATATTTAAAATGCTGAAGGAAAATAAAAATGATAAAAGTTTCACTCTAGAATAGTATATCCAGTGAAAATATCCTTCAAATATGAAGGAGAAATAAAGACTTTCCCAGGCAAGCACAAGCTGACGGATTTCATGAAACTGGACCCTTCCTACAAGAAATGCTAAAGGGAGTACCTCAATCAGAAAGAAAAGGACATTAATGAGCAATACATAATCACTTGAAGGTACAAAACGTACTGGTAATAGTAAGCACACAGAAAAGCACAGAATATTATACCCTGTAACTGTGGTGTGTAAGTTACTCTTATGTTAATAGAAACTCTGAACGATGAACCAATCAAAAATAATAACTACAACTACTTTTCAATACATAGTCAATACAAAGATCTAAACAGAAGCAACAAAATGTTAAAACAAAGGGAATGAAGTTAAAGCAAATTACTATGGGTTTGTTTTTTTTTTTTTTGCTTGTTTGTTTATGCAAATAGTGCTATGTTGTTATCAGGTTAGAATAATGGGTTATAAGATAGTATTTGCAAGCCTCGTGGTAACCTCAAACCAAAAAAAAAATACAATGATACGCAAACAATATAAAGCAAGAAACGAAATTGTATTACTAGAGAAAATCATCTCCACTAGAGGAAGACCGGAATGAAAGAAAGAAGGGAAAGAAGACCACAGAACAACAAGAAACCAAATTTTTAAAATGGCAGAAGTAAGTCCTTACATATCAATAATAACATTGAATGTAAATGGACTAAACTCTCCAATCAAAACTCATAGACTGGCTGAATGAATAAAAAACAAGACCTTTTAATCTGTTGACTACAAGAAACACACAACGTAAGTGTCCATCAACTAACGAATGGATTTAAAAAAATGTGGTATGTATACACAATGAGAACTATTCAGCAATAAAAGAAGAATGAGTTCCAGTCATTTGCAACAACATGGATGGAACTGGAGATCATTATATTAAGTAAAATAAGCCAGGCATAGAAAGACATGTTCTCACTTATTTGTGGGATGTTGCATGTTCTCACTTATTTGTGGGATCTAAAAATTAAAACAATTTGACTCATGACCATAGAGAGTAGAAGGATTGTTACCAGAGGCTGTGAAGGGTAGCTCCAGGGGTGCCGGCAGGTGTTGAGGGATGGAGGTGGGGATGATTAATGGGTACAAAAAATAGAAAGAATTGATAAGATCTACTATTTGACAGCACAACAGGGTGACTATAGTCAATAATAATTTAACTATACATTTTAAAATAACTTAAAGAGTGTAATTGGATAGGTTGCAGCTCAATGAGTATGTTCTTGAGGGGATGAATACCCCATTCTTCATGATGTGTTTATTCCATATTACATGCCTGTATCAAAACATCTCATGTACCCTGTAAATGTATACACCTACTATGAGCCCACAAAAGTTAAAAATTACAACTAATAAAAGGGAGGAACATTTTAATATACCCTAGGAAAAAGAAAAAATCTGGAAGATTGACATTACCTTATTTCAAAAAGAATTATAAATCTATAGTAATGAAGCAGGTATGTTTTTTCTGTTTATAAATATACAGATGAATGGAACATAATAGAGAAAGAAAATAATAGAAATAGGCCCATACATATATGTTAAGTCATTTGCAGCATGGATTCTAAGGTAATTTAATGGAGAAAGGATAGCCAACAAATGGTGCTGGAACAACTGAACATATATATGTAAAATGTAAACCTCAGCACAACATAACCTTTATCACAACATAAAAATTTAACTTAAAATAGATTTTACAAGGGTACTCCAAAAATTCATGGAGAAATGGAATTAAAATATAAAAAAAGTAAAAACTTTCTTGACATAAGCACAATCAAATTCGAGATATTCTTTTTCACATTATTAACTGAAGAAAAATGGGTACCCTTCAAAGATTTTTTAGATTGGGAAACAAAAGGAAGTCAGAAGGAGCCAAATGGGAACTTTAAGGTGGATAACTGATAATTTCATATCAAAACTCTCACAAAATTGACCTTTCTTGGGGAGAGGAATAAACAGGAGCATTGTCATGATGTAAAATGACTCTCTGCTGAAGTTTTCTGGGGAATTTTTCTCCTAAAACTTTGCCTAACTTTCTCAAAACATGCTCATAATAAGCAGATGTTATCATTCTTTGGTCCTCCAGAAAGTCAACAAGCAAAATACTTAGAGTATTCCCCACCAAAAAAAAAAACAAAAAAAACAAAAAAAAACAAAACAGTTACCATGATCTTTGCCCTTGATTGGTCTGCTTTTGCTTCTACTCAACCACTTCCATCTTTTGGTAGCCATGGCTTTGACTGTGCTTTATCTTCAGGATTGTACTGATAACACCATGTATCGTCTCCTGTTAACAATTCTTTAAAGAAATGCCTCAGGATCTTGATCTCACTTCTTTACAATTTTCATGGAAAGCTCAACTCTTGACTTTAGCTGATCTGGCACAACAGTTTTGGCACCCATCAAGTGGAAAGTTTGCCCAATTTTAATTTTTTAGTCAGAATTTTGTAAGCAGAAACAATTGAGTTGTCTATGGTGCTGGCTATTGTTTTTACTGTTAATCATTGTTCTTCTTCAACTAGGGTCAAACAAGATGAATTTTTTTCCTTGCGAATAGATGTTGGCTGTCTGCTTCTGTGGGCTCCATCTTTAACCTTGTCTTGACCCTTCTTAAAATAAGTTATACATTTGTAAACTGCTCATTTCTCTGGGTATTGTCCCCATAAATTTTTCATAAAGCATCAGTGAGTCACCATTCTTCCACCCAAGCTTCACCATATATTTGGTATTTGTTTTTGTTTCAATTTTAGCAGAATTTATGTTGTGCTGATTGGGTTCTTTTAACTAATGTCTAAAACTTTTTAGTTCCTCAAACTAGATCCTGTTAAGACATTATAAAAAGTTAGTATGAGCTTATTTTTGTATGAAAAAATTTAAAATTCATGCATAGATTTTTTATAATAGTCATTTTCTATGAACTTTTGTAAGACCCCTCATTGATCTAAATGCAAAAGATAAAATTATGTAACTTCTAAAAGAAAACTTAAAAGAAAAATTTTGTGTCCTTGGGCTTAGTAAGGATTTCTTAGCTTAGAATTCAAAAGGTGCAAATCATAAAAGAGAAATGAATAAATTGTACTTTAAAATAATATAGAATGTTGGCCTTTTCAAAGACATTGTTGAAAAAAAGTGTTAAGATAAGCCAAAAAGTGAGAGAACATATTTGCAAACAGATATCTGACAAAGGACTTTATCAGAAAGTGTATAAAGAACTCTAACAACTTAATAATATGAAAACATACAGTCTAATTTTAAAAATGGACAAAAGATTTCAAAAGACACTTCAACAAAGGAGACAAATGGATAGCAAACAAGTACATGAAAAGACGTTCAACATCATTTGTTTTTGGATAAATATAAATTAAAACCATGTTGATTTACATGCAACAGAATGGCTCAGCTTGAAAAAACTGACAATACCAAATGTTGACAAGGACAAGAAACAACTGGAACTCATCTATCACTCTTGCAAATGCAAAACGGTACAGACACTTTGAAAATAGGCAGTTTCTTATGAAGAAAGACATAGTACCAATCAATCTGAAGTCAAGAAAAATGAAAACATTTGACCACATAAAACCTCTACTGGAAAGTTTATAATAGCTTTGTTCATAATAGCCCAAAACTAAAAACAGCTCAAATATCCATCTACTGGCTAATGGACAAACAGATGATGGTATACCAATGTAATAAAACATGGTTCAAAAAATCATAGACTACTAACACATGCATAAATATGGATAAATCCCAAAATCAAAAACTTCATACAAAATATTATATAATTGCATTTAGATGACATTCTGGAAAAGACCAAACTATTGGAACAGACATCAGAACTGTGGTTGCTAAGAACCAAGGGGCAAGGAAGTGAATTCACCACAAAACAGAAGAGAAGATTTTTTGGAGTGATAGAAATATTCTATATTATTACTGTGATAAAAGTCTTTATATGACTAGGTATGCTTGTCAACACTCATCAAATTAAAATCGAGAAACAGAACAGAGTCCTCAGAAATAATACCACACATCTACAGCCATCTGATCTTTGACAAGCCTGAGAAAAACAAAAAATGGGGAAAGGATTCCCTATTTAATAAATGGTGCTGGGAATATTGGCTAGCCATAAGTAGAAAGCTGAAGCTGGATCCTTTCCTCACTCCTTATATGATAATTAATTCAAGATGGATTAGAGACTTAAATGTTAGACCTAATACCATAAAAACCCTAGAAGAAAACCTAGGTAATACCATTCAGGACATAGGCATG